>NC_141625.1:6686999-7020332 GCF_047967505.1 Dipteris shenzhenensis
TGCAACCTTTTGCCCTTCATTCTAGAAGAAAGAACTTGTTCAATTTTGCCATCTCCTTTGTTACGTTGTGTTAGAAATGACCCAACAGAGGGTACGCACAGCGGAAGACTGATAGTAATGCCCAGGAGCTCACACAGTGTGGTGTGGGGTGTGGAATCACAAACTTCTTCAACTTATGTGCATAGAATAGATGTGCAGACTCATCAATAGACAATGAACCAACCAGATAGAGAAACCACCAAAATAATATATTTCCATCCAAAGCTATGGACACAATACAAAAGAGATAGATCCAGAGTCCCACCAATGGTGTGGTCCTCTGATCTTACCACAAGGTACTTCTCCTATCTGCTAGCTATCTCTAGACTCGAGTCCGTGTGCTCCACCTCGAGCGTTTGTAGACTTTCCGTCAGAATGGTTCTCTCTACCTTACTGCCTGTAGATCAGCCTAGGTAGGCAGCCCTTTCTCAGCTGTCTGGCAGCTTCTATGTGCCTCCTTCACCTCCTGGATGTAGGCCGAAGGAAGGTCCTCCTGCTGCTTCAATCTGTTGGTGGTTGGCTGCTCCAAAGAAATGATGATCACAACACCTTGCTGCCCTACAAGACAGCCAAGGTCCAGCCTCTAGGGAACTCAGTCTGCAGCACACCTTCCACTCTCCTTCACCCCCAGTGTAAGGCCCAAGGGAGTGGCTTCTGGCTGCTCCTATCTGCTCCTTTTCTTGCTGGATAGTTGGATATGAAATGAGGTCCAGGGCCTCTCCTTTTATAGGGCTCAAGCCCCCCTTGAACCAACCGACCAGCCAGCCCTAATTGGGCCGACTGGCTGGTCTGTAGCAGCCCTAACCAACCGGCCAGTTGGTTGGCTGGTTGGCTGCCTATCCAGCCCTATTTAGGGCCCTTTGCTGGCCCTTTGTTCCATGCAGGGCCGACCCCCTTTTGGAATGCCTACCCCGCCACCTGCCAGCCCTGCTTGCAGGTGATAGACCTGCTCAATACCTGCTGCAACAGTGCGACTCCATGCTGCTACTGTTCCGCCTCTGTTCAGCCCTTGTCCGGACCTTGGCGCACCCTGCACACCTTCCGCACACTACCCTGCAGCAGCCCGTACTGATCCGTACAGTGGCTGTCCCCTTTCTCTGGGCATACCTTGCCCTAGGTCTCCCTCCTCCATGCTCTCCTCATTTGGGGGCTTACAGATGGGGAGGGGACCTTTCCAACACGTTGCTGCACTTTTGTTGAGTTGTTTTCCAGCAAGTATTCATCTCTTTTGCTTCCGCTGTACCGTGATTTCTAACAAAACCCAAGGCCGAGGCAAAAGGATTTTATATAATGCAGGCACTGTAATTTGAGATAGCCTCAAAGGACGAAAGGAGGACTCTCGGGAAGTCAAAATCCAATCCTCCAGCCTATTTTGAAGTTCCAAAGGATGAACTGGGACAAAAGGTGAAAGCATATAAGTAATGTTTTGCCATAGGCCATACCGTGTGGCTGCGAGAGAAAAAGGTAAAATAGTTCCATCATCATGAATGACATCCGCAACAGAAGTAATTCCTTTGAAAGTAATAAAATAGGAATGTCTAGGTTCTTGTAAAGCCAGCGGAGGCTGAAAAGCTTTTGAACAGTGAATGCTTTCAGCCCTCAAGGAATTTCCTATCAGAGAATCGCGGCCATGCCATTCCAAGTGAGAAAGGACGTGCTTCCAATCAAGAAGCAAGTTGGAGAGCAAAGGGCAACCATGCGATGTACCATCAAAGCAACCAAGTAAGAAATCCCACTGAGTGGGTTGCCAGTGACCAAAGGCATAAATTGCAGCAGCATTTCCCCCTTGTGAGCAAGCATGTGCACCTGGATATCAATAATATTAAGACCTCCACGCATTTTTGGTGAACATAGTCAATGCACTGAAAGCAGTGTTAGACTTTTCCGGCCATGCTTGGATTGCCAAAAGAGTTTCATGATTACAGACATGAAAGAAGCAAGATCTGAAGGGTCACGTAGACAAAAGGAGCACATAAAAGGTACAAGGGTCGATAAGAAATGCCATCACGTTAACTAGGATAATAGAAAAGAAAGAGTACAAAGTACTTGTACCTAGACCTAGGACTAAGTGTCCTAGGTGTCACATAGGACTAAGTGTCCTATGTGGCCTAAAAGGCACTAACACTACAAGTGCCTATATTTATGCCTACAAGGCACATACCATGGCCTATAGGGCACGTCTCAGAATACCTGGTATTTTCTGGTCATGGTGGCACATGTTCATCCAAAAGGATATAGCCACCTATGAATGTACAAGGGATGCCAGATCATGTAACAAAGGGAACCAAGTGTAAAGCCTGTCAAATGACTTTGAACTTGGGACGAGGAAGTGCCTTTGTAAACATATCTGCTATGTTGTCCTCTGTGGGAAGATAGGACAACTCTATGTCCCCTGTTGACAACCGCTCCCGAACATAATGATAATGAACTTCAATATGCTTGGCACGCGCATGAAACACTGGGTTATGCGCAATGGCCAAAGCACTCTGGCTGTCAGTGTAGACAATAGTGGAGGATGTCTGGCGAATACCAAGATCTGCAAGTAACTGTCGAAGCCAAACACACTCTACTGTAGCGGTGAAAGCTGCCCTGTACTCAGCCTCACAGCTAGATGTGGCAACTATTGGTTGCTTCTTGCTGAGCCAAGAGATACATGAATTGCCAAGCAAAAAACAATTGCCAGTATGTTACACTCTGGTGTCGGAACATCCTGCCCAGTCACTATCCATGTAAGCATGCATGGTAAGTGAACCCTAATCACCATAGAAGACGGCTAAATCCTGAGTGCTTCTGAGATATCGGAAGACCCTCATCACTGCCTGCCAATGCTGTGAACTGGGCATGTGTATGAATCTGCTGAGCTGAGATACTGCATACTGCAAGTTAGGTCTGGTGTGACATAAATAAATAAGGCATCCAACAGCCTGCTGATAAAGAGTGATATCACATGGTGGGCTCCCATCATGAGTTGAGAATTTGAAGCGAGGGTCTACTGTAGTAGAGATTGGCTTGCAATCCTCAAACTGAAAACGATCAAGGAGCTGTCCAATATACTTGGACTGAGGCATCATGATAACCGCCTCAACATGAGCAAACTGAATGCCCAAATAATAATGGACCTGTCCCATGTCTGACATGTCGAAAATCTGCTGCAAATCAGTCTTGAAAGCTGCAATTTGTTGAGTATCTGGGCCCGTGATGAGCATATCATCCATGTATAAAATCAGCACTAAAAAATCAGAAAATCCTGCTTGTTTTTTCTCTGAAGCAATGTGCTTCTTGCATTCTGAAATGTCATGTCCAGGCTTGCGACAATAGTTGCATCTTTTCTTCTTTGACTTAACTGCTGTATTTTTAGATGCATGAGAGGAATTGCAGCTGCTATGCGCAGATTTTGGCTTGCCCATAGGCTTGGAAGCCTTGCCTTTTCCTGTCTGCTGTGAAACAAATGCATGATCAGGAATAATGGCTTGTCTATTAGCTCTGCTTTGCTCTTCCTGCAAAAGCAAAGTAACTAGGTGATCAAAAGAATAGTGGTCTGGATTACCCATGGCCACTAATCGAAGGGTTGTAGCAAACCCTTGATATGTATCTGGCAGTCCATTCAATGTGGTACTGACAAGCTTTGAATTTGGCACCACCTCATCAATGTTGGCAAGTTGTTCCATCAGGTCCTTGACCTTTGTCAGGTATGCATCCATAGAGTCACCTTCATTCATGCTAATTTCCTATAATTGCCTTCTCAAATATGCAACACGTGCCTCATTGCGAATCTGATAGAGAGAAGCCAATTTATCCCAAGCATCCTTTGCTGTCCTGTAAGACCGGATGTGTGGAATAATGATTCTCTTGCATGATAAAGCAATACATGAATGTGCATTTGCGTCTCTTGCATTCCATCTTGTCTGTTCCTGAGTTGGAAGAGTAGTAGTAGGAGTGCTAGAAGATGAGGCATCAGGAGTAGTACCCCTTGCAGAGGGACCAGCAGTAGAGGCAACCACTGTAGCATTGGTTGGCCTCAGATCAACCCCAGAAACAATATTCCACAAATGCTTTGCAACAAGAATATGTTTCATGAGATAAGACCGCATCGGATAGTTGGTGCCATCCAACTTATCATCTTCACGAAGAATGCCAAATAGATCTTGATTGTTCCTAGCCATAGTATCACAAATGTGATACCCTGAAAGAGACCTGAAAACCCAAAAGCCTCAAGGCTATCACTGCAAAAGCTGGCTGTCCAAAAAATGACAGCAAATATCTCCAAATTTCCAACCCAAATCAATGGGCAAATGCAAATCTGACCCAAATGTGACTGTGGCAGGCAATGTTCACTGCAAAAACAGCAAATCTGGCAAAAGCCCCAAATTTAGTGAGGGCAAATAGGCCAAAAAGAGGGCAAATATAGAAAAGCCCCAAATTTTGCTGAGATGTTTGCAAATGTGACCCAATGTATGATAATCTGACTCAATGTCCTGCAGAAAAGACTCAATGTTTGATAATCAGACCCAATGAATAGCCTCAAGGCTTTAAACTGCAAAAGTATGATTTACTGTCCCAAACACCAGTTGAAATTGACCTCCCAAGACAAAAGCCCCAAATTTTGTTGACCTGAGTGATGACGTGGCACAATGTGACAGTCGTGAACCTGAAATTAACTGAAAACTTCAATTTTTGGAAGGATTTCAGTTGTCAACCTTGTCCAAAGTATTGTATTGACAGGTTGAGAGTCCAGATGTCAGAAGCCCTAAATTTTCTGTTGGAAATTAGGGTTTGACAGTAAAAACTTTCAAAAACAGTAAAAGACTGCAAACATTGCTTGTGAATCAGCTTCTGGTCCTCTGAACTTAAAGCTGAGACTTAAAAGACCTCTGTAGGTAGATTATAACAGACCACGGAGCTGCTGCAGCAGGTCGAAGTGCAAAAAACGGCTGGAGCGTAACTGGAACTGCCTTCAGGCACTTCGAAATAAATGCGTGGCTGCAGGTGTTTCCTGTGGAGGTCTCTGAGCAGGTCGCGATAGCAGGACGCCTCCTGCAGATGACTTTGAAGAGGTCACATGAGCTGGACGCCTGGATCTAAGGCTAGTTGAGGTCGCGAGAGCTAGGCGCCTGGATCTGCAGTACAAAAGTGGCGATATCCACGGGTACTGCAGAGGACCTTGAAAATGCTGCAGATGGAGCCTACAAGTAGTCGCCTCAGCTTGGAACAAGCAATGAGGCACGTTTTGGCGACGGAAAAGCGCTGGAAGCCTGGGACAGCAGCTGGAGGAAGCGTACAGAATCCATATGTGTCTGTACGGACGTCCGTTCTGGTGTACAGACAGTACGGAAAAATGATGCAGGAAGCAAATCTGGGCTTTGATACCACTGAAGGGTCATGTAGACAAAAGGAGCACGTACAAGGTACAATGGTCGATGAGAAACACTGTCACGTCAACTAGGATAATAGAAAAGAAAGAGTACAAAGTACTTGTAGCTAGACCTAGGACTAAGTGTCCTAGGTGTCACATAGGACTAAGTGTCCTAGGTGGCCTAAAAGGCACTAACACTACAAGTGCCTATATTTATGGCTACAAGGCACATACCATGGCCTATAGGGCATCACTAGAACCACCAGGAGATGTCCTACAAGATCCGCTTTAGTGAACATGATCAGAGGCAAATAGAATTGAATATAGGCCACTAGAATGGATTGCACTATTCAAAGTCGAACGTGCAGTGGCCAGGTTACTAGTTTCCAATATTCTATCTTTTTTCTGAGCTTGACAAGCACCCAATCAATCTGCTGATGATGGGGGATCTCCCAACCCAAAGGGTAACCAAGATGACGAACAGTCTGAGTGGGTGGAATTGTTTCCCCTGGCCATAAGAGACCATGCCAGTCTTTAGAACGCAAGGGGAGCAGCTTAGACTTTTGAAAATTCACATGAAGACGAGGTGCCAAACCATAGAGTGAAAGGGCTTGCATCAAAGCCGAAAGGTCATTCTGCTGAGTATTCTTTGGGGTAAAAAAGGAATCATCAGCGTAGGCTTGAGCAACCATGCTGCAATTTTCTTCCATTTCCAAGCCATGAAGGATTCCTGTATCCACCAGATGGTCTATATATTGCAACATAGGATGTGTAGCAATGGCATACAGCAAAGCACTAAGGGGACATCCCTGACGGACCAAACAAAGAAGAGTCCATTCTTCAGAAATGTCTCTAGAGAGAATACATTCAGCTTTGCTGTCCTCATAGAGCCAGTAGATAACCTGCTGCATTTTTATTCCAAACCCCAAAGCTTGCATGGTTTGTGAGATAAATTCCCATTGAACTATATCAAAAGCTTTTGCAATATCCACCTGCAAGAGTAGAACATCCTGTTGCGTGTATTTTGCATATTCCATGCCAACATAATTATGCATTTGCAATATTGTCTATGATATGCCTACGAGGGATAAACCCATATTGAGAAGGATGCAGCCCCTAATGCAAATAACCTTTGATACGATGGGCAAGCATTTTGGCTATGATTTTGAAAATGACTGGCATAAGTGTGATTGGTCTCCAATCAGAGAGTGAATCACATAATTGATACTTAGGAAGGAGCTTTACAAGTCCTTTTTTCCATGACATTGGCATATGCTGATTTTCCCAAGCGGAATTAACCATGCGCAGCAAAGTAGATTTCAGAATATCCAAAAAAACCAGGAAAAATTCAACAGTGAGACCATCCCATCCTGGAGATTGCCATCTATCACAGGATTTAACTGCATCAGACAATTCTTTCTTTGTGAAGGGGCTTTCTAGTTCCAAAGCCTATGTAGCAGAAAGGATAGGATGGACATGTTGTAAAAGAAGTTGCCGTGCAGACACATTTTGAGGAGGAGAAGGATCCACATGCCCAAAATTAAAGGAGAAATGTTGCACACAAGCAGCAACAAGTTCTAAGCGAGATGAAGACCAGGCACCATGAGGCATCCGTATCCGGCAAATATTTGCTGCCTGTCGCTTGTAATGCAAGTTTTTAAAAAATTACTTTGAGGAGCAACCTTTATCAAGAAAAGCTTTCTGTCGAGAGCGTGTTTCTCATTTAATGAGCTTTCTTTTATCATTAGATTGGAGACAAAATCTGGCCTGGCATAGCAACATCTCATATGAGATTTGCCATAATCCCGAATAGTAGCTTGCATTCTAGCAACAAAAGCTTGCCATGCATAATTCACATACTTTTTTTTTTTTAGTGAAATCTTTTATTTTTGCGTGGGAAACCCCAAGAAGAGGTAAAAACCCACCAATATGTACAAAGGAAAAATTTACAAGTATAACCTCAGAGACAAAAACTCATGAGGTAACCATAGTAAAAGGTTACATATTCGTTGGAGCAGGATCCAATAGGACATCTGCCATCTTCAAATTATTATCTTGCAAAAAAGGATGTAACGGAGTGACAACACCATCAATAAAACATAGTTGTTTTTTCCCCTTGTGGTTCTTCTTTATATAAGCTGGGAGCCTGAACTTCTAAATCACAGGATCAAAAACCTTTTGCAAACAAGGATGAAATGACTCCAGCAAAAAAGGAGCATCTGGATCCGAAACGGAGAGGCTTGGTAAAGGAGGAGGCATCTGAACAAGTGTCTTAGTGGAAGGAACATGGAAGTCGAGAGAAATATCTGCATCTTGAATAAGAGTATCTGGAGCTGAAGGAGACTGTAGATGTTCTTCTACCTCATGCAGATCAGCAGTCATACAGCATCGAAGAACCTGACATAACAACTTCAGTTGTCGAAACAGCAGCAAGAACCGGATCACAAGGGACCTGTAAATCTGAAACTAGAGGAAGAGGATCCGGAACTGATAAGGCAGCAAAAGGATTGGAATCCTGAACCATCGGAGCTTCCTGAACTTTCTTCCAGACTTTAGAAGATATAAAACGCTTGACTTTTTGTGTACTGGAAGAAGAGAGAGAAACTGTAGGAACCGAAGAAGGAGCAGGGTTCGTCTGAACAGGAGGCAATGAAGAAAAAGATGGCCAGGCTCTAGCAAAATGGCCTAATTGGTGACATTTGTAACAGGCATTAGGAAATGAAGCAAAGCGAAGGGCACCCCGAAGGGGATGAGAAAATCCAAAGTCCAACTCCAGGCAAGAAGGAACCAATTGCTCCATATCCCAAAGAACGCATACGTGAATATCTCTGCTTGTGACCAAGAACCCCTGTTTTGGAATGAAAAGTACACGGCCTAGCAGAGCTGCAAGAGAAGGAACATGCTGAAGAAGCGGGACTGGTAGATCTTTAAAAATAACCCAAACAGGACAGAAGTGGAGAAGGGAGCGTGCTGGATCAAAAAGAGGATCCTAGGGCATAATTACTGCAAAATGACCCGCCCCGTGAACTCCACCTAAAGTCAGCAAATGGAAAACAGTGTCCACAGAGGCATAATCCACACACGCTTTTTTTTTTGGTAATATCCGGTGCAGTATATTTATATGCTCATAAATTTACATGATGGGAGGTCTCCGAAATGGAGAGTATCCCAAAGATCAGAAACATAAAAAGAAAAGCTCTATGCAAGAAGCATCCACATCACCCTCATGGCAGGCATCATATAAGGATTGCCGCAATGAGACTCGGAAAGATTCATATGACTTGTGAATCTGCTGACCCAAGTATGCCAAATTATGCTCCCTCTAGTTTGTCCAAAGAGCCCAATATCGCACCCAAGAGAGAAATAGTGAGTATTGAGACAAAGACTTCATAAATCTGCCAAAGAGCCAGAAATGTTTCCCAAATCTGTGACTCGGGAAACGGATCCGAAGATAATCTGAAATTCTATGAGGAGGATCCTAGTACACGGGCAGTGCCAAAGCAAATGAAGAACAGTCTCTGAAGGAGCCTGACATCTTAAACATGTGGATGGTGCAATGCGACGTTTAGCAAGTGTGACCCCCACTGACAATGTACGTGCCATACATCTCCAAAGAAAAAGTCTTTGCTTCAATGGCATTTTACACTTCCATAACATCCCGAGATTCTTCATAATCCACCCACCCACCCACCCACCCACCCACCGTTTGTAAGACTAGAATATATCCAACCGTACAAATTCAGATTTCCTCTTTTTTCAAATTATCCCTCCAATTAGTCAAGGAATCTATAGGTGATTGTCGCCCTAAAGCCCTAGCTCAAATTGTATGGCGATGAGGGCGTAGAAGCAAAAGAGGGTACACCTTTAACAAGGGCTTTTCAATGAGGGTAATTGTTATGATATTTTGTTAGTTTTTATACTTGGCTTCTATCTTTAGCCAATTTTATGATACTAAACATTACAAAAGAGTCTTTGATGAGCTCTTCATGCACCATTTTCACGGTGTAACTAGGAATGAGGAAGATATTGTGGCACCATCAGCAATTGAATATGTTTTTGCCACTCTTAATACTTCTATTAGAGCGTAACTACGAATATGAAGCCTTCTAAGGTATTTGGGTTCCCAGTTGTAGTGCTTATGGTATGTGTAGTTTTTGTGTTTCCTATAATCAATTCACATTGAGGTGGGCTGTCATTAGAGGCCCATGATTCCTAGGAAGCACATGATTTATAGACATCGCACTTGAGGTAGGTTGGGTGAGAGACGAGCACTTCATTTTTAGGTGTATAGCATGCACAACAAAACTGCTACTTCCAACAGGCCCATGATGTGGTGTCAAGCTGCATCCACCACCCTAGCTAGCATGGGTTGACACAGAGAATCTCATGAGCTATTAAGATCATAGCCATCTTCTGTTAGTGAGTGGATTTTACCCACACCCACGCCATTCATGTCCTCACAAAGGAAGCTGGGGAGTATCAATGAGGAGTTTGTCAGCTCAGGTTCCATCACAGCCAGTGCTTTAAATTAACACCTTTGTTTGTTCTGATGTCACAACCTTTTGGTAGGCAACATTAGGACTTTGTACTGGCAAGTCCAAAAAGACACTTTGGAACTTTGGACTGGCAAGTGCACGAAAGACACTTCGATCTCGCCCATCCTTAGATGGGTAAGCACTGCTTGTGAGAGCAAATCAATTTCTTTTTAACATCGATCCTTTCCTACCTGCAATGATATTGGGGACTTCTATTCCCAGCTCCAATAATTTAAAAGAGAGCAGAGATGTCAAAGGAAATTTGCTGTAGTATCTCTTTTTGCACTTCTGCTTGGGAGGAACACTATTTTCCAACATTTGATAATACCTGTACTCGTATTTTTCCCGAGTCCAATTAACCTCTTTGTTCCTCTGCAGCTTTCGTCTCGTCTTTTGTTCATCATTGTCATGTGTAAGGCTCTACTGAATTTAGACTTACATACACGTCAATGCTCTGAGGTTCAATTGAATGAAATTTTTGACAACTTTAAGAGGATAATAACACATTTCCTTCTTTCTTTTGCATGTTAGTCGTTCTTTAGTGTTATGTTTTTTTGGTCTATACTAACGATTTCAAGAATTGCAACTCAAATATTCTTAAATATTATATTTGTATTGAAATTCCAGAAATTTGGATATTAGGCTTGCATCCTGAAGTTCAAGATTAAGGCAACCCATGGCTTACTAATATTGGAGTTTTATTGTTTTCAGGTATGAACAGTATAAGAAAAAGAGGGATTTGATTGACAAGTACGAGGGAGGTCTGGAAGCTTTCTCAAGGGGATATGAAAAGATGGGTTTTATTAGGAGGTCAGATGCTGCTTTGATCTGATTTTTGATTGTGTTTCTTCAATTTCTGTCTATTGAGTGTGTGACCATGAGTGCTTTTTGGTAGGAAAATGTTCCACAGTATTCTACTTAATTCCAATTATATTCCTAGTGGCTTTTCATGTATTTGCTTGTGACTAAAGAGTTAAAAGAGAGGTGAAGGTAAGTTGTGGTTTTTGTTGTCCGTTAATGTTTGATTCCTTTCGTTGAGGTCAATCATAGTTTAGCAAGGTTGTCACAAGTGTAATGGTACAAATTGCCACCCCATTTCGCAAATCTAGCTGCTTCTTCATTGTCACACCCAGATGTATCTGATTATGTATGATCAGACTTAGGACTCAGCACAGGTGATGATGCTCGTTTAGTAGCTCCACCCTTACGGTGATTTGTATCAGGTTTTCTTTCAGTCTCATAGACCCATCGGTCTTCCAAAGACTCTAATAAAATTTCTTTCTTTCTCTTGGCTAAAGTAGGTCTTGTCTTGCAGGCTGTCACTATGTTGGCTCACATAGTGACTGAGCACATATGCAAAGAGCAGCTAGCTTGCATGGAGCATGTTTTTTGTGGTGCTAACGATCAAGTATCATGCTTTTTTCTTGGCTGAATGTTGACATGCTTGCTGTTCTTGAGGTGGTATTGTGTATCTTCTTTTGGGCACATCAAGGTTGTGCTGATTGATTTTTTAGTAGGTGGATTTCACCTTCACTCTCTTTAGATCACATCTGAGGCCACTCCTCTCTGTGATACGAAGGGAGGAACATGCATGGCACATGTGGATTTGTATTCAATTACTAGACACACGATTGATCTTCATTGCAGTATGTTACTTTCCCCCAGACACATCATCCTATGTGCGAGAGGTCACCACTAACGGGCACAGCCCATATGAGACTATCCATGATGACATCACAGAGTTCTTCAGACACGGGGACACTCTCCTCCTTGGTGACTTCAATGCACCTATTGGGAACAGACAGGTGGGCTTGTTAGATTTTGATGAGGACTCCCTCATCGTACGAGAGATGGATGCAACATATCTGGGGATTGTGAGGCAGTCGGCAGATGCAGATGCACCAGTGACAGCATATGGGTGGCATCTACTCGAGTTGGGGTCTATACATGACGTGATCATATACAACGGTCTTCGTAGATGGCCATCATTTGGAGGGCTCACTTGTTTTCCACATGGAGGGGGGAGTAGTATGGTGGACTACCTGCTCGGTCCACTAGCCTTTGCCCCACGGATACATGATTTTATTGTACCTCCTCTTCCACTCGGAGACGACCACTCATATGTTACCTTCTGCATATCGATCCCCATGCCAACCATGAGGAGGATCCCCCCGCCATCCACTCGCGTTCATATCCATTTTGATCGTGCTCTTGACCTAGTGTACGTAAGCCACCTGGCTTCTGAGCTTCCAGTACTACTTGGAGAGAGGATAGACCTCGCACATGCATCAGACACCCTTATCTCAGTGATACAGGATGTTGCCACCAGATCCTTTCCCATGACATGATCTGCGTGTTTTAGATGGGAAGATGCCCCAAAACCCTTGGTTCGATGATGAGCGTAGAGAGATGAGAGTCCAGCTTACACGTGAGCGAGCACTAGGACACTTGACTTCATCAGAGGCAAAACAGATTCCAAATACACACTCGTAGAGGGGGAGGAAATGCAGAAACTCATAGATGTGAGATTTATCTATGAGATAGAGCATATGGACTAGGTGTCACTCATTGTGATAGTCCTGAATAAGAATGGTAAAATTCGAGTATGCGTAGATTGAAAAAGGTCAATGCCGCCAGTACCATTGCTATTCATGGAACATGTTCTAGAAAGGGTAGCCAGGAAGGAATCTTATAGC
The DNA here is from genome assembly GCF_047967505.1 of Dipteris shenzhenensis. Lineage (NCBI taxonomy): Eukaryota > Viridiplantae > Streptophyta > Polypodiopsida > Gleicheniales > Dipteridaceae > Dipteris > Dipteris shenzhenensis. Next base: position 6,699,623 of record NC_141625.1, read on the forward strand.
TTCTTAGATGGGCTCTCAGGGTACAACCAGATATCCATCACCTTGGAAGATTAGCAAAAAGCCACTTTTGCAACCAAATGGGATGTGTTTGTGTCCAAGGTGATGTTGTTTGGTTTTCAGCGAGGCTGATGATTACCACTTTCAAGGAGTACCTGAGAGACTTCGTGGAAGTCTTCTTAGATGACTTGTGCGTAGATTCCAAAACTCTTGTCGGACGAGAAGATGCCCATCCCTCAGCAGTATGGCACACGTATGCATGCTCCCTATATGGTGTCCTAGGTTAGGCACCATCTGATATGTCCTCCGTGCCTAGACCCATTACGTGTCATCTGTTCATTGCGCAGAATGTACAAGCTGCCCTTCTTCGGCTTCATATCCGAAGATTACCAGATCATGAAGGACTACGCACTGAGCATTTTGCACATGGGCAGGAGATCTTGACCCCGATCCTAGCACAGCTGTTCAACCATGCCGTATGCCATGGCTTCCCACCTATCTGGAGCACCACCACCATAATACCGAAATACAAGGCAGGGGATCCCATGGACACTGGGAATTACCGCACTCTTATGATTGGCCACATTTTGGCTAAGATATACGGGTCGATACTAGAGAGAGTGATCATCAGTTACACGGAGGGTCATGGGCAGCGTGCACTTGGGTAGGTGGGCTTTCGGAGACAACACTCCACCCTAGACCACATTTTTACCCTAAGGGCCATTATTGAGGAGGCGAAGACGAGGCATCAGAAAGTCTACACGTGTTTTGTAGACTTTCGTAAGGCATTTGATATTGTCCCACGCTCTCGCCTGATCAGGAGGTTAGAGGAGTTGCAGCTCCCAGAGATCATGATTTGGGGCGTCATGAGTCTATATGAGTCCGTTAGAGGGAAGGTATGTGCCCCAGGAGGCATGTTAGACTGGGTTGAGAGCACTATCAGAGTAAAACAAGGCTGCCCCCTTTTGCCTACCCTTGTCGGGCTCTATATTGATGAGATCAATTCTTTTGTCGATCGCCTGGTGGAGAGGGCTCGCTTCTGGCTGACCTGATGGTGTAGATGTTGTTGTACGCTGATGACATAGTCCTCATAGCTTCCTCAGCAGAGAGACTGCAGAAACATCTAGAGGTTCTGGAGATGTTTTGCACAGAGAGAGAGAGAGAGAGAGAGAGAGAGAGAGAGAGAAGTAGAAGTAGAAGTAGAGTCTATTAACGTTCTCGGGGGGCCAATAATGACCTATGGGACCCGTCTCAATACAATGTAAAATAGAGTCTCCTCAAGGAGAGGGGTCACGAGTCTATGAGTTCTTGACACCAGGTAAAAAGACGAGTGACAAAAGATCCCAATGCTGTCGGAGAGGTAGTAGAGAGAACTAATGTCAGCTGAGCGGAGTCCTCCAGTATCTGCTGGTAGTCCTCCTTGATATGTGCATATTGGGGCACTGTAGAGCCACATGTGCCTCCGTCTCAACTGTCTGCATGTCACAAAGGGTACAGACTCTAGCATGTCTGGGCTGATGCATCCAAGCCCCCTTCTCAATTGCAAATGTATGAGATTTGGTACGAAACCTAGCTATGTTTCTGCGATATAGAAGGGGGATAGGTGTGCTAATATAAGGCTGAGCATGTGTCTCTATGGACATGTATGTAGACCAACATGTGGGATTTATGTTGTCTTGGTAATATTCCAGCTTTACCTTCTTTTCACTTGTCAGTCAGTGAGTTTGCAAAGTGCTCAGTAAAGACAGTTGAAACTCTTGCATGGTGACCTTTTCAGGCGGCATGGTCAAATATGCTTCCACTTTCCATCTACTAAACCATTTTCTTATGTCGGTCGCCCATCCTGTACAGACGATCTTGCTTTTGTGGTTCTTTTGAAGCTTTGTGCTGGCATTCCATGCTTTATGAGGCAGCCTATCAGGTTGCATTTGCTGCACCTCTATTAGGTATTGCATAACTCTGATCAGTGCATGAAATCTAATCAGCCTCCTTCCCGTTTCCAACATAAGTACTGAGTATGTAGTAGTGGGTTTGACACCAAGGTGTCGCCGCAAGAAAGGCTTTTGCATTTTCTCAATATCATTCCATGTAGAGGCTGAAATACTGCCTCCCCATACTTCCACTCCATATAATACCTGTACTACATATGCATCAAACAATACATTTCGAATTTTCCAGTTCCTAGTGTCAGTGTGCCTGCAGTCATTCTCAAACTGGTAGTACTTCCCCCAGCCAGTGTCCATCGTTTTGTGTATACATTGCCACCATTTGTGATTTGCCGGGATATCAACCCCTAAGTATTTGAAGGTGCTGACATACTCAATAATCTGTCCATCAAAGGTGATCTCAGGGGGATGTTCTGGCTGATTGGTATAGACTGCCATCATCTTTGTTTTTCCGACATTCACTTGCAGCCCATTTTCCCTACAGAAAGTCTTGAGCACTTGCAAAAGTTTGTGCATAGAGTGTGGATCGTATGCAAAAAGAACTACATCATCTGCGTATAGCAACAATAGCACTGTCCATAGTCCCAATTGCGGTCCTTGCAACCCTTCCTCTGTTGCAAATTCATTGATGAGTTCCTCCAGTTGATCAATGCATATTCCAAACAAGGTAGGTGATAGAGGGCAGCCTTGCTTCACTCCCATATTACTCTCAAATACATCTGACATACCCTGTGCTTGTTTGAGTCGGCATAATACCTTGTGATCTGAGGCTTTGCCATTAGCCATCTTCTTTAGTCCAGCTTCAATGTCTTCAAAGGTAAAAGGACTAGTACATGCGACCGACAAATCCTCCTTCCCCATTTCAGTGGCATGTGCATGATTGTACAACTTGGTAACATAATCAAGCATGGTTGCATCTGATATATCCCCTGTTACCTGTTTCCGTCTGCCTTTCACTTGTTTCCAGCCCTTTCTTGGATTTTTTGTGAAAGTAATCAAATCAGATTTCTCTCTTTCTAGAATATATTTTCTTTTCTTTTTCCTTGAGGGCATTGTATGTCTTCTCCAATTGTTTATGCTAGTATGTATTTCAGCTCTTTGCGCAGTTGTTTACATACCATTTCTTGTGTGGTAACCCTTTGACCTGTTTCTTTTTTCTTGTAGATGCTGCTCCAAATGTTTGTGTGGCTGAGGCAAGTATTGCTTCCTGCAGGGCTGTCCATCTAGGGTTGGTCATTGTTCTCAGCTTTGCATCCAAAGTGTCTGCATGATCTTGGTGTTTGTCTGGGTCTACTTTGAAACCTCCTGCATGTGCTGAAAATTTCTGCTCCCTATGTTCAATGTGTATGTCAAGATCCAACCATATTGGGAGATGGTCCGATTCCGGATATTTCATCGCTATGTTGAAGCTTTTGATAACAGGTATAGTGTCCACATGTACCAAGGCATAATCTAGCACACTTTGTCCTCCGCTAGCTGAGATACACATCATCTTGTGGGTGTTGGGGAATAATTGCATTCCATTCAAGACTGGCATGTGCAGCCCATTAATGATGCATCTGAGTGCTCTGCCTTGTGTGTTGATGGTGTCATCCTTGGATGTTCTCTACCACACGGTGTCCACTTCTGTGACTGATTCTTTATTTATTTCATCATGTGTGATGGGCTGAAACTGTAGGTGACCAATTCTTGCATTAAGGTCTCCCATCACTATGACTTGACCCTTTTCTCTGAGTTCAGCCACATCAAGACATAGTGCTTCAAACACATCACTAGGGTCCACTCCGTGTCTGCTGTAAAAGGGTGACTCATGGTGAGGTATGTAGCAGCCTGCAAGAAAGACAGGGCATTTACCAAGCTCTATTTTCAGCCACATGCATCTTTTGTATTTGTCCACTTTATGGAGGCTGACTTTTGCTGCCATGTGTTCCTGTACCATGCATGCAACACCTCCTTGTCCTCTTTTCCCCACTTGCCTTTGGTATATTGAGTGCACCACATATCCAGGTATCTCTGGGATCTTGCATGTTTCACTTTCCCAAGTCTCTCCAAAAGGATGATGTCTGCTTGTAGAAAGGTGTGCCTTTGAGATACACTTTACTGCTATCCAAGATAATCTCCCTTTTCCGTGGGTCTGTTACAGTGCACACAATAGCCCTTTTATTAGGCTTGTCTTCTTGTGCTTTCCCTACGGGGTGGGCTGCATATACAGTCACTTCAGGCATCGCAAAGTGTTTTGAAAAAAAATCAGTCACCTCTTTGGCTAGAGCCAGAGGGGTTTCCTTATCCATCTCCGGTAGACCATGGATAACAATGTTCTGAGACCTCTTATCTCTTTCTCTCTGTTCATGGGCATCCTCTTGATTTGGGGTTGAGGGACGTGGTAGTACTTGAGCTGATTTCGATGGCTCTTCAACATGTTCTGCACTTGCATCTTTCTTGGAGACTATTTCAGTCCGCTTCTTCCCTTCTTGCACATTCTTGCATTTCTGGAGGAGTGATATTAAAGCGACAGAGTGGAGGAGATTTGAGAGGCTATAGGTGACTATGGGATCTAGGATGATTTGGAGTAAACCCTCTGTCCCCCACCAGATTATACAAGCAGAGTTCGCAATGACCCCTCTCCAGGTTGATGCCATCTTTCAGAGAGTGACGTTCCTCCACAGAGTCTGGGCTGTACCCTAGTGGAGATTACCGAGTTAGCATTAGAGTCCTCCACGCGACTAGCAGAGAGCGGTGTTGATACGGCATGGTATTCACCGATATCCACGTGGTTTGGTAGCCACGGCATTCAGATGGACAGACTTCCCCCTTTTCAGTACAGTCTAGATGCACCACCCAAGATGATCCCACGAGATGAGATCAACCGTATCATACGGTTAGACCTCCTCCAGCTCCATACATCTAGGGCTTGGGGGAAAAGAGGAGATCCCCACCAAGATCTAGCTCTACCATGACCACTTCCTACGGGTCTTAGAGCACGGTCTTGTCACTAGACCTTAGTATCTCGAGGACAGGAGAGTCTCACATGCACTGAGGGTCACCATCGGTCAGTTGTGAGTCTCATCACATCAGCTGCGGATTGAGGCAAGGAGAGCTACAGGCATACCCAGAGAGCAGAGGACTTGCATACTATTGCAGATGGAGGAGACCGAGACGGAGGAGCACTTTCTATGTATGTGCCCAGTCTACTATGAGATACGAGGACGATTCCATTGCCTCTTTCAGGAGGGGTATGGCTTTGGTTCACTTACAACGACTGATCCATTTTCACGATCAATTCTATGTTGGGCTCTACCTGATTGAGATGCGTTGACGGAGAGACACATTGATGCGGCAGATTAGAGAGCGGCAGAGAATGATGCCACAGGTAACCGATATTGACAGGTCATAGACTTTTGTTACATACTTTTATGCATCTGAATAAGCTGTTGGTGAGGCTGAGGGAGAGGAGCTTGAGGAGATGAGAGCATCATGGATTAGCAGTAGGAGAGTCCACCACGATGCTGCCATACGAGGGACACACACTCCATGTGCGAGAGATCGGGACCAGAGCATGCACGATCGAGGTTCGGTCTATCTCAGCCCTTCTTAGAGGCGACCGCCAGAGGCGAGGCATCACCCTTGACGTAGTCCACTAGATCCAGAGATCGAGGAGACCACACCCTCCCCCACGCCGTGAGACAGCTCAACATACACAGATACGAGATCTCTTCACATCTCATCAAAGAGGCACTAGGTTACCTGGATATACGGAACCTGAGCATGTACTGGGAGTGCTAGCTCTGAGCACCTGGCACTCCTTTGTTATTTGGCTTTTGCTACTCTAGCATTTTGACACTTGATTCATTAGTTTTAGCACTCCAGCTTTTTAGCTTTCAGCAAGGGTCTTAGTGAACCCTTTGCTTCAGCCCTCAGTGGCTTGTATGAGTTACCTTTTTGGCATGTACTTTTTCTCATAGGCCCGCGAGGCCTCTCGCAGACGTTAATATATCTATCTATCTATCTTTCTTTCTTTATTTTCTCTTTTGCAGGCCAGATTTAAGTCAGCTCTAGGCTGAGCTGAGCCCCTGGCGCAGCTTGGGGTGTTAGACTCAGCAAAGGGGTTTTCAGATCCACGATGGCCAATATGGAGTTTCCCAAGACCAAACTGTTGCTTCTACCCCGACCAACAAGCCCTCATACTCAGCAATTGTAGCAACACCTACCCATTTGCACTGACGTACAAGCGAAAAATTGGCACACATCCAAATGAGCAGATTTATTATCTACAGCAAGAGGTAAGAGAGATCAGGCTTCTGGTTGCAGCCCTCGGGAGAAAAGTGAAGGAGATGGAAAGCATGGCAAGAAAGAAATCATACAGGAGGTTATGCAGATACACAATGAAGCAGCACCTGCACCTCAATTGGTATCCAAAGTCCAGGACATGGTTACCAATCAAGTCAAATCAATAAAACCTGAAATTACAGAAGCAATGGTTAATAAAATCAACAAAAGTGAAGTATATGAAGAGGTACAGGAACGTTGAAGGCCTACAAGTGGTTTCTGTTACTTTGGCTCGTCATAACAATCTACGAGTTCAAAGTATTAATTGCATGTCTTCGAAACATAAGATCTGGGATGCTCCGATTATAATGCAAAATATTCTTGATTTACATCTGCAGTCACTTTCACATTCCTCTTCCACTTTCAAACTTGAAACACTTTCCATGCTGCAATGTGTGCCTTTGTGATATTAGTTAGATTGTCTCTTTGAGGCAAAGGTGGCCTTGAAGGTTCCCATCTTCTGCCTAATTTTTCTGTAGTTTTTTGCAGTGCCAAAGGAATCACTTATAGAGAATGGGCACCTGGAGCCAAGGTATGCATTTAAGATGAAGATGCTGAGAAGTTTAGTTTTTTGACAGTAGAATTGCAACAGCCTGAAAACAGAGATGTTGTTTTTCTGAAGTGGCAAACATATATAGGATTCATAGTTTTATGTAGATGAAATGCTCGGGAAAAACCAGCTTTTAGATTGCTCTCTCTTGTTTTTTTGAAAAGTGCTGGGGGGGGGGATTTCCATACTTATGTTGTTGTCGATGTTTCAATATTCTTCCATTGGTAGTTACATCGAATTTGACTTGCCATTTTATGACAAAGATACTTTAAAAGAGTCATTGCAGAACTAGAGCTAGGCATGCCATGTATCATTGAATCATTTAAGTGATTAGAAGATTGAAATTTAGCGACTAGTCTCTGTTGTCTTAGGCATTGCTTATAATGGAACTTGTTAACATTTTCTGATTGGTCATTCATGGTTATTTTGCAGTTGGCCTCTCTGATTGGGGATTTCAACAACTGGAATCCTAATGCTGATGTGATGAAGAAGGTATGGAGTTTAGATGCCATTTTTTATTGTTGCCCTTTTTTCTCATTACTGCTACTGTTATCTTACTTCTGTTTTTAATGTTTTAAGGGCAAAGAAGACACATTCATTTTACCTCGGTGGTAATGTATATATCATCATGAAATCAGACTGCTATTTCAGAGTGAAAAAGGTTATCGTACACAAGCTTATGCACAGACTAAATGAGCTGACTGCCAGGAACTTATTCTTGGATAATTCAATCCTAAAATTAATACTCTTAACCTCCACCTTTCTGTAATATCTACAATCCAGCATGGACATGAATGCTCATGGAATTATGTTGTGGGGTGTAGATGACAAATCAGACAGTTTCTAGTCTCATTTATAGCATCACATACACAATATTCCTCTGATGTTCTTGCTATATCCTAAGCTGTTGAAATGTCTTTGTTCTCTGATGTGCCAACGGTTACAAAAAAAAGCTAATGAGCCTGTAAGGGCCAGCTTAACTACCTAAATAGAATGAAAGACCAGCTTAACCACCTAATTAGAATGAAGAATTGTACCCTACCCTGCCCTCAATAGTCATAGTTTGTTGCCAGCTTTCATATTTATGCTTATTCACTAACCAAGGGCAGACAGGACCTAAGGCCCACTTGGTAACCTTTTGAGATGATTAATGATGTAATGTTGCGGAGTAATACGTTGGTTCCTGAAGAAACTTTCGCAAATGTTTCCAAACCTCGTATGGTCCAGTGTTGCGCAATAACAGACTCCTTTTCAAAAATGAAACTTTTGCACACGTTTTCATATTTTTGTTCATTTGGAAATGTCAATTCCATGCACCTTTCCTAAGGTGTTGAAATTTGTAGTTTCAGGCCTTACCTGAATTTATAGTCATCCTTCTATCCTCCTCAAAATTTATAGATCAAAAGAAATGGCTGAGAGAAAAACGGAGGGAAACCCAGATTTTGAGAGATGATAGAGGGGTCGAATATACACTTACTTTAGCATGTTTTGCAACAAAAGGTGTCAAAAAACACATCAAAACTTCCTATACTCCACAGCAGAATGAAGGATCAGAGTGGAAGAACTATGTCTCATAAAGGCAGCTAGATGTATGCTGAAGACATGTGTATGCCTAATATATTTTGAGCTTAGCCATTGTCTACAGATGCCTATGTTATCGACAAATGTCCCCCCACAACAACAAGGGAGATGAAACCCCAACGAGCTTGATCATGCGATTTTTAAATATGGACTAAAAGCTTTTTGGTTGCAAAGGCCTTTCTTTACATAAAATGAACCGAAATTCTGTTATCATTCTACATAAGATGGCCAAAACCCACACCGTGACAAGAAAGGACCTTATAAATTTATCAATTTCTTGTTACTTAGAGAGAGGACCTCTAAAGCACTGAAGCATGGACAAGCTGAAGCTTGTGATTTCACACATGCGGGTGTTTGGGTCCTTGGCATATGCACATGTTCCTTCTTAGTTGAGGCATAAACTGGAAGATAAGGCCGTCAGATGCATTTTCATTGGCAACAGTCACAGAGCAAAGGATATAGGTTGTATCAGCCTAGCACAGGCAAGGTTATTGTCAGTAGAGACAATGTTTTTACTGTTTATCTTGGCTGGACTGTTAAAAACAGCCATCAATAAAAGTCTCTGATGTGTTTGATTCCTTGCTGCCCCTCTTTTAGTCAAACACGGATTTAGATCAGATTTTGCAGGATACAAATCCCAATGCTTCTAGCAGCTCACAGCCTCCTCACGACGCCAATGTTCAGCCTGATTTGCAGCCACTTGATGATCATGCTATTTGAAGAGGTAGTTTCAGAGGAGTCGGCTGTCATTAGACAGCAGAAAACAGTCCCAAGGTGGCTCTTGGGACTCTTGAGGGACAGCAAGCAAGCTGAGCCCTTGGCTGCTTGCACCAGAGGTCAGAAGCATCATGGCAATTTTCTTGGTGTTGCATTGATTGCCATTGTGTGCAATGAAGAACCCTTAATCACAAGGATGCATTTGGTAGCACAGAATGGATGGATGCCATGAGGGCTGAACTTGATTCTATTCATGCAGATGGCACATGGGAGTTGTGTGACTTGCCAGCAGGCAAGCGTATGGCAGTAAGTGGCTTGACAAGGTGAAGTAGAAAGATGATGGCAGCGTAGACCGCTACAAAGCCCGCCTTGTTGTGAAAGGCTATGCACAATAACACAGCATTGACTTGGATGAGACCTTTGCTCCTGCTTCATGCATCACGACCATTCGATGTGTTATACCCATTGCATCTCAGAGGCATTGGGGAAATTCACCAACTTGACATTAAGCCAACTTTCCTTCACGGTGATCTACTTGAAGAAGTCTATGTCACCAACAGATTGTAGATGCTTTCCAAGAAAAAGAATGGAGAGGAAGGATGATCAGCAGTTAGTAATTGTACTCATGTTACAGTTCTGCTACAGTTGCTAGTATTGGCTTGTAGATCTTAGGGCTTTTTGTGATGACATAAATTAAAACCCGTATTTTCCTGCCCCCCCAAAAACCTACTGCTTTGATAATCATTCCCAAGGGTTTCACCTAGAAATATGTAATTGTAGGTTCAGAGGGAGCATTTTTTAAATCTAAAATTAAAGGTAAATTTACAGAAATATTTACATATGGGGTTGTTAAATTGAATCTTGGGCAAAAACCATAAGTTTATATTAAAAGGGGGTCTTTTATTGCATGCAAAATTTACAGATAAGGGGTTTTAAATAATCCCTTGAACACATACCTATCCAGGGTTTCTTTATAGTGAACCTACGGGGTGATCATTCAAGTATCTTGCTGTGGTTTTCGAGTATTTTGCACTATAACACTCTACATAAGCTTGAATTGGTGGTCTAGATGCGTATATCCTACCTTGCAAGCTTTACTTGTCCATAAGCAGATGCAATAATTTATGCTATTTTTTAAAGTGCTTCCTGGTCTTTGTTGGAATTCAGGATGAGATGATGACCTGGGGAGCGGTGGCCTGGGTTACAGATATAGGATGTGCTTATGAGCATGAGGGCATTCGAGGGCATTCAAGGGAGTTCCTCCTTCAGATGGGTAGGGCAGGAGTTGACCTTCATCTGTACTCCAGTCTTCATAGAGATGGTGTGGAAACCTGGACACTGTCATAGATGGGAGTTGATTGTGAACATCATCGCCTGGTACATATGGACAGCTATGTGCAGGCAGGCCATAGATTAGCATACCACATTAGCCTCGGAGACACTGGTCAACATCTGGCTTGATATTATTTATACTCTCCGAGGTAGATGGGATAGACTTCAAGGAGATTCAATTTGCACTAGGATCAGATGGAGGATTTTATTAGTATATGCGAGCCAGGCCCTATCCTTCATGTCACAGACGGTGGTATAGTATGCCATTATAAACCACTGGAGTGGCTATTTGTTCATCCCTTTGTACAAGGTAATTTCCCATAGAAAGACAGAAAGAAAGAAAGAAAGAAAGAGTGACCATCTAGGAGAACAGCCTTGTGTTTTTCCTATTGTACCCTTCATTGGGGAGTTGTGTTTTCCTTGGTGTCCGTGTCACTAGGCAGTTTTTTAAAATAATGTTCTTTTGGCTGAAATTTTTTGGGGGCTAAATCAGAATAAGCTCCTTTTTAAAGTCATATAACTGTGGGGCGTTTGTCTTCTTTGTGATGCATCTTTAGCTTGCCAGCTTCCATGGTTGCCAGGTATGTCTTGGTTCATTTGGCATCTGTTTAATGCAAATTCGTGAATGCTTTTCCTATTCATTTCCATAATGATCTTCCAATAGTTAAAGTGCGAGTTACAAAATGGAGGTACACATTGTGAGTGGGTATTTGCTCTTTTGTTTAAGTTGAAAAAATGGGTGAGGAGATTGTTCTCTACTGGGGTAAAAAGAAAATAGACTTGCGACTGAGGTCAGACTGCTAATTCAAGAAAGTCAACTTATTATTTCTTTTATCAGGAATCTGGGCTAGCTAATCCGCTAGCTATATACAAATGTGGCTTTAAAAATCACATTTGATGCACCTCCATGTTGACAAGCTTCTCTTGTGTTTGCAGAATGAATTCGGAGTTTGGGAAATTTTCTTGCCAAACAATGTGGATGGGTCTCCTGCAATTCCTCATGGCTCGAGAGTAAAGGTAACATCATGATTCATAGCAATGTTTCTTTCAGTACCGAACAGAAAGAAGGGAATGAGAGGATAATGAAATCTTTCTATTTACAGATGTAGACTAACACAGAGTTAATCACCGACTTGCAGAAGAGTAAGTGTGTTAGCATGCACACGTGTGTTTATGGAGTCTTGCACACGCTCGTGCTTGTGTGGTTATGGGCATGTGTGTTGTTTGCTTTACACAGATTTATATATACAATTGCACATGTACACATACAGATTCACATATGTGCACAACCACACGTATAGGCATGTTTAGGATTTGATTAAGTCGAAGTGTTATCTTCATGAGGGTATTGTAAGGTTGCTAATGCAGTGAAAACGTGGCAACTAGTTTCCAGTGTGGCCATGCATTATTGGTGGATGCCAAGTGGTCGAATCAACTGTGGAGGTGACCTTTGGTATGGGCGAAATCATAGGAGTTGTCTAAGCTGAATCTTAGGTGGTTTGGATCAAGTGGGTTGATACCCTGCTTGTGAGTGGCTTCTTACAAAGAGGCTACAGTTTTGGGATGGATATATGGGTGTTTTAGGCTGTGTTCTCTCTTCTGCAGATTTTCCTCTCTTCTGCAGATTTTCAAAATGTAGGAAGTCGCTCCTTCTTCATATGAGTGTAAGGGTAGCTATCTTTCTCTCTCTGTGCATAGAAGGAATTCATTTCTCTTGTAGACACCAAGAGGCAACACGCCCAATAGGGGATGAGCTCTTTTTATTTAACTTATTTCAACAGTTCGTTTTCTCCATCTCAACTGAGTATATCTTTTGCTTTGGTCTATGTCATCTACATGATTGATTTTGGTAATCCCATGATTGTGTGTGAGAGAATTTTTTGCAACCGTGGCACCAATTTCCAACAATTGGTATCAGAGCGTAGTTTGAGATGGAGACCTGTAACTACATTGAAGAAGTGGCAATATTCTCCTACCAGAAGGCACTCAATTTGTTCAAGTCAGGGAATGAAGATGACCATACTCTTGTGGCTTCAGAATACGTAAGCGTCGCAAAGCTGTATGCAAAACTTAAAAAGCAGAAAGAAACCAACAGATATTATGAGAACACTTTGAGAATCTATGGCAAGCATAGCGCAAAGAGTTCCCAAGATGAGCTTGTAAGGTGGATTGCTAGAGGTTGCATCGGGTTTTGAAAGCATGTTTGAAGATGAGGTTATGCTTTTCGAAGCTACTTTTTTTGAAATTGCAGGCTCTTTTGGATAGATCTTTATCGAATGGTTTTGATGGCCCTTCCCTTTGTGGGTAATGAGATCTCATCTTGTATTTGGGTTTGTGTGAACAAGTAGTTTGTTTTTGTCTCTTGATTTTAGATGTCGATTCCTTATTCAAATTAAGGGGGTTTGTTAGGTTTTGATTAAACCGAAGTGTAATCTTCATAAGCGTATTGTAAGGTTGCACATGCAGCAACTAGTTTCCAGCCTGGCCATGCACTATTGATCGATTCCAAGTGGTCGAATCAATTGTGAAGGTGACCTTTGGTGTGGGCAAAATCACTGGAGTTGTCTATGGCCGACGAATCTGAGGTGGTTTGGAGCAAGTGGGTTGACAGAGAAGTTGGAGATTGGTCTGACATCGTGGTGCCTGCTAGAATCCCGGTAGAGCCGTCTCTGTGCAGTGCCTAGTCCCCAACATAGAAACGGTCTAACCGGAGGCTGTCTGGTATCCGGCTGAACTTTGGCTCTTGCCACGGGTCTCTGCCATTGATCATGAAGATGAACTGCTCCCAGGTGCTCCGCTTTGTTGCTAGCATCTCAAAGAAAGAGGCACCGCCTTGCTTGTCCTCCCCAAACTCCAGGTTGTTGAAGTCTCCTCCAACAATCTAGGAGTCTACATCTGAGAGACACTTTGTTAGCCTCCTCCAAAAGGCCGGATAGTGCTGCCTGCACGCTGGGGCATACACGTTCACGATCCCAATCCTGGACTCTCCCATCCTAACTCCCATCCAAACTGCCCTTCTTGGGATAAGCTTGCCTTGATCATAAACCTTGAAGCCACTGTCTATGAGATCGAGATGCAGACCCCTCCGCTCTGTCCTACTACAGGGGACCTCACCTCCAAGCCTCTCCCCAGGAGGAGGTGGTGTCGCTGTCTAATGTCTGATGCTGAGAATATATGCTCCTGAATCAAAAGGATGTCCACTGCCCGCCCTACCAATGCCCTCTGTAGCTCCTACTAAAGGATCAAGTATTGCGGTTGACTACGAGCATGGCCATGGAGCCCGTGGATGTTCCGACTCACTATGGCCTAGCTCATGAGGACGGGGCATGCAAAAAACAAGGCTCTCTTGTGAGTAGGTGCCTGTTCCCGAAAGACTGCCCTATGTGACTTCTGGCGAGGGTTTGGAGGGCTGTGCATTGGCATACTAGGGTGGACACCGGCTCAATGCCAGTCTTCCGTGCCCACTTCATCATGAAGGAGACTTCCACCCCGAACAACTCCGCACACTTTAGGAGTGGCCAGTAGTATGCCTGATCAACCTTTGCCTCAAGCAACAATCTGATAACTCCTACCGCCAAACCACACATTGGCTTCTCCCGCGTGAAGCATAGCTGAAACTTCACCTCAGCACCATGGGCGTGCCAAAGGTTTAGTTCTTGTGGCCCCATCCACTCATCCATCATGCGTGAAATTTGATCTCCGAGCATAGCATCAAACACTTCTATGGTACTTGCAGCAGGAGGAGACTAGAGGTGCTGGTATGCATGCACAGAGAGATGGTTCGAGGGACTGGGGCTCCACATGGACAGACTACCCCCATTCCAATACAGCATGGATGCTCCATTTTCTCCCCTCCTATCACACAAGGTCAACCAGGTTATCCATGAGGATCTATTACAGCTACACACATTTCGGATGTGGCTGGGCCCGAGTGATCTTCCAGTGAAGTTGGGCTTCTACAGAGATCACTTCTTACATATCACAGCGGAGGGTTTCATTGACCCACTAGGGTACACTCAGATTTATTTACCCCACTCACGGAGGATCTCTCTTAGGCAGTTCCGGGTCTCTTCACATAGACTTCGTATCGAGAGCGGCAGAGTAGAGCGACTACCTAGGGAGAGGTGCATATGCACTCCCATTATGTTTAGAGTCGGGTCTCGCCCGACGGGGGTCACAATAGCCCTGGTTAGACGTAGAGCTATGATCAGGAGAAATGCCAGGGCTGCACCTTTGAGTGGCCGACAGCACTCTATCGCCGATTTCATGCCCCCATTGCCACATCCACCCTGATGTCTTGATGGTGATGATGATGATGATGCGATAGTCGACTACCAACATGACATGACTATGTTGTATTTAGGATTTAGTACTTACATTCTGCATATTTTGCATTCGCATTGGTGTGGGTGCTCGTTTAGTAGCTCCACCACATTTTGAGCTTTGAGATTGGCAAAAAGTGAGCCTCTCCATCACATTTTGAGCTTTGAGACAAGCAGAAAGTGAGCTCATGTGCATGTATTTGGCATGGTGGGGCAGCCACAAAGGTTTAATGCACACGATGGGACAACCGCATGCGTATGAAATGAAAATAGGAGGACATGCCTCTAGTTTTGGACAGGTTATGCAGGGCTCTATGCAGCATGCAAAAAGCTTAGGGGCCAAGGCAGCCTCAATGTGGGGAAAATTCACAGCCCAATGAAATCCTTCCGATTACCATCCACAATCTGGTGTACCCATTACATTGGATGTGTTGTATCAAGTATTTTCTCCTTTTGGGTGTATTGATAAGATTGTCATGCATCCGATTTCAGGTGGTCTGCAAGCTGAACTACACTATGCCTCATAGGCTAGTGCATTGCAAGCACGAAGCAGCTTGCAAGGTCGGGATATATATGATGGTGGTTGTACCTTACATATGCAGCTGTCAGATTTGACAGCGATATCCTATGCTAAATGTCGAGATACAAATGCCATAGAGCAAGTTGTTGGAACTATGATTCCGAGGGGAGTCATGCCAAAGACTATGCAAGCCTATAAGAGCAGACACCCAACATTTGAGGAGAATGCAGCCAGGCCAATGTTTGTCATGCAGCCCAGCCATGCTATGCGTCTCCCTAGTATGCAGCTAAATCATGCTTCAAAGCCGTGGAAGATGCCTTAATATCTAGGACAAAAATCTGGCTGTTTCGAGGCTATTACTGCTGCAAATATACAAGGGTTATGTTGGGATAGCTGCTCAAATAAAAGCAGCAGCCCACATGATGGAAATGAATATACACATCAAGGACGCTGTTGTATCAGTTTGCAGGACGGATACATTGCTCCAGACGATGTCCTTGCAGTTCAGCACACGGAAGTGCGATGGAAGGAGACCAAGGTAGAGTTACAGTTAGGGGTGAGGCAAACTTGCCACAACACAAGTTTCTTTCTGAGAAGGGTGATCTCATACGACACGACGATGCTACATCCTTGTGTGTAGAGCATGAAGTTACACTCATGCATGTGGATTCTGTCGCATCCCCACACAAGATGGAGGGTGGGCAGGCGGTAGAGTATTTACTATACAACCAGCCAAATCCTTCCATCTTTGGGAAGCGTATTAGTGAGCAGCCCACTATGATCTCACCCATGGGAAATTTCAGCCAGAGACTTCCACCAGCGACCCTTCCAAGGGGTGATATCATTGAGTTATGTGCAGGGGATATAGGCCCATCTTCATTGCGGCGATTTGGCACATCCCAACCTCATGTTGATGTTTTTGGGAGAGCCTGTCCCTCTAGCACTCATCTCTCAGCTTTGCTTCAGCCCAATGCCTATAAGAGGATTTGGCCTCGATCTGAATCAAACATGAGTCTAGGCCACCTCGAATGCAGCCTGGACAGATTTTTGTGAAAGGATATTTCAGATTATATCCAATGTATGATGAGGGCAAGGTTCTCATGATGGCATACACTATGCCCACAGTTGGTTAAAGTTGAGGGCTTCGTCTCGGAAGCCCTACACATGGGCAACTTTCAAAGACCTCATGGGTGTCATGTTTAGAAGTAAATTACAGCGATACAGCCCAGAGCTGAAGGCCTTACAGGTGAGGACTGAAAATCCCTGGAATGCTGAGGAAGCACAAGCACTGTTGGAAGTGTTAGAGCCTGAGTACAGCAGCTATAATGAGAATGATTTTCAGTTCCTAGCATATGGGCAGTTGAAAAATGCAATGCAACAACTCCTCCTCAAAGCTGCCTTACAAGGTATATGGCAAAACAATGAATGCTTCTACCGTGGGGAAAAGTGGGCAGCAAGGCACGGAAAGGAGGAGCGCCGGGGGGGGGGGTGTGCTGGCGGGAAGCGGAGGAGATGGCGGGGAGGAAGCCAAAGAGAGGGAGGGGGGCGGAAGAGAAGGCAGAGGGAAGGAGGCGGGAGGTGGAGGAGAAGGCAGGGGGGGCAGAAGAGATGGCAGGTGGAGGAGAAGGCAGGGGGGGGGCAGAAGAGATGGCGGGGGGGGGGGAGGAGGCGATGGCCAGGGGGAGGAGATGACAGGGAGAGGCGAGGAGGAGGGCAGGGAGCGAGGCGGAGGAGGAAGATGATGCATCCTAAATTGCTAACTCCTAGCCTTTCATCAAATCACGGGCACAGGCACAAGGATTTTCCTCCCAGCCAATCTCGGTGGTAGTAAGCTCTCTCTCTCTCTCTCAAATTTGTTACGTGAAAGCTCTTGCTTACAAAATTCCACCAAGCCCCAAAATTCCCTAGATGGATCTAGTATGCCACATGTCTTCATTCTAGGGTCCCTCCTTAATGCATCATTTACCTCTCTCTTGGGATATCATTGAAACCATTTGCTATTCTTAAGTGTTCGTGATGCTCCGTAATACTTTTACTGAATACCAGAATATCGTCAATAAAGTGTAGGATGACGAATGTAGCTGGAGCATTGGTAAGTCCAAAGGGCATTACCAAAAACTCATAATGTCCAAACTGCTTCTAAAAGCGGTTTTATGCACATCCTCGGCTCTAATACGGATCTGATGGTAGCCACATTTAAGATCTATCTTACTGAAAATTACTGCTCCATGTAATGCATCTAGCAAATCATCGATCCGAGCCATCGGATACCTATGCTTAATAGTGATATTATTCAATGCTCTGTAATCTATACAGAGGCGAAAACTCAACCTATAGGGAGGTCTATTTACAGGCTCTGCCCCCGGGATTAGTTCAATCTTATGCTGAACATTCCGCTCTGGAGGTAACCCATAAGGTAACTCATCCCTAAAACAATCAGAGAACTCCTTTGCTACTTGATCAGCCAGCTTGGCCATCTCTCCATTTTGGGCAACATCAGTGCTAGTCGAAGAATCATCAATCGGCTCTACCGATGCTGTACAAAGAAACAAAAACTCTTCTTGAGCTTTTCGAATTTTCATTACGGAAACCAACGGTCCTTGAGGTATATCTTTTTCACCTCGTAAGACATATAGCACATCATTCATCTTGAATTGATAAATGTGCTTTTTCCAATCTATGAATGGATTCTTCCTAGAATGCCAAGCCTTATCCAGGGCTATGTCTGCATGAGCAAGCTTTGTCATTTCAAAATCAAGCTTCTCAGCATAGTCCTGAATTCGAAGCTCCAACTGGGTAACCCTTTGGTCCCATACTTCAATTGAACTTCCGTCTACCATTCTGACTGTATATGCACAATCAGATGGGCTAGTCTTTAGTTTCAGCCTCTTTACAAGCTTGGAGTTAATAACATTGTGTGTTGACGCTGAGTCAAACAACACAATGACATCATGATTAGCTACTTGCCCTTTCATCTTAATTAACTCCGTATCGTTAAAGGCTGTATACCCCGTTGCTGCAGGCTTTGACAGGATATTATCAGGTGCACTAGTTACTAACTTAGCAATAGACACACATAACAAAACAGGTACTGACCTTTAAGAAGATCCCGCTAGCTGAATATCTGTTCTGGTCTGGGACTTTCCTCCATTTCCACGTCGCATTCTGAGATCACCATCTCAGCCATCCGACTATCTTTGTTTCGTGGAGAATCTTTCCACTGATGAGGCTGAAGGCATTCAAAACACAAGTCTTCTCTCCTCGCTTTTTCTCTTTGCTCTGGATTCAAAGAAGACTTCGACCAAGCCCGGGCTGCCATTGTTGTTACTTTTCTTTTCATTCTAATGGTGGTACTTGATTTAGGAGTCTCGACTGGTTTCGCCTACTTGGCTTGACCACTAGGCTGTGAGGCACTCCGCTGTGAGGCACTCCCTTTGCTAATCTACTTCTTCTTAAACCCAGTTTTCTTCGGGTACCCATACGAGTCCCAACCTGCACAAACCCACTTGGTCTGTTCCCTTTTGCATCCTCATAGTTCAGGGCTATGGCAATTGCTTCATCTAGCGTGTTCGCATACTTAGTCCGAACTTCCATCTTTATCCGATCATTAAATCCAAAGATAAAATCTTTTACTTGGATTGACTGAGGTAGAGGTTCATCAACCTTCATTACACTTTCTGTGAACTTATCAGTGTATTCTACCACTGATAAATTTCTCTAACGAAGGTTTCGATACTAATCCCAAGCTCGTTGTTTTATCCGCCACCTATCCGCTGCCTTATTAAACATATGGGTGGCCTTGCGGATTTTCTTCATATCATTCCTGATTTCACAAATGGCGAATGCCTCGTCCCATTTGTGTAACTAGGTCTCATTGATATCGGAACTACGGTTAGACATCCGACCAGAATACTTTTCTGGCCTATAATTGGTAATATTAGGCACCTTAGCCCTCCTAGGCTCGACCGTATGAACACTGGATTCCAGTTCCATTGAGATTTACCTTTCTCTTCAGGAGATGGTCTAGCAAACATACTATGAACCATTTTTTCTGAGCTCAGATTGCCCTACATTTGCTTATAACTGTTGCGCTAAAATTTGTTGCAAGGCATCCTCTATTATTGCAATTCTGCTAGACAGTGTATGACCTGCTGGGCGCGACACCTGCGGGGTCGGCCGGACTCCCGACTCTACGGGATCCATACTAGAAGCTTCTTCTTCTAATTCCATTTAGGTCGATGGGTGTTTTTAAAAAAATAAAAAAATAAATAAAAATAATAAAACACTGCTTGAAGCTGTATTTACAATTTCAAAGTCCAACTTCCAAATTTACAGCTAACTAGGCATATATCACACTGTAACCAAACCCCACTTTTCCCTATACTAGGGAAATGCCTGCAATCCGAAATAACTCAAACATGGAGTCAATTAAATGAGTACATATTCCAACGAACTTTAGAAGGCATAGAGACCTCCCTGGTCCTATTTCTGCTGCATGACGAGATTAACTTGTCCTTGAAAACCACTCCATCATTCTCAGTGAGACTCCTTGAACGAATTCATGTATGTGACGTCGATTTGGCTATTGCTGACCATATCGGCCTTTGTGAACACAGTCCAAATGATACGACTAAATAGGACCAAGCTTCTTCATATTCGATCGCAGCAAAATACACGTATCTCTACAGACTAACCCAACCATTTGTTTATCGCAATGCACGACTCTTGCAGAGCTATTGACCCATAGGTCACCTCGATTGAGTCACCAAACAGAATATGTGAACCGCTTACGGGATACTTTCGTGACCACACAATAGCTCTTATCGTGCGCTGCTGAATCTGATATTGAAATCTAACAACAACTAGCCCCCGCAATGCCAAGAAGCCCAGAAGTCAATAAGCCGTGACCAACGCGTGCGCCACCCTGAATTTCCATGCAGCTCCAATGTTGCGTAACAGAAGAGATGGCGGGGGGGCAGCGGTACATTCCTTACTAATAAACACCTTCTTTGTTTCTTTGTCATAAAGTCGATAAGCCTTAGATCCGTCGCTCGATGTGATGAACATGCATTCATGCTTTTTGAATCTAGTTTTGTTCTAATGTCTTTGTGACACACATGCGTCCATCTGTCTGTTTCAAATGCTGTCAAATGTTTTATGATAGGTTTCCTACTTGAGTAGACCTCGATAAGCATCTTCCCCTCTTCTTCTTTAGTTGTCGTCCTATCAAGGATGTGGACAGTGTAATGACTACCTCCGCCCAAAAGAACGTCCGGATGTTTTTACCTCTTAGCATGCTTAAAACCATCTCTATGATTCCTCAATTCTTTTTCTTTGCCACTCCATTTTGTTGGGAAATACGTGCTATCGTCAATTGCCATTTGATGCTATTATTCTTGCTGAATTCATCTGATGTGAATAATCCCGCTCTTCCCTCAGTCTATTTTGAAAGTCTTGACTTTCTTCTTTTTTGTCTCTCTAACTAAGTTTTCCATTCTTTGCATTTTTCAAGGGTGTGTGCCTGTGCCCTTTAGAAAGGAAATACACCCAAGTAATTCTAGTGAAATCATCTATAAAGGTGAGAAAATACTGTGACCTTGAAAGTGATATGGTAGGCATGGGCCTACAGATACCTGAAGGAACCACCTCTAGTGGCTCACTGACCCTATTTGTGGGCTCTGTTGCGTGTGATGCAGACAATGGAGCAAGGCTCTCACTTATATAGGGCCAAAACACCCTAGAGCTGGCCAATTGGGACCCACCGACTTGGTCCGTCCAGCCTGTAAGAACTGCCGACCAGACCAGGCCGAGCTGGTCTGGTGTTTGACTCAACCATCTTGTCGGTTGACTGTTGACTGCCAAGTCAGCCGACCTGGAACAGTTTTGAAATCTACCTATTTGGCAGTCCTTCCAGGCATCTGCAAGGCGAAGTATTTCTGCCCTGCTCTTCGAACCGACAGAGGTTGTAGACAGCAACCCTAATCTGCTGAGAACTGCTCTGATGCAGCTCATTGTACCCTTCCCTGCCTGCAGGTTCGTTGCCCTGATATCCTCGTATGGGGGCTCACAGGTGTCCTAGTGTAAGCATGTGGCTTGGTGACAGAACAGGCTGGACTTTAATATCTGGTAGGCCAGGGAGATGGCCAAATGCTATGAATGGGAAATGCTCTGACAGTGCAATCAAAGAAATGATGCATGCTTGTCTCTAAAGAAGGCCCGTGATTGTCATCTTATTTTTGTGTAAGATGATTGAAGGACAATCAAGTCACCTGTAGGTTTAGCAAGTGGAACACGTCAGAACAATTCAGGAGACTTATAGTTACCAATTGGTTTCCATCTTTGCCTGTCTATGAACCTTGTTAGTATCAGTAAATGATTGCCTAGAAAAGGATGACTTAAGATTTTTATGAGCTAAAGTCGACCCGGGCACCTCTGGCCAAAGGATTGTGTGCTATCATATAGGTTCTTGTGAATTCAGTAAAGTTTCCTTTGATAATCTGTTAGCATTCATGCTGTTGATTCTGCCGATATTAATCCAGGAAGTTAAAAATTTAAGGGATTAGGTTACGCTAGGAAGTTTTTGCATGAGCTGCTACTAATTTGTGATTTCATCAAACATGAGCTATTTATACGTGTGTCAAAGATTGTGTTTTGTCCCTTTTCAAATACCGCATATGTGTTTGCACGGTGGCATTTAACATTCAAGGTCAATTATCTCAGGTGTGTTCTGTGGTAACATTAAGTAAAAATTCCTGTACTTCTTCAGCCTCTCTGCTGCTATGTGCCTTTTGTGTCTTTCTTATTGTCATTATGCTGATTGTCCCCACACTTGGAACCTTGATATATGCAGATTCACATGGATACACCCTCTGGTTTGAAAGACTCTATTCCTGCTTGGATAAAGTTTGCAGTGCAAGCACCAGGAGAGATCCCCTATAATGGAATTTATTATGATCCTCCCCAAGAGGTGTGCAGTGCTGTATTAGTGATTAGTACTTCTCTTGGACAGTTTTTGGCATTTTGGTATTACAATTAATTACTTTGAGAAAGGATTGAAGCCTTCTGATTCATATATGGATTTTGAAGTGTCTTAGAAGTTTGGTATGAATCCACATGTAATGCTTCTCTGTATTGTGTGCAGTGCTGTATTAGTGATTTGTAGTTCTCTTGGACAGTTTTTTGGCGTTTTGGTATTACAATTAAGTATTTTGAGAAAGGATTGAAGCCTTCTGATTCATGTGGATTTTGAAATGTCTTAGCAGTTCGGTATGAATCCACATGTAATGCTTTATGCAATCTATCAGAAGATTGGTCATGATCTGACCTACAAATGAATGGTATAATAATGCTGTTCCTGAATAAACTAGTATTATCTCTTCTTTCCAGGAGAAGTACGAGTTTCGACATCCCCGTCCAAAGAAGCCATCTTCACTGAGGATCTATGAGGCTCACGTTGGCATGAGCAGCCCGGTTAGTCTTTTAAGACCATGCTGTCATGATTTTCAAATTTCACATAAGTAGCCTGTTTAGTCTCTTTGTACTCTCGCGTAAGATTATCTTTTCTCTATTTTTTTGGGTGAAGCTCTGAAAAAAGATGTCTTGAGTACAAATATGTTATGTACAAACTTTATTTTCTTCCCCTAGCCTTTGTAGTTGTGTGATTTTATTTTTCTCCCCCCCTTCTTTTGTTTAATTTAGTCCCTGAAGGGAACCTGTAGATAATGTAAAACTAGGGGCTTTAGCCATTGCCACTTGTACAGCACAGAGGATTTTTATATGGAGTCAGAACAAAGAAAACGAAGTGAAGTGTCTCCCTCCTTGCAAGAAGTTGGGTGGCACAGTAAACATATTAACCTGAAAGCCATTGTGGTGAGTATTTTTGCAAGAAGTATATAGAACTAGAAAATGTCAATACCAGCAAGTATATAACGTGGTACTTAGTGATTGAAATGGTGAATTGATCAGCCTTTTTTGTACCTGTTGTCGAAAGGAAACTCGTAAGCCCTCTAGAGTCCATCCAGAGCAATAGCTGAATTGCATTACCAAGATTGGGGTAGATTAATACAGACACATCAAGTTTAATGCCTCAAAGGCATCTCAAGGAGCTGTAGACCAGGCAAGCTGGCTCGACAATACGAACATTATCAAAGAGAATGAGTCATTCGATTGGTCTTTTCGGTGCAGAGGTGAGTTGATGGCTTACTGAAAGGCAAAGGTTCGTCAACCATTATATTGCTGTGGGGAGTAAGAATGAAGAGGAGGGCAATAATGAAAAAAGAGGTCTGTGTTAAGCTGTCATGACTTCAAACTTGAAAACCCTTCCGTTTAGGTTTGCATGGATATTTGAATCTGGTGTGCACTGATTTCCCTTTTGGATAATTGCCTTGTTCTTGATCCAAGGTTTGGATGAGTTGTCATATGGAAGGGACACTTGTTTTGGCTAAGGTAGGTTAGGTAATAATTTCCAAAATGAATAATGAGAACTATTATTGCTGGCTCTACATTAGATTGAAGTTTCATGTCAAGGTATCTCATACTCATGAATTGCCTTTTTGATGGATGGATTTATGATGGATGGACTTGTCATTACCAGAAGATCAGTTTAAGGGGTATTCTAATGGGCATAGCAACATTGTAAAGAGAGATGCTAGCATAGGCCAAGTAGAGGTGTTGATCCATGTAAAGTGTTACGTGAGAGTTTGAGTGAGAGAGGAGGAGAGCACAGTGACACACAAGTTAGGGGATAAGCAATGAGTAATGTGTGTACCTCCCCAAGCACACGGTAGACCTTTTATATTAATGGATAAGGTTACAACCACTAAGTACACTGTACTTAGTGTACCTAGCAAACAAATGTACTAACTGTACTTAAGTGTACTAACTGTACCAGGGTGGCATTAGTGCCTTTACCCCCACAACCTCCCACTTAAAGGCAAAGTGCCCTTAAGTAAATAAAAAAAAAACAGCATATACACAATGGAGTACATAGCCCAGTTGGGCTCATCCTATACCCATCAAGTGTCGACAGTGTGCTAACCGCTCTGCAGGCAAACCTTTTGTCAACAGATCTGCTGGATTGTCATCCGTATGAACCTTGACAAGCTGAATCAGCTTATCATCTATCACCTTTCTGATGAAGTGATACTTCACATCAATGTGCTTTGTCTTTGCATGGAAGACAGGGTTATGTGCCAACTGAATAGCACTCTGGCTGTCACAATGCAACAATGGAATATCACCTGTAATGCCCAAATCTCCCACTAGCCGAGATAGCCATAAGGCTTCCTTGCATGCCTCTGTAGCTGCAATATATTCAGCTTCAGTGGTGGACAAAGCTATGCACTGCTGTATCCTTGATACCCACGACACTGCACCTGCTGTGAATGTATATACATAACCGGTAGTAGACTTTCGGTTATCGGGATGACCAGCATAATCTGAATCAACAAAACCATGCACCTTTGCATCCTGCTTGCCAAAGCATATGCACAACCCTTGTGTGCCCTTCAGGTATCTCATAATACCTTTCACTGCCTCCCAATGCTTCTTACCAGGGTTTGCCATATACCTGCTAACCATTCCCACTGCAAAAGCAATATCAGGTCTGGTAGCAACCATGGCATACATGAGACTGCCACAAGCTGAAGCATACGGAATTTTGGCCATCTCAGCCCTGTCAACATCTGACTGTGGGCTGTCCATTGCACTGAGTTTCACATATGGAGGCAATGGAGAACTAAGAGTCTTCCCCTTCTCCATGTGAAACCTTTGCAAAACCTTGCCAATATATTCTGACTGGTATCAGAGCGAGGAACACAATCTCTCCCTCTCCGGGTTGCCCATCCCCCTTCTCCCTCCTTTTAAGATCATCAAGCTCTTTACGAGCTTTACCTGCAATAAGCATGTCATCCACATACAAGATAAGGATGAGTAAGCTGCCATTTGCAGCCCTTTTAGTATAAAGGCAGTGATCAATATCACTTCTCTTGAAACCTTGGGACCTCATGAAGGTATCAAACTTTTTATACCACTCCCTTGGTGCCTGTTTGAGCCCATAAAGACTCTTCTTTAACTTACATACAAGTGACTCCTTGTCCTTGACTGCAAATCCCTCTGGTTGCTGCATATAAATCTCCTCTTGAAGATCTCCGTGAAGAAAAGCTGTCTTCACATCCATTTGGCATAATTCCAAATCCTCACATGCAACCAAAGCAAGTACAGTCCTGAGTGTAGTCATCTTGACCACTGGAGAGAAGATCTCATCAAAATCTACACCATATTCCTGCTTAAATCCTTTGACTACCAACCTGGCTTTATACCTTGGCTTAGCATCAGGTGTGACTTTCAATCTGTATACCCACTTGCATGGTAGTACTTTCATACCCTTTGGCAGATGCACCAATTCCCAAGTACCATTTTTATGGAGACTGTCCATCTCGGACTTCATGGCTAGTTCCCATAGCCTTTTATCATGCATTTGCACAGCTTCCTTGTAACAGGAAGGCTCCCCACAATCAGTAAGCATTATAAAGTCTGCCCCTGGAACAAACCTTTGTGGCTGCCTTGTCCTCCGAGTGGACCTTCTGACCCATTGGTCTTGCTGTCCAGCCTGGTTTTCACCTAAAACAGGTGGCTGTTCCATCAAATTCTGTGGCAAAACAATGTCTGGAACATCTTCCACATGTGGTACATCATTTAAGATGTCTTCCGCCATAGCGGGCTGTCCATTTGGACCTGCTGCAGCCTGTTGTGGCTGATTTACAGCTTGCCTGAACTCTACAGAATGTCCCAAATCATCAATGTCAATATCTGACACATGTGAGGGCTGTTTTACAGCTTTAAACATGCATGATTCATCAAATAAGACATCATTGCTGCGTACAATTCTTCTACTGACTGGATCCCATAGGCGGTACCCCATCTCACCCTTGTCACCATATCCAAGAAATATGCATTTAAGAGACTTAGGATCTAGCTTGTTGCGCTCTTCTCTGCGTATGTGCACGTACGCAGTGCAACCAAAGACCCTTAAGTGCTTATAGGACGGAGATTTCCCTGTCCAAAGCTGTTCAGGCACTTCGCCTGCTAGCCTCTTATTAGGCGACCTATTTATGAGATGTACTGCTGTCTTCACAGCCTCAGCCCAAAATCCATAAGATAAAGCAGCATGTGACATCATAGAGCGGACCTTTTCCTGTATAGTTCTATTCATGTGCTCTGCTGTACCATTTTGCGGTGGACTGTAAGGAACAGGGAGTTCCCTTTGAATACCTCTAGCATCACAGAAATCACTGAATGCTTTAGATAAATACTCCCCTCCATTGTCTGAACGCAAAACCTTCAGTGTTTTGCCTGTCTGGTTCTCAACCATGGCAAGCCATTTCTGAAACACTGTAAAGACCTCACTCTTCAGCCGAAGAGGATACACCCACACCTTCCGTGTGGAGTCATCAATGAAAGAAACAAAATACCGTGCACCTCCAAGTGAAGGACTAGGCATCTCACACACATCTGTGTGTACAAGCTCAAGCTGAGCATCCTTATGTCCTATTTTCCTTTTATGAGGGCACTGTAATTGTCTGCCATAAATGCAATGCTCACAAAATTTAAGATCAGAAAATTTGAGAGACGGTAAGTAGCCAAGACGAGCCAACTGCTCCATTCCACTTATGCTCATATGTCCCAACCGGCTATGCCACATAGAAATATTCGGCAGCTCGGTTGCATAAATATCAGCATGATTACATACATTGGCATGAAGAGAATACATAGTGTCAACCTTGGGACCTTTGGCAATAACCAAGGCACCTTTGGTGACCTTCCATAAACCATGACCAAAGCTGGTCACAAAACCTTCATCATCCAACATACCAGTAGAAATCAGATTTTTCTTGACTTCAGGAACATGCCTGACATTGTGTAGCATAAGCTGAGTACCATCGGCAAATACAAGCCTCACATCTCCAATGCCAACAATATTGCATGCATGATTATCTCCCAGAAACACGACTCCATTACTGCCTCCTGTGTACCTGACAAACAACTCTCTGTAAGGTGTAACATGGAATGAGGCACCTGAGTCAATAATCCAAGAGTGCATATCTGCAAGACTGCCTGCATGAAGAGAATGAGCATCCAAAGTAGAGAGAAAGAGAACCTCTCCCTCACTGTCATCACCATGTGTAGAATGAATTTCTTCAATCTTCACTGTACTCTTGCCCTTGCTTACTGGTACTATTGCCTTTGCATCTGCATCAGATTCCTTGGCCTTGTCTCTCTTATCATTCTTCAGCTTATAGCATTGCTTCTTTGTATGTCCCTTCTTGCCACAGTAGTGGCACTCAATATCTTTGTTGGAGCGGGACTTGCTCCTACTCTTTCCCTTTTCCTGGGATTTACCCCTTTGCTGATTTCTTCCCCTTGCATTCAAGGCATTGTTAGGCTTTGACACATTCTGAGCTTTCAGCTTTTGCTCTTCCTGCATAATCAGCCCTGTAATATCTGCAAAACTTATAGAAGCATTTGCATTTGTAACAGCCGTGACGAACGTATCCCAACTCTCAGGAAGGGATATCAAGAGTGCCATACCCTTGGTTTCCTCGTCCACCACATACTTCTGATTTGCAAGCTGAGTTATGATAGAATTGAACTCATTCAGATGTGCATCAATGGAAGTGCCTTCCTTCATCTTCAGGTTGAAGAACTTCTTCAACCAATATATTTTTGTTGCTGCACTTTGCTGCTCATATGTGTCCTGTAACTTTTTCAACACACCCCAGGCAGTATTCTCACCATCAACATTCCAAACAACACTCTCATGGAGTGACAATTCAATGATGGATTTTGCTGACAAATCAGCCAGTGCCCAAGCATCATCTGTCATGCCCGTGGGCTTTACACCTTTGTGCACTATTGGAGCATGAAACTGCCTGAGAATAAGAACATTCAGGACCATCTTTTTCCACATAGGGTAGTTAGCAGCACCCTGCAACTTCTTGATGTTAAGAAGTGAAGACTCCGATGATGAAGCCATTATAATCAGCAAATAAACAATTCAACCCAAGTTTGGGTGCCTGACTCACTGCAAACCAAGTGCACACTTGCACTTGAACTGTGCTCAAATATTTAATTCCCGCAGCGGAATAAATAGGAACTGAAATGCACACAATATCTCCCACTTAAACAGAGATGTATCACTGTTTACTGCTTGCTGCAGTTTCAGTACAGCAACTCTGTTTGCATCATTTAATGCACTTTTGTACAACCAGCTTATCTCTGAAAAATCAGAAGCATTTGCCCTTGTAAAATCAGTAAAAAATAGCAATAATAAAAGCTTTTTGTACCGCTGTACGCTGACTGAATTCAGTCAAACCTGTTGACTTTTAACTGTCCTTGACTGTACCAGAAAGTACAGCAACAGATTTTCACTGTTTAACAGTTCAATGTCATGAATTTCAACCTCCTTGACACTCCTAAAACTGTATTTAACAGTTTAGGACAGAAATTGGGCAAAAGCCCCTTGACTGGAGGTAAAAAAAAATCACAATTTCACTGCATTACTGCTCTCCTGACATTTATAAGGCATATGCATAAGTCTCTGGCAAAAAAAAAAAACATTCCCTTTGCAAAAGCCCCTTGTTTGACTAGCACATTCCGTGCTGAAGTCTGCATTCACTTCCTGTGTACCATTGGTCACAAATGCATTTAAATCTGCAAAATTCAATCTCCAATGTGGAGTCAGAGACGCAATTCCTGCGTACACAAGCCCAATGTAGGCTCTGGCTACAAAAGCCCCCTTGACTCTGCAAAGGAAATTGAGGATTTCCTCACACAGTGGCATACAAGCTCACTGTATTTGCATCTGACACTAAAGATGCTCAGTTAGAGCTCACAGGACCCTGTGGCTGTTCCTGCACCTGCAAGGACAATTTTGTACCTGCTGTACAACTGTACTACTGTCTGTACCTGCTTGCACGCATCCCAATGCAAAAAAAACTTCTGCTTCTATCCTGTCACTTGTTCTCTCAAATCACATTCTTATCCGCAAAGAACAAAGATGTACCTTGCTGTATTTCTGATTTTTTCAGACAAAGAATCTGATTTTCATTTTCTTTTTCTTCGTCAGGTGCGCTATGAAAGGGAAAAAGCCTCTATACCAGAGGAGGTGCGCAAGACGAGGATTGAAGAGGGAAGGCTAGTCGGAGGCAGATGGCTGTCGGCCCACAGCCGACAGTCGGCAGTCAGCTGTAGGTCGACTGTCGACCTGTTAGAGGTCGGCCCTGTCGGCCTTGCTCCTGGCCGACAGAGATGCGCGCGACAGCACGCCTGTATTGCGCGCTTGCCTGCAGTAGATGCGCGCGACAGCGCGCTTCGCTTGCGCGCTTATCTGCTCCTCCACACCTCCTGCTGGCAGTCCTTGCGCCCGCGTGCTGCTTCTGACCTTGCCTTAGGCCAAGACTAGTGGCCTTCGGCTGCTCTTGCAGATGTCCAGCCGCAGCTTAGCTGCCGGCTGCTGTTTGCCCTTGCCACAGCAGACGGCTGTTATGCAGCCGACCCCTGCTCAATCCCTCGCACGACCTGATGTGACAGCAAGCTGCACGCCTAGCTTCAAAACGCGCAATGAGGTAGATAGACTCGTGCGCAATGCAGCCGCCTCGATGGCTCCTGGAGAGCTACTCCTTCGAAGAAACAAGGACGAGCTGAAAAATGAGATAGACGGAGAGAAGAGGTAGAAGAACTCGGAGGGAGAAGGGGGATGGGCAACCCGGAGAGGGAGAGATTGTGTTCCTCGCTCTGATACCAGTTGAGAGTTTGAGTGAGAGAGGAGGAGAGCACAGTGACACACAAGTTAGGGGATAAGCAATGAGTAATGTGTGTACCTCCCCAAGCACACGGTAGACCTTTTATATTAATGGTTAAGGTTACAACCACTAAGTACACTGTACTTAGTGTACCTAGCAAACAAATGTACTAACTGTACTTAAGTGTACTAACTGTACCAGGGTGGCATTAGTGCCTTTACCCCCACATTACGCTCAAGTTGAGGTAACATGACCTCGGAAGGGTCAGTAGACCTTTTCTTTTGAAGGATTAATGTTTGTATTATATTTGTTTGGGCTTTATGTAAAGGATCAGGAAGGAATCAAAGTCAAGGTCCTTGGTGAGGGTGATATGGCATGAGACTAGGTGGATCTAAGGCTAAGGGGTATAAATGCTTTAAATGTGCCAAGGGGCAAATGATTTCAATGATATCCCAAGAGAGGGGTAAATGATGCATTTAGGAGGTACCCTAAAATGTAGACATGTGGCATACTAGATCCATCTAGGGAATTGGGGCTCGTTGGAATTTGACAAGCAGGAACTTTCACGTAAGAGATTCTGTGAGCTTGCTACCATCAAGGTTGGCTGGGAGGAAAATATGTGCCTATGCCCGTGATTGGGAAAAGAGAGTTAGGCCTTTGAATGTTTATACGTGATATTAGGTATCAAAGTAGTAGGCGATTGGGAAAAGGGGGATCGAGAGAGGTCCTGGGCTTTGGTATTCAGCAGGCAGAGCGTGGCAAAATGTTGGGCTGTTGATCCGATTCTTCGTTAAGCCTTAGCGTGCTACCACCAGGAAGCAAATAGAGGAGCGGAGATCTTGTCTTAGGGGATCAAAGAAAAAGGCTAAGAGTGGCGCACACACTGGTTTACGGGTGGTTACCTTCAGGACTAGTTGACTATAATATTTTGGTATCTTTTGTCGTTGATTGAAGGCGTGGAAGACGGGATTGTAGGAGCCTGTGAGTACGGGCTAGTTTTATAATTATTGTGATTCCGTTTGTCAATCTGCAGCTAGCCTAGGGCCAAGGAAACTGATCTAGATATCCACGATGAACCACTTAAAAGAAGTCTGTGTTTTGATATCTGCGTTATGTGGAGATCCTTTAACGTTATCTATGCCGGTACTTCAAAGATGAGTGTCTTGTTGGGTAGTGCTGCAAGCAGGACCTGGGTGTGAAAAAAAACGTAGTATTGTGGATTTTGCAAGTAGTGGATTCAGTAGCCAGTAGAGCTACGTACGTTGTTGTGGACCGCTATCAGACGAAGCACATAGTCTATTAGATGGTGTCGTGATTGGTTAAAGGCTGGAGCGTAACAGAGGTTGTGGGTCAATTACTCTGCAAGGTTGGGGCGTTATGACAATATAAATGGCTTGTTAGTCGTGGACTCGACTTTTGGGCTTGATAGCCCGCAGAGCTAGGCCTTCATTGGTTGCACTTAGTCGCTGAACACAAGTTAAGACTGCGCTTGGTCGTGCGCTCATGGAAAGGGGTAGACAGTACAGCATGTTCGTGGTCACAAGGCAGGTCATAAATGCTTGGAACAATCTAACAGGGACAAGTTAATCTCCTCATGCAGCAGGAATATGACCAAGGAGCTTTCTATGCCTTCTAAGTTTTGTTGGAGTATATGCTCGTTTATTTGCCTCAGTGTTTGAGTTATTTCTGATTGAAGATATTTCCCTAGTATAGGGAAAAGATATTTGGTTTGGTTCTCAATTACTTTCAGTTGATGGTTACGCCCGGTTAGACATCTTTTGGGATTAGGAGATTGAAAAGTTGTTTGTAAATACAGTTTTAGGCGGTGTTTTATTTGTTTAAAAAAAAAAAAACACCTATCGACCTAAGTGGAAGTAGAAGAAGAAGCTTCTAGGGTGGATCCCGTAGAGTTGGGAGTCCGGCCGACCCCGCAGGTGTCGCGCCCAGTAGGCCATACACTATCTGATAGAATTGCATTATTGGAGGATGCCTTGCAACAGATTTTCGCGCAACAGCAAATATAGGGCAATCCGAGCTCAGGAAAATGGTTCATAGTATGTCTGCTAGACCATCTCGTGAGGACAAAGATAAATCTCCAATGGAGCCTGAAACAGTGTTCATACGGTCAAGCCTAGAAGGACGAAAGTACCTAATATTACCAATTATAGGCCAGAAAAGTATTATGGTTGGATGTCTGACCGTAGTTCCGATATCATAGAGACCTGGTTACACAAATGGGACGAAGCCTTTGCCATTTGTGAAATCATGAATGATATGAAGAAAATCCGCGAGGCCACCCATATGTTTAATGAGGCAGCGGATAGGTGGTGGATAAAACAACAGAAAGATGGTATGGCATCCACTACTTGGGAGGGGTTTAAAAAAGAATTTAGAAAATACTTCTTACCTCCTGACGAAGCATCCCGAGCTTGGGATCAGTATCGAAACCTTCGTCAGAGAAATTTATTAGTGGCGGAATACACTGATAAGTTCAGAGAAAGTGTACTGAAAGTTTATGAACCTCTACCTCAGTCAATCCAGGTAAAGGATTTTATCTTTGGATTGAATGATCGGATCAAGATGGAAGTTCGGGCTAAGTATGCGAACACGCTAGATGAAGCAATTGCCATAGCCCCGAACTATGAAGATGCCAAAGGGAACAGACCAAGTGGGTTTGTGTAGGTTGGGACTCGGTATGAGTATCCGAAGAATACTGGGTTTAAGAAGAAGTGGATCAGCAAAGGGAGTGCATTACAGCCTAGTGGTCAAGCCAAGCAAGCGAAGCCAGTTGAGACTCCTAAGCCAAGTACCACCATTGGAATGAAAAGAAAAGTAACACCAATGGCAGCCCGAGCTTGGTCGAAGTCTTCTTTGAACCCAGAGCAAAGAGAAAAAGCGAGGGGAGAAGGCTTGTGTTTTGGATGCCTTCAGCCTCATCAGTGGAAAGACTGTCCACGAAACAAGGATCGTCGGATGCCTGAGATGGTGATCTGAGAATGCAACGTGGAAATGGAGGAAAGTTCTAGAGTAGAATAGATGCAGATTCAGCTAGCGGGATCTTCTCAAAGGTCAGTATCTATTTTGTTATGTGTGTCTGTTGCTAAGCTAGTAACTAGTGCAGCTGATAATGTCCTGTCAAAGCCCGCAACAACGGGGTATACATCCTTTAACGATACGGAGTTAATTAAGATGAAAGGGCAAGTGGCTTCATGATGTCATTGTGTTGTTTGATTCAGCGTCAACGCACAATGTAATTAACTCCAAGCTTGTAAAGAGGCTAAAATTAAAGACTAGCCCATCTGACTATGCATATACAGTCAGAATGGCAGACGGAAATTCAACTGAAGTATGGGACCAAAGGGTTACCCAGTTGGAACTTCGAATTCAAGACTATGCTGAGAAGCTTGATTTTGAAATGACAAAGCTTGCTCATGCAGACATAGCTCTGGGTAAGGCTTGGCATTCTAGGAAGAATCCAGACAGAGATTGGAAAAAGCACATTTATCAATTCAAGATGAATGATGTGCTGTATGTCTTACGAGGTGAAAAAGATATACCTCAAGGACCGTTGATTTCCGTAATGGAAGTTTGAAAAACTCCAGAAGAGTTTTTGTTTCTTTGTACAGTATCGGTAGAGCTGATTGATGGTCCTTCGGCTAGCACTGATGTTGCCCAAAATGGAGAGAAGGCAAGCTGGCTAATCAAATAGCAGAGGACTTCTCTGATTGTTTTAGGGATGAGTTACCTCCAGAGCGGAATGTTCAACATAAGATTGAACTAATCCTGGGGGTAGAACCTGTAAATAGACCTCCCTATAGGTTAAGTTACCGAAGAAACGGAGGTGCGAAGACAACTGGAAGAATACCTCAAGCTGGGGCAGATTCAACCCAGTTTCTCACCTTTTGCTTCGCCAGTGATATTAAAAAAAAAGAAAGATGATACTTTTCGGCTCTGTATAGATTACAGAGCATTGAATAATATCACTATTAAGCACATGTATTCGATGGCTCGGATCGATGATTTGCTAGATGTGTTACATAGGGCTGTAATTTTCAGCAAGATAGATCTTAAATGTGGCTACCATCAGATCCGTATTAGAGCCGAGGATGTGTATAAAACCGCTTCTAGAAGCAGGTTTGGATATTATGAGTTTTTGGTAATGCCATTTGGACTTACCAATGCTCTAGCTACATTCGTCATGCTTATGAATGATTTACTACGTCCGTATATCGGAAATTTTACAGTACGTTTTATTGACGATATTCTTGTATTCAGTAAAAGTATTGCTGAGCATTACGAACACTTAAGAATAGTGTTCAGTACTTGGAGGAAAGCCAGTCTTTATGTAAATAAAAAGAAAACTGTACTATGTATGGTAAGACTTGAATATTTAGGACTCATTATTACTCATGGGGGGGTAGAAATGGACCCAAAGAAAGTGGCTGCGATAAAGACTTGGCCTATCCCTCAGAGTTTGACTGCTTTGCGATCATTCTTAGGATTTGTCTAATTTTATCGAAGGCATATCAAAGGATATTCTGAAATAGTATCGCCATTGACTGATCTCACCTCAGATAAAGTACTTTTTATATGGGGACAGAATCAACAGGAGAGTTTTAACACCATAAAACAAGCTGTGGTCTCAGGACCGGTGTTAAAAATAGTTGGTCCCCAGAAACCGTTTTTCCTTGAAACCGATGCAAGTGGCATTGTGGTAGGAGCAGTTCTCCTCCAAGAGGGTAGGCCAGTAGCCTTTAAAAGCAAGAAGCTTTCTCCCTCTCAACAAAATTGGTCAACTCATGAATTGGAGTTGTATGCTGTTATCCATGCTCTGAAAACATGGAGACATTATTTATATGAATCAGAGTATTATGTTGATGTTGATCATGATACTCTGAAATATTTTTGTAAACAACTTGACTTAAGAGGCTGCCAAGCTAGGTGGGCAGAACTCATGTAGGAGTTTAACTTGACGATTCGGTACTGAAGAGGAAAGGATAATAAGGTTGCTGATGTGTTGTCACGCATTATGCATAATATGAGTTTCACGGTATTAGAAAGTGCTCTAATGACCGAGATAAGAGAAACTCAAAAGGTGGACGAGTTCGTCGTCCAGAGCCTTTGGCCTAAGGCTCATGTATTCAAACCCGGAGAAAAGGGTGACCTGGCATCCAGAAAAGGCCAAACTTATGCAAGATATATAATAAGAGATGGTATGCTGAAAAGAAATGGGAAGGTAGTAGTGTTTTGTTTCAGGAGATAGAGAATAATGCAAGACGCAAATCAACAAGAATCCTGGACCGAGGAACAATGCAAGTATGCAATCGGAAGATACCCACGGTGTTGGTTGCATGGCATGGTTTACCTCTATCAGAAGCAACATGGGAATCCGTATACCAGTTACGGAGAGTGTTCCTAGACTTTATCATCGAGGACGCTGATGCCTGAAGAGGGAAGGAATGTTACGCTCAAGTTGAGGTGACATGACGTCGGAAGGGTCAGTAGACCATTTCTTTTGAAGGATTAATGTCTGTATTATATTTGTTTGGGCTTTACGCAAAGGATTAGAAAGGAATCAAAGTCAAGGTCCTTAGTGAGGGTGATATGGCACGAGACTAGGTGGATCTAAGGCGAAGGGGTATAAATGCATTAAATGTGCCAAGGGGCAAATGATTTCAATGATATCCCAAGAGAGGGGTAAATGATGCATTTAGGAGGTACCCTAAAATATAGACATGTGGCATACTAGATCCATCTAGGGAATTGGGGCTTGTTGGAATTTGACAAGCAGGAACTTTCACGTAAGAGATTCTGTGAGCTTGCTTGCATCGAGGTTGCCTAGGAGGAAAATATGTGCCTATGCCCGTGATTGGGAAAAGAGAGTATGTTTATACGTGATATAAAGAAGGAGCTTCTGAGCTCTAAGTATGTTATTGTGGCTTATTGTTGAAGATTCTTGTGAAAATGATGCCAACCTCTGATGCAGCCAGCCATTTATCCGGCTCAGCACATTAGATCTAAGCTGATTTGGCATCGATGGATATGTGATATTTGCCTTTAATAATTTTACAGATAATCTCCCTTTGGAGAAGGAATGGATGAATTGACTTGATTGCTGCTTTGAGCTTTGATAGTAGGGCCTTGTTTTTGTAGTCCATGGTCTTTAATGTGGAGCCCTCGCTTTTGTGTTAGAAGGGTGAATATAATTGCCTTCACCCTACACCTTGCCTTCTAAGTAACTTACTCCCCTTGGAGAAGGAATGGATGAATTGACTTAATTGCTGCTAAGACCTTTGCTAGTAGGGCCTTGAATTGTAGTAGTCCTCCTTTGGAGTTAGAAAGGTCAACATAGTACTTGACCAGGACTTCACCCTAGATCTTTAATGTGGAGCCCTTGCTTTTGTGTTAGAAGGGTGAATATAATTTCCTTCACCCTACACCTTGCCTTCTAAGTAACTTACTTCCCTTGGAGAAGGAATGGATGAATTGACTTAGTTGCTGCTAAGACCTTTGCTAGTAGGGCCTTGAATTGTAGTAGTCCTCTCTTGGAGTTAGAAAGGTCAACATAGTTTACTTGACCAGGACTTCACCCTAGATCTCTCTCCCTTTGACTTATCATTGGCCTCTTTGATGAGGTTTTAGAGGAATATGCAAGCCATTTGATACTAGTGGTGTCAAAGGATAAGTTGATGGGTAGGAGAACCCAAGTCCAAACCATTGCTTCAATTGCCAAAGATAGACGAGGTGTGCTCCAATATGCAAGCTTCTTGGGGATATTTCCTAGGAAACAATTTGCTTCAATTGCCAAAGATAGACGAGGTGTGCTCCAATATGCAAGCTTCTTGGGGATATTTCCTAGGAAACAATTTGTATGGGAGGGAGGTTGCGAAGATTGACATTATAACCAAGATGATTGTGTGTGTGGACTCTTGAGTATGCATGATTGTATTAAGCTCTTAAAGTTTGAGCAGCATATGTCCACTTTCATGCAAGACAATTTCATCAATACACGGGAGTCAACAAACTCCTGACTTCTTGTAGACAAGGCAAGTGCTTAGGTGCTATTTTCTGCCCAAAGAATTCACTATTAGGTGTGTCAAAATGAGGAAGAATACATGATAAATAAAGGTAGCTGTATCTGGAGTCTCACGTGGCTTAGAAAGTTGAAACTTTGTTTAGTTAAATATATGTTAGGAAAGACATAGCTTTGTATGCACATGTCGATGGTTCCATCTTATAATAGGTACACCGTGCATAGTTGTCCATTAGGGTGCTGTATATACATAAGATATTCATTTTACGTATGCACCTATGTGTATATGATGTCTTATGAATCTCATTTGGCTTCTGTCTGGTGGACTTGGGACTTTCAATGAGGACAGTATACAAAGGGACTAATTAAAAAGATTCGCTTATGCTACAACAGGGTCTTGTATATAGCGCACATCTGGGATTGTGTTGTGCCCTTGGCTTTACAATCACAAGGCATGCAGGAAGCCCTGTTGTTTTAAAAGTTTCATGGGCCCTATGTACTCTATAACTTTTTTAGGAGATAGTGCTTCTTGTTGTGAAGAGGTTTTTAAATTGAAAAAGTCAAAATTTGAAATTATGATTCCTTTCCTCTCTACCTGGTTTGACACTGTTTGTCTGGATTTGTAGATAGTTGGTGTGTGTTCTCCTTGTTTTTGTTTTTTTAGGAGGGGATTGAGGAGGGATGGGGTGGGGAGGTGCGGTGGCAGATTCAAATTGTAATTGTATGTTTGCGAGCGTAAGTCTCACAGACATTGGACTGTGCCTACCTTGAGTCACTTGGGAAGAATGGAGGCACTGTTTTGTAACCCTGTGAATGATGAATACTGTAAGGTAAAAAAACTGTGCTTTTCAATTTGTTGTTACTGGTTAGCTGGGGCATGTTCCAGAATTCATGGAGATGTGTGACCTCAAGTGAGGTACCTTGGCTTACAAGTCAAGAACTGAAAGCTAGCCCTTGTACGATTTGCAATTCAGCAGAGAAGATGCTTTGTGTTCATTTGAGCATGCACCATGATTCCAATATTTTATGTTGGCATCATGGGTTCTAATGTGCTAGAAAATTCTTAAGTTAGAATAATTTATGTCTAATCATCTGTTCTTAATTGTTTGCAGG
This sequence comes from Dipteris shenzhenensis, assembly GCF_047967505.1. Lineage (NCBI taxonomy): Eukaryota > Viridiplantae > Streptophyta > Polypodiopsida > Gleicheniales > Dipteridaceae > Dipteris > Dipteris shenzhenensis. The sequence goes on from NC_141625.1 coordinate 6,737,861, forward strand.
AACCCAAAATCAACAGCTATACTGCTTTCAGAGACGACGTTCTTCCTCGAATCAAAAGGCTTGGCTACAATGCAGTTCAGCTTATGGCGATTCAGGAACATGCTTACTATGCCAGCTTCGGGTCTTTTTCCAACTCTCTGTAGAAGTTGAATTCTTGACGTAAAAATTGTACTTTTTTCCCTGTTGCCTCATATTCTTTGCAATAATATAATTTTATAGCATGCTGGGATAATGATTTCAGGTAAAAAACAAGAGCATATTTTTTGAGGCAAAGCTTCCCAAAAAAAGTATACAGTGATCAGCTGTCTTCTAGGCTAAAAGGGGAAAAGTCTGAATGTTTGTGGTGCAGTTTGTCTCTCAGTGTTTGGCAATCAAGTTTGGAACACTGTGCACATTGTTGAAGCTTAAGATGCACATGTGCCTAACCCCATATGTGTGTGTGTGTGTGCGCGCGCGCGCTCCTTTGGCATTATAAAGTCCCTCTTCGACAACAGCTTTTCCTTTGGCGAGTCCTACTTGGCATTTTTCCATCTAGCGAGTTACTCGTGCATAGACATATTGCTCCGGCTGGTTGCCACAGATGTCTACACTCTGCTGAATCTGTGCTTCACATCTTCTGGCACTGTCCACACACTACTGATTTCCTCACTCTCATCCGACAGGGGCTTCGAGCGCGATTTCCTACTGTCGCATTTGGCAGGTTCTTTTGGTTGTTTGGTTTTCATCCAGCTAGATAGGGTTTTGATTTATTTTTTGTTTGGGTGCGCTACTGGGCACTGTGGACTCTATGGATGGACCGCAATCATAGAGTTTTTGGTGATCCTATTTTTCCATCTTTTGTTTTTTTAAAACGATCTCTGCAGCAATCGTTTTATGATTGCTTTCAGACTCATTTGATTGCTCATGATGTATATACAGCTTACACTGAGATTTTCAGTTGAGTAGTAGTTACTCCACTTTTGAAGTAACTATGAATGTAATTATTTTACAGAAATAAAATATTTCTTCTCACAAAAAAAAAAAAGTGTGTGTGTGCTCCTTTAGAGAGTACAGATATTGATCTAGTTCCTATGTCTGTGAAGATTGTGCCAGAGTCTCTTTCTATTCAAGATGCTGATGTTTCTTTTTTTCTGGAGTCTTTTCATCCTATGTTGCAATAGGTTTTTGTCCCTGTGATTCAAAAATTCCGGCTTCCAGCTTATATTAAGAAGAATCACAAGGGCAAAAAACAAGTGGTTTTTACTGATGGTGTAGTTTCTTCACTGCATCAATTTTTACAAAGCAACAATCTGAAACTGGAGAATGTTGTGTTTGATCCTCCTCCAATTTGATCTTGTAACTTTTTACTTAGCTGCCTCATGACTTTTGCTGTGAGGCTTTACTTGTAAATTTTTTCTTTGTACTTATTGGTGGGTTTTTACCTCTTTTTGGCGTTTCCCACACAGAAATAAAAGATTTTACTAAAAAAAAGTGTGCGTGCGCGTGCGCATCACAGGACTATTTGGCGTATTCTCACTACCATGCTGCTTCCTTTCCTACTAGTTTCCCGTTTGTTTACTGATCTTCCTCTTTTGGATTGGAGATTTGATCGAGGCATTCTGGGGTATTCTACTTTCTCCTTTGCGGATCTCACTGCCAAGCAAATTATCTTCTTCTTCTACCGCAGCCATGGATTCATGAGCGGGGTCTTTCTATTAGGCATCTTGATTGCTTGATGGAAGGTTTATCTTGGCCATATTTGAAATAGTAAGCTCCCGCTTTGACAACGGCTTTTTTTATGGCAGTGTTTGGTTGGTGCTTTGCTAGTGGGTTCTTTCTTGGCTGCCAAGTGCATTACTTCCTCGCATTGTCCATCTTGTTTGCATGTGCGGGAGACCATCCTTCATCTACTTTGGACTTGCCCAGTTGCCCGTGACTTTCTTCATGAATTGGGGACTTATCTTCGTGCCTATTTTCCTCGTGCATATAATCTTATGAAATTGGGCATAAGATTTGTCGGAGATGTGGTGGATCGACATGGTTATGTGCTCTCATTTCCACAAGCTTGCAGGACATTCCCCTTGGGTCTGCATCATAGGCCCATTTGGCGAATACTTACAACTATGTTGCAGCCATTTCTTCCTGTTCCTCCGTTGTTTGTTCAGGATAGATTACTGGACTGGAATCTGATTTCCTTGTCTCCTGCTACCTGTTCACTTTCACTGCATAATTTGACATCTTCGATGGTCTACAGATTTCTTCTTCCACCGCCATGGATTGATAAGCATGCCAACACTCTTTGGAATTTGGATAGGCCTTTATCTTGGTGGCAATCAAAACTTAGGAAAATTTGGAAAGCTAAATTGCCATTGAAACAGAGGCTCTTCCTTTGGAGATGTATAGTGGGAGCTTTTTCCATTGGGGTGAAATTGGAAGCACGTCGTATTGCTTCCTCTTCCTGCCCCCGTTGCTCTCATCACCATGAGACAGTTCCCCATTTGTTATGGTCTTGCCCGCACTCTCGAATACTGATCACTCATGTCTCTCATTTGCTACGGCTTCGGTTTCCCTCTATCAGATTCGGGAAACTTTTCTGGATGTTTGGATGCTTCTCACCTGAGATGTCTCCATTCCTCCTTTTCTTTCACTGGGCTCGCTTTTGGGTACTATGGACTATTTGGACACAGAGATTGCATTTTAGGATGGGACAACAGTTTCCTCAGGCATATGCTTTCTTCAGAATGTTCCTCAAGCAATCTTGATATGGTAGTTATGCTGCGAGGGACTTGGATGCTACTAGCCTTGAAGTGTTCTCTCGCTGTTTTTGAGTTCTTTCATTAGGCTTTCCTTTGGAGTCTAATGTCATGTACATTGATTTCATGCTAATTTTATAGTTACTGGTTTCACAAAAAAAAGGTGTGTGTGTGTGTGTGTGTGTAGGTAGTGAATCGTGTGTGTGCGGTGGGCCGGTGAGGAGAGATGGAGCCCTCCTTCTCTCTCCCTGTCTCTGTCCGTACCATCGCCGTCCGTACCGTCCGTACAATCCCAGACCCTACCGGCTCCTCTGTCATCCGTACAGCTGCCGTCAGCTGTATGGTTTTTCGCACCGTCGATGTGTAGGCTGCTGCCTTCCGTACCGCCCGCGTACAATCTCCTGCGCAGTCTCCTGTACTCTTTTCGTACCCTGTGGACCCCCCGTACAACCCTCCGTTCCTACTGTACGGACTTCCGTACAGGCTGTACGGTCGACTGTACACTCTATACGGCAGATCGTACAACCTGTACAGTCCCCTGCGCAGTCCCCTCTCTCTTTTGTTTTCTCAGCCTCGAGATCTTCTTCTGCCTCTGCTCCTACTCGTGTGTTCCTTCGGCGAAAGCATGGTGGTCTGCCTGCCTCCCCTTTCATTAAATCGACAAAGCTGGATAATTCTGATGGCCCTTCTTCTTCTCTCCAGCTGGATCTTCTTCGACAATTATGCTCTGCCTCTGTTACAGAAGTTCCTTCATCGAGTTTCCCGCTTGTTTGTTCCTTGGATTCTGCCCTTTTGGTCTCTGGTCTTTGACAGGCTCAACAATTTGGAGTCTGCCTATACTTCATGGGCAAGGTTTTATCTTTAGCTTAGCTTCGTCATTGGGCTGATGTTGCAGTGGGTCTGGATTGTATTTCTTCCTTTGCTTTCTAGGCAAAGGATTTTACTATGTCCAATGCACTTTGACTGAGATGGTAGAGCGCCTTATCAATGATGCGGGCGTTCCTGGAGCGGGTTTCTTCGCCTATGTTATGCCCTGGGATCCGCTTTTCGATCCTTCTGCAACACTTCTGACTCACTGTCCGGTTTGGATTACTCTCAAAGCGCTGCCTGTGCCTCTTTGTTAGCATCTTCCAACTCTTGCAGCTTTTTTGGGAAGGCCTCTCCATATTCCGAGATAGGAGTTCTTGCAAGCCTCCCGTGATGTTCGTCTTTGCATCCTGTGGGATATGATGCAGCCCGTGCCATCTACTTTGGATCTTGATTTGGGATTTGCTCATCCGATGCATATCAAGCTCCATTTTGCATCTTTCCCCACTGCATGTTATCGGTGCCGACAGGTTGGTCATTTTGCACATGCTTGCCCTTCTATATCCAGGCCCATACCACCTGCTTCTTCTTCAGCTGTCAAGGTTACTCTACGTTCTCCTCCGGTTTCTACTATGGCTTCTTTGGCGAAGCCCTCTACTGCTCCGAAGCACCACTGGAGGAAGGTTGATAAATCACAGGCAAATCTTCCTCTTGCTGAAGAAGCTCAGGATTGCACCCTTGTTGAGCACCATCAGTTTTCTTCTACTCAGGATATGGATGTACCCCTTGCAGAGGGCAATTTACAAGATGACATGCATGCTCTCTCTCAGGATACTGCCCCTGCTCTTACTCAGATTGATCCTCCGAATGAAGCTCAAATGCTGAACCCTGCTTCATCAAATGCAGCTTTTTCATCGGAAGATACGGATGTTGATTTAGCTTCTCTGCCTTTGATGCCTGTGCCAGAGTCTCCTCTGTCAAGGATGTAGAAGTACCTTTTTAACTGGAATCTTTTCATCCCATGTTACAACAGGTTTTTGACGCTCTGATTCAAAAATTTTGGGTGCCAGCCTATATCAAGAAGAATCACAAGGGCATAAAACAACTTGTTTTTATTGATGGTGTGGTTTCATCACTGCATCAGTTTTTACAGCAGAACAATTTGAAGCTGGAGGATGCTGTGTTTGACTCTCCTCTAGCTTGAGATGTAACCTTTTACTTGGCTACCTCATGACTTTTGCTATGAGGTTTTATCGGCTCTCTTTGTTGATCCAGGTTGCCCTTATATCAGCCAGCTCCTCCTCTACTCCGGTGTGTCGTGGAGCTGACCCAAATGTATAAACGTTTGTGATGCGTTCCTGTGCGCGGTCAGCCTCTGTGTTCTGTGGTCTAGCCGCCTCCTGTTGCTCTCTGATTCCTCGCAGTAGTCTCCTTGTGCTAGCACATCTGCGTTAGATAGAGCCCAATGCAGACGTGGTTATGGAAATGGATCAGTCATGACAATGGACTGAAGACACTCCCTTCTAGGTAGAGGCAATGGTAGCGTCCCCGGATCTCATACTAGGTTGGGTAGGCACAAAGAAAATGCTCCTCACTCTCAATCGCCCCTAGTGTACATAGCATGCAGATCCTCTACTCTTTGGGTATCCTTGCAGCTCTCCTTGCCCAATCCTCAACTGATGAGACGAAACCCGCATATGTCCAATCACAATTCTCAATGCATGTGAGACTCCTATGTCCTCGAGATACTATGGCCTGATGATGAATCCTTCCTCCGCTACTCTCAAGAAGTGATCGCAGTAAAATTGAGTCTTGGTGGGGAACCACTTGTCCCTCCCCAAGTCCCAGATGTGTGGAGCTAGAGGAATACGATTGATCTCATCTCGTGGGATCGACTCGGAGTGGCGTGTTAGGATACCGTGCCTGGCAAGCCATGTAGATATGCGTGCATACCATGTATCTGCCCCACCCTCTGCAAGTCGTCTAGATGATTCTAGGGCTAGCCTCGGAGGTCTCCAATGAGGTAAGTCCTAGACTTTATGTATGAATGTCACTATCTGAAAGATGGCATCCACTTGGAGAGGTGTCATGACAAACTCTTCTTGTACTATATCGTGTGGGACTGAGGGCTTAGATCGAATCATCCTGCACCGCATAATTGGTTGTAGCCGCCCAAACTTCCTCCACTCTGTCCTCGGGAGGTGGCATTCACAGAAGGGTGATGCATACATTGTAGTCGGTCGCACTAGCGTATCAAAAAAGCTAGCCCTTCGTCAATGGATCGTGGAGAAAAGCATTGTCGCTCTAGCTGAGCCAAAGCACTCCGCCCTCGTGTCAGGTTGCATGGGTCATCGTGAAAGTGAGTCCTGCGACGTCTGCTCCCAAATATGTGTAGGAATGCACTATCTCGACTGGCTCGCTATGATAGGTGAAGCTGAGTCGGCGCACCACTGCTTGTGAAGACCATAACCTTGGTCTTGCCAAGGTTGACTGTCAGGTCTCTCTCTTTGCAGCCCTTCCATTGAAGATGACTATGTCATCAACGTATAGCAATATCTGTACCATGAGGTCGGCTAGTAATGACCCCTCACCTCCCAGGCTGTCTATGAAGGATGTGATCTCATCGATGTAAAGTCTGAATAGAGTCAGTGAGAGGGGGCAACCGTGCTTCACCCCGATCGTGCTCTCGATCCAATATGATAGCCCTTGTGGGGCACGAACTCTGCCTCTGACTGACTCATATAGGCTTATCACACCCCAGATCAACGTCTTTGGAATTTGCATCTCCTGTAGGCTCCTGATAGTGCAAGATCATAGGACAGTGTCAAAGGCTTTCCAAAAGTCAATGAAGCATGTGTACACTTTCTGGTGTTTGGACCTTGCCTCCTCAATGATAGCCCTCAGAATGAAGATGTGATCTAGAGAGTAGTCCTACCTCTTGAACCTTGCCTTCCCTAGTGCCCGCTCCCCTGTGCCTTTATATAGTTGTTGATCCCCCTCTCTAGTACCAATCCATAAATCTTGGCCAATGTGTGGCTAATCATGAGGGTGCAGTAGTTCCAAGTATCCATGGGGTCTCATGCTTTGTGTACGGTACAATAGTGATGGTGCTCGAAGTCGGTGGGAAACCGTGGCTTACATCATGGTTTGAACAACTGTGCTAGAACTAGGGCTAAGACCTCTTGCCCATGTGCGAAATGCTCAGTCTGTAAGCTCTCATGATCCTGTGCCTTCTGGTTGTGTAGCCGGTGAAGCGCAGCCCGTACATTCTTTGTAGTGAAGAAGTGACAAGTAGTGGGCCTAGGCGTAGCAGACAGAGCATGCATAAGTGTGCCACACTCTAGGATCAAGGATGGGAATGGGTGGCTTCCCCTCCAAAAGAAGCTCCCATCTAGTGGTCAGATCTCCTCCTCGAAATGATGTAATGGTTTGTGCTATCTTGTGTGTGAGGATGGCTTGTCTCTTGCGGCGTGTTAGTTGTTGGAAGATCTTTTGTGCTGCTGATGATGTCAACTAGCCCTAGTCGTGATATGACTATGTTGTACTTAGGACTTAGTACTGCCATTTTGCATTTTTTTGCATTCTGCATTAGTATGGATGCTCGTTTAGTAGCTCCACTACCACAGCTCATTGTATCAGGTTTTTCAGTCTCATAGACCCATTGGTCTTCCTAAGACTTTTATAAACTTTCTTTCTGCTCTCGTCGTCAAACCAAGGGTTTCGAGGCATCTTCCCATCTTAGCCCCGTGTGGATCTGGTCGTAGGGAAGGATATGGTGGCAACGTCCTATATCACCGAGGCAAGGTTATCCGTCGAGACGTGTGCGAGGTCTATATCATCACCATATAGGATTGGAACTCTCTGTCTAAGTGGCTCACATATACTGGGTCGAGGGCGCGGTTAAAGTGGACCTGGATATGAGCAAGTGTGACAAGAAATCTCCATGTGACTGGTTTGGTAGTGGAGATACAAAAGACTAGATATATGTGGTCAGCTTCGACTTGGGGAGGGGTTACTGAGAAGTCATGTATCTGCCTTGAAGCAAAAGCTAGTGGGCCAAGTAGGTAATCCAATGTGCTTGCCTCCCCACCGTGTGGGAAACAAGTGAATCCCCTAGATGATGGCCATCTCTGAAGGCCACTGTTGATGAGGTTGTCGACGGCTCCCAACTCAAGTAAATGTCGTCCGTATGCTGTCATATGTGAGGCATTTGCAGAATGTCTCAGGATCCCAAACTCTAGTGCATCTAGCTCCGGAATCATTTGGGGATCTCTCTCATATGTGAAGTCTAGTAGGCCCACTTGTCTATCTCTTGTCCTTGCATTGAAGTCCCCTAGGAGGAGGGTGTCTCCTTCCCTGGAGAACTTTGTGGTGTCATCATGTATTGTCTCAAATGGAGTGTGTCCATGTGTAGTGACCTCATGAGCATATGATGACTTATCGAGGGGGAAGTAGCGTACCACAATGAAAATTGGTTGTGCATTTGGCAAGTGGTCACGTATCCACATATGACGTGCATGATGCTCTTCTTGTGCCACAGAGATAAGTGGTCTTAGATGTGTTTTGAAAAGGACATCTCTACACCCGAGCCTTGTACCCCACTATCTCTGCTCAGTTCTCTCCTATGAGCTGACTCCGATGTATATCCTGTCACTGTGGGCAGCCCTGTCTCGCTCTCATGTGTCTCGGTGTAGAAAATAATGTCTCTATTTGTGTATGTCTCTGAAAGGCCACTTGGGGTGGACCAGACGGTGCCATTACAGTTCCAAAGAGCCATGCTTAATCTACTTTGTGTCTCTGTCTCATAGGCCCAACACCGTCATGTACTATCTGTATCTCCTCCACCTCTTTGTGCCCTTTCTTGAATTATTACCTTATCATCTCGATGTACAGCCCATTTTCCTTCTTGCCTCGCAGCCATCACTCAAGTCATTCCTTCCCTTCTGTGCTCTTGTTGTAAGAGCGTAAGATCATCATCCAAGTAGGTTCTAGTCCCCGTTAGAGCTGCCCTAATACTCATGAAGGTAGGCGAGTCCGCTAGTATCCGAAATCTCACAATCATAGGTCTTGTTCGTGCATCATCCTTTCCTATCCTCGAAGCTAAGAATGACCCCCATTTTAGTGATCAAAGCTTCAGCATCCGCCGTTGTAGTGTGAGGCCTCTAACAAGGGCATTTAGTGCTTTACTATTTCTTCTCTTCTCTTCCTCTAAGGCATCGAAAATAAACTCTTTCTTTGTTGGGGCTGCTTTGCCCTTATTGACCACTTCTTTCCATCCTTTCATCTTTGCCTACCCTTTGTCTATTTGTTTAGAGAACTCCTCATGTTTCCCTTGGATTGTCATATGTAGGGCAGCCATCTCCGTCTTTAGCTTTTCATTTTTATGTTTTCAGCATATTCAGCTCCTCATTAAGAGGTGGTTGGATCTCACCCTCTTCAAGTGGAGTGCGGGCTTTCTATAGTTCATTTTTGTCCTTGAGATTGGCAATTTGCATTTCTAGTTCCTCGCCCAAGTCCGAGTGTAGGAAGCTGGAGGAGATCTAACCATATGATACGGTTAATGTGATCTCGTGGGATCCTCTCGGCGATCCATAATGTACTGAAAGTGGTGGAGCTGGTTCATCTAAATACCCTGATTGGCAAACCATGTGGATACACGTGCATACCATGCTATGATGACCCCGCTCTTTGCTAACTGTCCGGATGACTCTAGTGCCATCCTCGACATTCTCCGTTGACTAAGGCCAAACTTTGTGGAGGAATGTAACTGTATGAAAGATGGCATCAATCTGCAGTGGTGTCATGGCGAACTCTGCCTGTGCTCACTGATGGGGGACTGAGGGCTTACTCTAAATCATCCTAGACCCCTAATCACTTGTAGCCACTCAAATCGTTTCTAGTCTGTCACGGAGAGATCACTCCCCTAGAAAGGGGCTGCATACATGGCAGTTGGTTTACAGAGCTTCAGGGATAGAGCCGTGGGATAGGTAGGCTTCCGAAGAGATCACGAGACTCTAGATCACATACTCATACTCAAAGGTGACACTAAGGAGGTTAGGGCACGAAGATATAGGGTTTTTTGCTGCTTTGTAGATTTCCACAAAGCTTTTAGCTCAGTACCAAGAGCTCAACTTATCAGCTGTTTGCAGTAGTTGGGGTATGATGAGGAGATCATTTGGGCAGTCATGGCACTTTATGAGAGAGTCTGAGGAAGCGTTCGGGCATGTGCAGGGTGGACAGAGGAGATTATGAGCACTATTGGATTCAAACAAGTTTGTCCATTATCACCAATCTTGTTTGATACATCATCACCATGTCAAAAAGAGATGGCATGTAGGAGAGATCAGTTTGATATATTGTCCTACACATCAGAATTGCGCATATCTTGTCACCAAGGCTGTACCCAAAGAAAAGTTTGAAGTTTCCTGCAAAAGATTTAGGCTTACTTCCATTTGGTGACTGATCTATGAACTTGTACATGTTTCACCCTATCACTACATGGGTTTTTTAAAGATGTTAGTAGTGGGTTAGTGTGAACATCTTATCCAAGGGGCACTTATATCCCCAATTTGGGGTTGCCCACTATGGTTTAGTTAGGGCTTTTATTTTGGTTTGAGGGTAGATAACCCTAACTGTGAGTTGTACTTTGACATTCTAGCAATAACTGTTCTTGGTTTTCCTCCATGTTTTCCTTACTCCATTTTCTATCCTTCTCCATATCTTTCTAAAATCTGGAGTCTATGCAGAGTTTAGCTGAATGGATATTTTTTAAGAACAGAACACCATGATCTGATTTGGGAAGGTGCTGAACAAATACTACGGAGCATAAATTTTGGGACTGACCAAACAATGTACCACAATTTTCTGGTAGACAAACCTGGCATCAGCCCAGTACACTGTTTCACTATATATTACGCGAAAGTCTATGTAGAGTTGGCCGAATGGAAATTTTGGAAGAACAAAACGCTATGATCTCCTCTAGTAAAGTGCTGAATAGAAGTGGAAAAGACTAAGGAGCATAGATTTTGGGTCTAATCAAACAAAATACCACATTTCTTTGGTTGAAAACCTGCAGATTAGAAGCCTTCAAAGTGAGTCAAATTGAACAAGAAAATTGTGCATGAAATGGGAGGGCAAATTTTCTGCTGTAGTTTTCCCCCTCAGTGGACGACCCTGAAGTGACCCAATCGTGCAATGGAATGGAAGTCTGCACAGATCACCGGCTCGTGGCCTGTGCATCTGCTGTCTTGACATGCTTGATATGAGCTATGCTGTGTGTTATAAAAATGTATGGTATCCATCATACCTGATGATCTCTATCCCTGTAACTGTTTATCTAGGAGTGGGAAATTGTTTTTTGTAGGTTTTTCACATGTAGGTTCTGTTTTTTGTGCTTATGGTTTTTATCATGAATAAATTGATCTTTTAATCATTTGTAATTTACAACAATGCATTCTCAGTGCTGCTATTTGAATTTGCAGCTATTTAGTTAGTGGTGTGCTTACACGAGACTTATTTGTTGCTATGTGCAGGTATTTACTTAGTGGTGTGCTTACCCGAGACTTATTTGTTGCTATGTGCAGGTATCATGTGACGAATTTTTTTGCAGTAAGTAGTCGCTGTGGAACTCCAGATGACTTGAAGAGTCTAATTGACAAGGCACATGAGCTGGGGATTGTTGTGCTTATGGACATTGTCCACAGGTTGTAGTTCTCTCCCAACTTCCAAGTACTCAGCTGCTGAGCGTACTCTGACGTGCTATATTAACCTGCCTCCTGCCTTTCTGATTAGAGGCTGGGGTCAAGTAGTAACATTATCCACTCAACTGGCAAAGAAAAGGATAAGAACAACAATAAATACTTCCAAGGAACCAATCATACCCTTCTTGCCTTGCATGTTGCCACCCGAATTTATAAGAGGGGAACTTACAATAAGCTTATAATGAATTATACGGTTTAAGTATCAACTTACGTGCTCAATTTTCTTGTATTGTGATGATCACTGGAGTTCCTCTTAGTTGTGGGAGAGATTAACAAATTTCTGATGTAAAGGAATCCTTCTCTCTGATGCTTGCTGTTTTTTGACTGTTGCTGATGCTACATATATATTACCACCTTTGAACTGGCATATCGTGAACAGTGACCCATAGAGTTATGTTCATGTTGTCTCTTCCCTTCTATACTTGGCATGCCAATCTTACTTTTGTTGTGGCCTTGTGATATGCAGCCATGCATCAAATAATGTCTTAGATGGATTAAACATGTTCGATGGGACAGATTCCCACTATTTTCACTCGGGTGCTCGAGGATATCACTGGATGTGGGACTCAAAGCTTTTCAACTATGGAGAATGGGAGGTGAGCTACCTTACATAGAGTATAACATGCCCTCGCAAGCACACACCTGCGTGCATAAATTCCTGCCCGTCCATGGAGTGGTGGTGGTGGTGGTGGTGATGATGAGGTTTATTCCAAAAACAGCGTTGCAAAAATGAGAAATAACACCCAAGAGTGATATCTGAAACAAAAGGAAAAAGAACATATCTCTACGGGAAACAGTGATATCTGAAAAAAGAAAAAGAAACATATCTGAAACGGTGATATCTCTATGTGAGGGCATACGCATCATATCATATCAGTCCGCAAGAGATCAATGGCACCACTGAGAATCAATATCTCCAAAAGGCTAAAAAAGTGTGTGTGTGTGTGTGTGAGAGAGAGAGAGAGAGAGAGAGAGAGAGAGAGAGATCATCTGAGCAAGTAGAACATGTATTCTGTCTTTGTGAGACTCGTCTGTGTCTAATAGATGTGTCACTCAACAGGGAGTGCTGTACATTCCAATTGGCGGAACAAGCGAGTCTAGAAGAAGAGACTTGCTATTGGGGTCTTGGAAATGGGAAAACACTTACAATCAAGTTTGGCAAGTGTGGTATACCCTCTGCTCAAAAGCCTACATGGCTGATCTCGTCATGAAGAAAAGGACCCCTAGGTACACATAAGATGCAATAACCTCCACACGTGCTACGTCAAAGGTAAACTACCCTTGATTAGGGCTTTTTGAGACGTATTGAAAATCATGGCTTGAGGTTGACTTGAAGTCATGTGCCTCATAGAAAGTCTGGAGTGCATTTAAATGTCGCTAGAGACCTTCCTTGAGGAGGAGAGTAAAACCACATCATGCGTATAGTAGAATCGAGATTAGGGAACCAACTAATAGTGAACCCGCTCCTCCCATTTTAGAATGAAGAACTTGAGCTCATCAATATGTTTGGGAAACAAGGTCGTAATAAAGGACAATCTTGTTTGGCCCTAATTGTGCTCTTAGTCTCTGCTGTCCAGCCAGTTGAAGTCTTGACTGTGCTTGATACCCGCTCATGTAGTATATTGACTGCCCAAATGATGCCCTCACTAACGTGAAAATGTGGTCCAGCATAGCATCATCTGCCCGAAAACCTATAGATCTGAATCATTCATACCTTGGAAACTGACTAACATAAGTGTTGATTGCTGATGCGTAAATTTTGGACATAACAGGTCTGATTATCATAATCTGTGAGAGGGCATGTGGACCCTTTCTCAAGAAACTTCTACAAGAAATCCTCGGAGTTATTGCTAAATAGAAGGTCTAGGTGGGGGCCGGCGATCATAGTTACACTGAAACGCCGAAACGGCGCAACAAAGGCCCGAAACGCTGTTTCCCCCATGCCAGACCCCCTGAAACGCGAAACGGCCCTGAAACCCGAAACGCAGGCTGAAACGGTGATCAGAAACGCGATTTCAGACCCGAAACGCGCCGTTTCGGGTGCTGTTTTGGGCGTGACCTAAAAAGAGGGCAAAACAATAAAAATGCCGCCCGCGCCGTCGCGTGTTTTTGCCCTTCTGTCTGTTGCTCTCCCCTCGATTTCTTGCCCGCCTGGTTCTCTCCCGAGTCCCGAGTCCCAGCCCTACGAGTGGGTACTCTTTTGGACACCCGGCTTTGGTCACTAGTGAGCACATTTCCTTTCTCGAATCTCTATGCTTCTCTTGCCACAAACTGTTTTTTTGCTGCAACCATTGATTCTTGCCTTTTCCCTTTGAAATTTGATCTATTGCAGCTTGTACAAGTGCTCTTTTTGCTCATGGATATGGCTTCACAAAGCGTTGTCCCTCACCAAGAGAAGGAGTTCACCCAATCGGATTATTGGTGGAGCCAAGTTGATTTGGTAGGCAAGTATGACTCTAAGAAAGCAGGAGCTCGCAAGTTTAGATGCAGATGGTGTGGATTGGAGCGAGGAGGGAACCTTGATAGGGTCAAATGTCATCTTCTTGGCATCAAGGATGGGGGGATTGGACTATGCTCCGTAATCTCACCACAAGAGAAAGAAAGGTTGCAAAGAGAGGCTGAAGTATTGCCCACTACAAAAAGGGCAAAGACAATGCTTCCACTGGTGTAGGAGCTTCTTTAGGTGCTCATGCAGCACGTGTTCAGCAGGCCACTGCATTTCGGAGTCCTCTTCCCTCTGCTCCCATGGCTTCTTCTTCTGCGAGTGCACATGGAGCTCCTGCTAATATTCCTGCTACATCTCGGTCTACTTCACATAGGCAGGGCAGTCTTTACACATCATGGCATCCGCAAAGGAAGGCACAAGTAGATGCAGATGTGGCCCGATTTTTTTACTCCAATGGGATTAGCTTCAATGTTGCTAGATCACCCTACTTCAAAGAGATGGTGTCAGAAATCAAAACATTTGGATCCACATATACCCCTCCCACATTTGATGCTTTGAGGGGCAAGCTTCTAGAGGATGAGGTGGTGGCAGTTAAGCAAGCTATTGAACCTGTGAAAGAGAAATGGGTAAAGTATGGGGTAAGTTTGGTTGCAGATGGATGGAGTGATGTGCGAAGTCACTCACTAGAGGGTATCCTTGCATATTGTAGGGGATCTGCACTCTACATACACTCCATAGAGTGTGGAGTGCAACAAAAAACAGCACCTGTATCGATGCAAATGTGGGCAGATGTAGTGGAATATGTGGGGCCGTCTAATGTTTTGCAACTTGTTTCAGATGGGGAAAATACCAATAAGGCAGCAGGTGCATTATTGGAGCAAAAGTATCCTCATATCCAGTGGAGTGCTTGTGTAGCACATTCCTTGAATAATTTATTGAAAGACATTGGCAAATTGAATTGGGTCAAGAATGTTATTGACAATGGAAAAGAGGTGGTTACATAATTTTTCTCTTGCTTTGTACCGTAAATTTCGCAACAAGGAGCTTTTGAAGTATGTAGAGACAAGATTTGCATACAACTTCTTGATGCTTCGCAGGCTCCTTGAAATGAGACCTGCACTGAAACAAGTTGTGGCAAGCCCAGAGTGGGATGCATGGCCCACTTCTAGGCAAGCTCTTGGAACTTATTGTTATGACTTGTGCATAGGCAGTGATGAATTTTGGGCTGATGCATCTCACATTGTTGATCTATGTGTATATACCTAGATGAATCCAGGAACATTCCCAAACTCATCCTCTAAAAACACAACATAGTGCAGTTTCAATCTCATGATAGTCACTCACAAGGTTGAAAACCATAAACTCCATCATGCATAGCAGGGACTAGCTACTATGACATCCCCACTGACGTCATCAACGCCCAACAGTGGGTGTAGACCATAGTGCATCTCACATTGTTGATCTATGTGTGCCTATTGTGAAGTTGCTTAACCGAGTTGATGGAGATATGCCTTTTCTTGGTAAGGTGTATGAGGGGATGGATCGGATGATTGAGAATATCAGAGAAATAGAAAAGGATCCCCAAAGGTTGAGAGAATTGGAAGAGTTGGCTGTGAGCAAATGGAATCAATATTACTCTCCCATGCATGCAGTTGCCTTTGTGTTGGACCCGGAGTTTCAATACAAGAAGGCAAGTGCACAACAGAGTGATGCAGAGGTTGTTCGTGGTTGGAGCCTCACTCTTTAGAAGATGGTGCCAACTCCTGATGGACGGCGGAGGATAAAAGACCAGCTTGCCAATTATCACAATAAGGAAGGCATGTATGGATGGCCAGATGCACAGCATGATAGGTAATATTACTCATTTTAATTTTTTGATTTTAGGATCTTGTAATTTGTTATTTAATACAATATTAGAAATCTGAAATTTATGAGTTTTGGAATTTCAGATTTCGAGTTGGGGCTGTTACATGGTGGGAGGATTATGGAGCTGATTCCCCCGAGTTGCAAAAGCCTTGCCACAACTTGTTTCAGTGCAGGTCTCATTTGAAGGAGCCTGCAAAGCATCAAAAAGTTGTATGCAAATCTTGTCTCTGCATGCTTCAAAAGCTCCTTGTTGGCAAATTTACGGTACCAAGCAAGAGAAAAATTATGTCGTGTGATGAAGTTAACCACCTCTTTTCCATTGTCAATAACATTCTTGACCCAATCCAATTCGCCAATGTCTTTCAATAAATTATTCAAGCAATGTGCTACACAAGCACTCCACTGGATATGAGGATACTTTTGCTCCAATAATGCACCTGCTGCCTTATTGGTATTTTCCCCATCTGAAACAAGTTGCAAAACATTAGACGGCCCCACATATTCCACTGCATCTGCCCACATTTGCATCAATATAGGTGCTATATTTTGTTGCACTCCACACTCTATGGAGTGTATGTAGAGTGCAGATCCCCTACAATATGCAAAGATACCCTCTAGTGAGTGACTTCGCACATCACTCCATCCATCTGTAACTAAACTTACCCCATACTTTACCCATTTCTCTTTCACAGGTTCAATAGCTTGCTTAACTGCCACCACCTCATCCTCTAGAAGCTTGCTCCTCAAAGCATCAAATGTGGGAGGGGTATATGTGGATCCAAATGTTTTGATTTTTGACACCATCTCTTTGAAGTAGGGTGATCTAGCAACATTGAAGCTAATCCCATTGGAGTAAAAAAATCGGGCCACATCTGCATCTACTTGTGCCTTCCTTTGCGGATGCCATGATGTGTAAAGACTGCCCTGCCTATGTGAAGTAGACCGAGATGTAGCAGGAATATTAGCAGGAGCTCCATGTGCACTCGCAGAAGGAGCTGTAGTAGCAGAGGGAAGAGGACTCCGAAATGCAGTGGCCTGCTGAACACGTGCTGCATGAGCACCTGAAGAAGCTCCTACACCAGTGGAAGCCATTGTCTTTGCCATACTTCAACCTCTCTGTGCAACCTTTTTTTCTCTTGTGTTGAGATTACGGAGCATAGCCCAATCCCCCCATCCTTAATGCCAAGAAGATGACATTTGACCCTATCAGGGTTCCCTCCTCGCTCCAATCCACATCATCTGCATCTAAACTTGCGAGCTCCTCCTTTCTTGGAGTCATACTTGCCTACCAAATCAACTTGGCTCCACCAATAATCTGATTGGGTGAACTCCTTCTCTTGCTGAGGGACAACGCTTTGTGAAGCCATATCCATGAGCAGAAAGAGCACTTGTACAAGCTGCAATAGATCAAATTTCTAAGGGAAAAGGCAAGAATCAATGGTTGCAGCCAAAAAACAGCAAGATGTTTGTGGCAAGAGAAGCATAGAGAAAGGAAATGTGCTCACCAAAGCCGGGTGTCCAAAAGAGCAGCCACTCGTAGGGCTGGGACTCGGGACTCGGGAGAGAATCGGGCGGGCCAAGAAATCGTGGGGGAGAGCAGCAGGCAGAAGAGCAGAAAAACGCGACGAGGCATGAGGTGTTTTTTTAATGTTTTGCCATGTTTTTAGGTCACACCCGAAACGGCACCAGATGCCGTTTCAGCATCTGAAACGGGGTTTCAGATGCTATTTCGGCGTTTCGGATCGCCGTTTCAGTTTGCGTTTCGCATTTCGATGCCGTTTCGCGTTTCGGGAGGTCTGGCACGAGGGAAACGCCGTTTCAAGCCTTTGTTGCACCGTTTCGTCGTTTCGGCATAACTATGCTATGCCAATACGTTAATGATAATTTTATTGCTATCCCAAACAACTTAGGTTGAAACTCGTAGAAATTGGCTAACTAGAGCTTTCATAGAATATCGGATCATCACTAAGGCTTTTGTATGTCTTGGCTGTATGTGCTCTTTGCACCTTGATTGGATAGAGGCATCTAGCCCCTAAGTTCAAGGTCCTCATGGGCAATGAACCAAGAACTCCATGAAGCAGTCCACAAGGGGCTTGTCTGCTCATTGCCCTTGTGCTAAAAAGCCCTTGTTAGTTTATGTTTTGAAGTCAAATACATAAGTTTATATGTTTGCCCCAAAATAAACTTTTTTTGTTTGTTTGTTTTTTTTTTTGGGGAGGTGGGGGGGGGGGGGGGGTCAACAAGGCTGCATGTTGCTTCTTCTCTCTATCCATGGAAAGATGGGCAAAGTGCAGCGTCTAACAAATTCTAATGTAATGACTTTGTAGCTGTGTTTTCGTTATAGAAGTTTATTGAAAAATGTGTATGTATGGGTGAGTTTCCCTACAAAAACACAATCCTTTCTCTACACGCAAAGCCCTATTAGAGGTGCTTGTTGCAGTCCTTGTTAAAGTTTCAGAAGCCAAGCAATTTATTGAGGTAATAAATAAAGTTACCATATCTAAGACATCATATAACTACAATCACAACAACATCAAAAGAGATTTGCAAAATAGCATTGTAAGGCAATCTATCAAGGAGATTCCGTTTTCACTCGGCTGTATATTTGAAGCTTTCCCTACAGTAAATACAAACAAATGTAGGGAGCAAGATGTTGCACTTTATGACGTAGTAATATAAGAGGTGCAAGTAGAGGGAGAGTATACAATTATGTATTCAGCTCACAACATTAGTGTGGAATGTTGGGATTTGCCCCTTGGACTTTATGACTATTGCTGCTCCATGGGGAAACAATTAGTACTCCATAGCATGAAGGCTTAGCTTTCAACTCTTAACCTCCTAGGAATTCCACAATGATTGAGTAGTCTTGATGTTCCTCACTACTGACACATGCTGAGGACTTTGGTCTGGATTGGATTTCACCTCTTTGTTCTTTCGCCCTTCATGTTGAACTTATTTAATTTTTGTCTAGGAGTGAACTGTTGGCTCCAAATTGAACTTGAGCCAAGTCCATTTGATATCAATTAGCTAGCCTAAGTAGGTACTATACTCCAAACTAAGGATTACTTAGAATTGTTTCTTGAGTGTAATCAATTTTTGTTCGGTTCTTTAGTGTAACTATTTTTAGTTTTTCGTATTCGTCCTTGGTCCTCCTTGTTTTTAATCAGGATGAAAGCTAGGATTTTGCTCTTGATCACCACTGCAAGTTCTAGTGTTGAAATAGACTTTGGAATAGTTTCTCTTGGAAACAAGAGTCTCTTTTGGAGACTCTAATAGGCAAGCAAAATGAACATTGATGGTTGATGATCTCTATTGGACTGCATTGCATGTGCAAGCAACTAATTGTGTAATGTAGGGGGTTTGCTAACGACAAGTCTTTATCTAGTACGTACATCGTAGGCTATTGATCGGGGTTCAAATGTATGCAGATTATCAACATTAATAGTATCTAAAAATGGGTGAAATATAGATGTGGCTTTAATCAAGTGATAAGAAAACTAAGCAACTACGTGTGATCAAAAGCATTTGTTCTTTGTATCCACTGTGGAATACAACTCCTCGTCACCGAGGCAAATTTTGTTATCTCAAAGCATATGCCACTTGGCAGAGTGGTCATATAGTTGCAAAGGACTTAGATAAGTTGCTCCAGGTTAATCTGTTTGAATCCTAGCCAACATTTCCATGAAGTGGATAGACTGGAGGACATCCTTAACCTTAAGGTTTTGGTATTTGGATGGCTGGACCAATTTAAAAAAAATCTTTGGTTCAGCGCTCACACTTGAACAAACTTGGATGGGCGGCCTCTTGGGAAGGGGGAAGTGTGGCTGCCTCCATCAAAATTTCAATGTGGTATCAGAGCCATTGTTTTGAATTTGGGAGCTCGGACCTCCACTGAATTATGGCTTGAAGGGGTGTATTGGAGATATAATCCACACTTCTAGAATGAAATAGTTACTTTGTTTGAATCCTAGCCTACATTTCCATAAATTGCAATAGTTTCAAACTAAAATTTAATGGGGAAGAAAAATAAAGTTGCAAATGCACTGTGGCACATCATGCATGATATGAGTTTCATGGCATTAAAAAGTGTGCTTTAATGGATGAAGAGAAAAAAGATCAGAAATTGGATGAATATGTTTAGAGCCTTGAGACGTGTGATTTATGATGATGTTGGCATCTAGTAAAGGCCATGACTGTGTTAGGGTAGTATCTAGTTTAGGTAGAAGATGTGAAAAGTGAGAAAGCATATTCACGATTATGTGAGAGGGTGTTTTTTATGTCAAGTAAGGTAGAGCAGGTGTGGCCATATGGATTTTACAGCCATTGTAGATGCTGTCGAGAGGATAGGAGAGCATTTTCATGGATTTTATTGTGGATGTGCCAGAGACCGGGAGGGTAATGATTCCATTCTTTTTGTGGTTGACCATCTTACCAACATGGTTTATTTCATCCCAACTAGAGACTTGATTAGTGGATTGCCTAAATCGAGTGTATTACTTGAAAACGAGAGTACAAGAGGGCCTAAAGGCCAGCGGGCTGCAATCACAAAATGGATACAGCCCGAGGAGAGCCAAAATACTAATTACAAGCCTCTCAGGGCATAATCATCGGAGAGTGGACAAACAGCCAGGGTGTGGGGGAGTAATGCCACTGAAGACTCTGAGCAGAGTGCTGGAAGAACAGCTCTCGGTGGTCCCAGTCGCGAAGAAAGCGCTGTCTCTTCTCCTTCCCTGCCCGGGACTCCCCCTGAATCTGATCCCACTGACCCTTGAGCGTGTGAATGATCGTGCTCCAGAAGTCTGCTAGGGTCTGGGTAGCAGAAGAAGCCTGATCTCCTAAGGTTTGTGCGCATCTAGAAGTCCAGATATGCCAGCCTGCAATGCTCCATATGATCTCCCAAACTGGGTGTCGAGTCATCGCTCTTGCATCTGTCTCTGTCAGATGCCAAGGGAAGCTGTCCATGTATGCCCAGGTGGCCTGCGTGATGAAGAAGACTAGATCATGCCTAGAGAACTCATAAGCCAAGTGATGTCCCATCTCGGTGCTGCACCAGCAAACGGCTCCCCAAGTGACCGGTCCTAGCTCGGGTGCAGCCCTCGCTAAGATCCCCATGACTCCCTTCCAAACTGTCTGAGCATGCGAGCAGATCCAAAGGCAGTGCTTCAGGGACGACTCCTCCTGAAAACACATTTGGCAGTGCCCCTCCTGCCCCATCTGCCTCAGCCAGCTGCCAACTGGTAGCCCCTTGTGTGCCACCATCGAAAGAAAGTAAGAGATCTTCCTCGGCCGCCAGCTTGCCCAAAGAGTCTTCCAGAATGTGCGAAGAAAGACCAGAGATATTCCTTGGGCATACCAACTATGTGCCTGTGTGGGTAGCCCGCGCTGGAGAGCCCCAAGAGCACGCCTACTAGTACGCGCACTGTAAGAGAAGAAGGGGGTAGGGTTCTTTGAGGTCTCCAATGGTGGCCAGTGTCATGACAAGAGAAATGATTATTTAGTTAATTAATAGTCATTAGGACTTTATTATTGTTAGGCGCAATTTGATGGTGCGGTTATATGTTTGTATTTATGATCGATCAAGCGGTGTAAATAGTACCGCCAAAACTATGTAACATTGGCCAATGATTAGTAATAAAGATGTGCACACACGTGTCTAGGTCCTAGTGGCAATAGGAAAGGGAAAGGGTGCATTAGAGTGCATTGAATGGTAGGTGCATGGGTCATAGGCTAAGGGTAGGTGTAAATGGGAAGATGGAACTTGAGTGATCTCAAGGGACATTAATGAAAGGGCATCACCCTTTCATTGTGAATCTCACGCTGCATTTTCTCTACCACATTGCATTCATCCGTCATCTCTCTCCCACCTTGCATGTAGGTCGAAAAAGAAACAAGTACTCTCACGAGGGCGCTCTTTCCCATTGGAGGGCCAATCGGCATTCAAATTCTGCATGCATTGCACACATTTGCATTTTCGAAAAGTGTGGATCTTCACATTTGGTATCAGAGCGGCGACGATCTACGAGCGGGACGAGAAGAGGGCGACAGTTGCAAACAACGGAAGTCGCAAGAGAGGTTGCGGAAAAGGATCACGACTGACCGATCTCGAGGTTTTGAGACAAGGGATTTTTCTGAAAAATTCTGGCCTTCAACGGTGAACGGGGTGTCCTCACGGGGTGGATTCCCCCCCCCCCCCCCCACACACACGTGAATGTACCCTTAAACTGTGAGAAAAAGGGATTCCCGTTCTACCCAACGGGAAGTCGGATCGGAATAAGATTTTAAGGGAGTGATCCACCCATCAAGTATCCCCTATAACTTTATCTAGAGCTCCAATCTGCTCAAAACAAGTAGCCCAAACGGAGCGTACCAGTTTACAGCAGAAATACAAGAAGAAAAGCTTGAAAGAGAAGGGAAAGGAGGTCATTTTAAGTGTCTTCTCAACACAAACGAAGCGGGAGTTGGATAAGTACCACCAACTCTACAACACTTGAAGTTTGCTGTAAAATAAACTTTTTTTTTTGAAATTACAGCAAGACATTTTCTCTCTTGTATTACTAAAAGGAAAGAATGGAAGGGGAAGGGACATATAACAATGAACGTATTCCTTTTCCTCCATTACCCCAAGGAGAGAGAGAAAGAACACCTTCACCCCCTCTTGAAGAGGATGGATTAGGTGAGAGTTATACACATCTTGAGTATGATAACCCACAAATAGATTTACAGCAGTCTCTCCTTCAAGAATCTCTTGATAGGGAGTTCTGCTTTCGTAATGAAAGAAGAAATGATACCAACCAAGAACAAGGGGCTGAGTTCACGCCTTCAACTCAAAACCCAATACACATGGATTATAATCCAAGTGCAAGAGGAAGAGAGGAGACTCCTGTTGATAAGCTGGTTTTCCAGCTTAGCAATATGATTGAGCAGTCCATTATGACAAGATTGGGGACTAAGAGGACTTTAAACTTCGGGTATGAAGAGTTGAGTAACCCTTCTAAGAGGTCCAAATTCCAACCGCGAGAGAGAATTGAGTTCCCCAAATATGATGGAGCAAGGGAGGCTGACAAAATCCTCAATTGGATTCGTCATTTTGAGCTATACTTTGCCCATCAAGACAAGACCGAGCAAGAGAAGCTTGCTCTTGCCACATTGCATCTGCAGAAGGATGCTCTTATGTGGTGGTCCTTGTCACAAACAGGAAAAGAGCCTATTCATGAATGGGCTAAATTCGTGAAGCAATTGAAAGCCACTTTCATGCCACCGAGGCATGAAGAGAACCTAACCTTTCATTGGGAGAGGTTTAGGCAGTTCGATAATGAGAGTAATGCAGATTTTACAGCCAGATTTTGGAAACTCTCTCTAGAGTTACCCGAAAAGAGTGAGGAAGATAGGAGAAAGAAGTATTTAGCAGCTTTAAGCGCAAAAGTAAGGTACGAGGTTAAAATGTTTAACCCGACCATGCTTAAGGACCTCACTAAGCTGGCTGAAATAGCCGAGAGAAAATTGAATCCTCGTAAACCCTTCAATAAGGAGTATGGGTCATCATCTAAGACCAATAATATGCCCACTTTTAGGAAACCAAACCGGTTTAAGAATAATAAAGGGAAGGGTAAAGCTCTTGTAAGGAATGTGAACAGCCAATCACGCCCTGGATGGGTGCCATTTCCTTCTATGACTGACGAAGAGAAGAGGAAGTTGATTAAGGAAGGAAAATGTTTCGGGTGTAAGAAACATAAGCCAGGGCACGTATGGCATAAGTGTCCCGTTCTCTTGGCTAAGATTGCCAAGACGAATTCAGTAAAAGGAAAAGCCAAGGCATCCAAGCAGGAGGGTGAGACTTCTACCTTGTCACTCACCCTCGAAATCTACTGTGACTATTGAGCCAATAGTGAATGCTGTCCATTCAGCCAATACCTTTGGGCCTCATGATCTTTTTAAGGTGTATGGATTCGTGAATGGACAGAGAATAGTGGTTCTCCTAGATGATGGATGTAATTATGACTTAGTAAGTGATAGATTGGTAAAATTACTCCATCTTAAACCAGAACCTATAAAAAACATGTCGCTTTCAGGAGCTTTTAGGGGACACAATGAAGAAGACACATCCATAGTACGGAATATTCCTTTTCGTATACAAAAATATAGAGATCAAAGGGATTTTCTAGTAGCCCCTTTACAAGACGTTGACATGATTCTAGGTAAACCATGGCGGTATGATTCTAACCCTGCTATTCATCCTCATACTCATCATTGTTGCTTTGTACATAAGGATCGTAGGGGATCGAGACGTGTATACAATTCCATTGATTACTCCTACCCAAGTGAAAAGATTGGTAAAAAGAGGGGTAGATTGCAATCTTGTGTATATACGGGATTCACGAGATCTTCATATCTCAAAAGAAGATTGGAAGAGAAATGAGTTCCTTAGAGCTTATGAGGATCGATTTTCAAGAGATGGCTCATTCGAATTGCCTATGGAGAGAGAAGATGATCATGCCATAGACTTAGAGCCAGGAGCTTCTCCTCCATGTAGAGCCCTATATAGGATGAACAGGATAGAAATGGAGGAGGTAGAAAAACAAATTGAAGATCTGTTGCAAAAAGGCCTGATTCGACCAAGCAGTTCTCCATTTGGAGCACCTGTATTATTGGTTAAGAAGAAGGATGAATCATATCGTATGTGTATAGATTACCGTGCTTTGAATAAACTTACGATTAAGAACCGGTATCCGATTCCAAGAGTGGATGATTTATTGGATATGCTTAAAGGTGCTAAAGTTTTTAGCAAATTGGATTTGAAATTTGGTTATCATCAACTTCGTATGAAAGCTGGGGATGAACATAAGACTGCTTTTCGCACTCTCACTGGACATTATGAGTTTTTGGTCATGCCTTTTGGCCTAACTAATGCTCTAGCCACTTTTAGTAGGCTGATGAGAAGGGTTTTGCGACCTACTTGGGAAAATTTGTCAGTCTTTTTTGATGACATTTTAGTGTTCAGCCAGAATGAGGAAGAGCATAAGGATCACCTTGCTAAGGTGATGGAGCTCCTAAGGAAGGATCGATTGTTCCTAAATACCAAGAAGAGTGAGTTCAAGAAGACAGAAATAGAGTATTTGGGACACATTGTGTCTGCCGAGGTGATTCGGGTTGACCCTAAAAAGGTCAAGGCCATAATTGAATGGCCAATACCCAAAAACATACATGAGCTGAGATCCTTCCTAGGGATGTGTAGTTATTATCGCAGATTCATTAAGAATTTTGCACGTCTTACTTCCCCACTAACAGATTTGTTGAAGAAGCATTCCTTGTATGAGTAGGGAGAGGTTTACCAAGTAGCTTTTGAGGAGCTTAAGAGAACATTGGTGACTGCACCAGTGTTAACACTTCCGGACATGGACAAAGAGTTCTTTGTTGTATGTACGGATGCAAGTGGTACCTCGATTGGAGCAGTGTTGATGCAAGGAGGGCATCCCATTGCTTATGAGAGTAGAAAACTTCAAGGGGCTGAATTGAAATATATCACGTATGAGAAGGAGTTATTGGCAGTCATTCATGCTCTAAAGTTATGGAAGCATTATTTATATGGTTCTGCTTTCAAGATTAAGACTGACCATCAAAGTATCAAGCACTTGTTTTCTCAACCCATTGTCTCTTCAAGGCAAATCAAATGGCGAATATATTCAATCCTTTGGGCAACCAAATATCGAATATCAGCCAGGAAAGGAGAATTTAGTAGCTGATGCTTTGAGTAGACGGCCCCAAGTTAATCACGTTTCTGTGATTAAGGAGAAATCATTAGGAGCGATGGTTGAAGCTTATCCTTTAGATGAGGACTTCGCTGACATTTATGGGAAGATTCAGCGTAATGAGGACGGAGATTTAGAGGCTTATTCCATCATGGATGGATACTTATTTTTGGGATGTGCGATATGTGTACCCAAAACATTTCGGTATCTAGTCATGAGTGAGTTACATGCGAGTCCATATTCTGGACATAGAGGCATTAGAGGGACCATTGACAATATTGAGAGATACTTCCATTGGCCTAAACTTCGCAAAGAAGTTTCGACCTTTGTTCAACAATGTGACATATGTCAGCGCATTAAATCTGACACAAGTAAGACTGCTGGTCTTTTGCAGCCTTTGCTTATTCCTTCGGAAAGGTGGGAACACATTACAATGGATTTTGTGTCTGGTTTCCCCAAGGTTAGTTAGTTTGAGCAGATTTTCACTGTTATAGATAGGCTGAGTAAACAAGCTCATTTTATTCCCTGTAAAAAAGAGTTGTTTGCTCCTGAAACAGCAAGGTTATTCATTAGGGAAATCTTCAGGTTACATGGGTTACCAAAATCCATTGTATCCGATAATGATGGCCGTTTCATTAGCAACTTTTGGACAGCCCTATTAGAGAATCTCGGAACCAAACTGAAATTTACTACAGCCTTCCATCCTCAAGGAGATGGACAAAGTGAGAATGCCAATCAAACCATAATTACTTTACTTCGAGCTTACGTCCATGACCAACCTAGAAGGTGGCCAGAGTTCTTACCCATGTTAGAGTTTGCTTATAATAACACTGTACATACTTCCACCAAGAAAGCCCCATTTGAAATCATCTATGGGCAATGTTTACCCACTCCAATAACACACTTGGGGGAGCGAATTTTTGCTGCTGACCAGTTTGCTGAGGATATGTCACAGGTTATTGAGCAGGTAAAAGAACATATTAAGAAGGCCCAGGTTCAACAATCCAAGGCAATCAATAAAAAAAGAAAAGAAGTTTATTACAAGGAGGATGATTGGGTTTTATTGAAGATTGATAAAAGAAGAATCAAGTCAGTGAGAGGAAGTACCAAACATGTCAAGCTAGCACCGAAGTTTTATGGTCCATTTCAGATTTCAGCAGCTTTATATCCCTAAGAAGGATCCAGAGCGTATGAGCTGAAGTTACCAGCCCACTGGCGTATGAAGAACATCTTTCATGTGAGCAATTTGAAGAGATACCATGGCGATACTTCTGCGTTTTTGGATACTCAGCATCAAGAAGAACCTAAACTTGAAGATGGGACTGACATTCTTACTCCGGAACAGATCGTGTACCATAAAGAGAAGAGTACTCGTGGAAAGAAGAGATATATGTATTTACTGAAGTTTAAAAACCAGCCAGCTAGTGGTGCACAATGGATGGAAGAAGAGTTCTTTACAGATTTTCCACAGATACTCGCAGATTACAAAGAGGGGATGCCATGGTAGAAGTAACAAGAGAAAATGCACGTAAGAGGAAGAGACAAGCAATAATCCAGAAGAGGACTTCTGCTCATTCAAGCAGGAGGGAGTGTCATGACAAGAGAAATGATTATTTAGTTAATTAATAGTCATTAGAACTTTATTATTGTTAGGCGCCAATTTGATGGTGCGGTTATATGTTTGTATTTATGATTGATCAAGCGGTGTAAATAGTACCGCCAAAACTATGTAACATTGGCCAATGATTAGTAATAAAGATGTGCACACACGTGTCTAGGTCCTAGGGGCAATAGGAAAGGGAAAGGGTGCATTGGAGTGCATTGAATGGTAGGTGCATGGGTCATAGGCTAAGGGTAAGATGGAACTTGAGTGATCTCAAGGGACATTAATGAAAGGGTATCACCCTTTCATTGTGAATCTCACGTTGCATTTTCTCTACCACGTTGCATTCATCCGTCATCTCTCTCCCACCTTGCATGTAGGTCGAAAAAGAAACAAGTACTCTCACGAGGGCGCTCTTCCCCATTGGAGGGCCAATCGGCATTCAAATTCTGCATGCATTGCACACATTTGCATTTTCGAAAAGTGTGGATGTTCACAGCCAGTGCCACTCCCGCGGGTCCCACTCCACCTCTGTCAAGGAACGGCCCTCCCATATCCAAAGTCTCCAGTCCTGGTCCTGCATAATGAGGGGGTCTATATGCCACGTTTTCCCTTGCAGCCCTATGATGCAAAGGCGCTGCCAGGGAAGTTGGGGGTCGATCACGGCCTCCCTGCTCTGGAGGCGGCTATCATCGGCGACAGAGAAGAAGTGGATCGAGGAGTCCGAGAAAAGGCCTGCAACCACCAAAGGAGTGCCCCGGGGTGTGAACTGTCCTAGCCACCTCTCATCTCCCGGGAAGAGCTGTCTGGTGATCATGGGAATCCTGCAACCTGCAGGAATGGCAGCATCGATCTCCGCTCGTCGAGCTTGGATCCCACGTGCCGTACCTACTGCTGCTGCCAGCTCGCTTGGGCTCAGCTGGCTGTAGATGTCCCTCCAAACCCGAAGTGAGCGTGCGGGCCCACGCGCCCAGAGCACTCAAGGGATATGGGATCTCTCTCCAAGCTGGCGACCTGTATCATCTGTCACCTGGCTGCTCTAGATCAAGGGCTGTCTGTCTATCTCCTCTTGGCAGCTAGGGGGAACCTGGGAGAGGCTGTGTCGCATCTTCCTCGAGACCGAGACGAGGCTACGGAGGAAGGGGGAACGGGACTGAGTCAATGGGGCAGAAGTGAAGATCCACTGGATAGATGGCTGCCAATAACCCCCTCTCTGGGGGATACACGCGTTGAGACCATGCTGAAGCAAGAGCTTCCACGTCTGCCCTTGAGGGGTCAGACGGCGGATGACTAACTTGCCAAGTAGTGCCTGACTCTGCAGTTCTGGATCTATGATGCCAAGGCCGCCCTCTGTCTGGGGGAGAATGACCGTCTGCCAGGCGACCCAGGCTCTGGTGGTGCCGGAACCATTTGAGCTAGACCAAAGGAAGTTCCATACCAGTCTCCTCAGCTGGGCTACACACGATCTCGAGAAACACCAGCAAGAGGCCACATACCAAGCGGTGGCAAGAAGGACCTAGTTGACCACAAGGGCCCTGCCTACCAAGGATAGCCGAGCCGTGCTCCAGAAGGCTAGCTTTCGTCGTATGGAGGCTAGGACCGGTAAGAACTGCTGAGCCGACGTGATGTCCAGGCCTACCTAGAATCCCAGGTAACGTGTTGTCTGTCCTCTAGGGATCTAGCGAAACCCCAGGAAAATACCCCACTGTGAGCTGGCTCCCGGATTCGTAAGAAAACCAACTGACTTATGCCAATTGATTTTCGCCCCAGCGGCTAGGCAAAAACCCTCTAAGGACAGTCTCACTCGCTCTAGTGACTCGATATCATCCTGCACATATAGGGTTGTGTCGTTTGCATACTCGGAGTCCAGAAGTTCTGCATCGTCTTGAATAGGGAGGCGCATCCCGCGAAGACCAGTGGTACGGGCTCGTAGGAAGTGAGTCATGGCCTCCGCAAAAAAGAGGAAGAGGTAGGGCACAAGCGGGCAGCCGTGACGCACCGAGCGCTCGAGGGTGAATCTCTCCCCCATCCTGCCGCTGATGATAACCCGGCTGGAGGCCGACCTGTAGAGGCTAGCAATACCTCTGATCCACTCGTCTGGGAAACTGAACCGAGAGAGTGTACCTTCCAAGAAGGACCAGTCTACCCTGTCGTACGCCTTCTCAAAGTCAAGAAGGAGGATGGCAAGGTGCTGGCCACTGTACTGGGCCCACTCCGTCGCCTCTGAGAACGTGAAAATGTTGTCCAAAATGCTGCGATCTTGGACAAAACCAGTCTGGGTGTCATGGATCAAGTCATGTAGCAGGGGGCAGATGCGGCCACTGATCATCTTGGCAAGGATTTTGTAGGCAGTCGGGAGGAGGGTGATAGGGCGCCACTGTCTGATCTCCTGACGGTCCCCCCCTTTGGGGATGAGGCAAATCAAGCCTGTCGCAAGTCTCTCTGGCATCTGTCCGCTGGAGAAGATATGCTGGGAGGCTGCGAGCAAGGGCTGGTGGACCTGCTCCCAGAAGGTGGTGAAGAAAGCTCTAGAGAGGCCATCCTCACCTGGGCATTTCTGCCCATCAATAGCGCTCACCGCATCCTGCATCTCTACCGTGGTGAAAGGGGCGAGAAGGGAATCACTCATGCTAGGCTGCACGAGCAATGGTGTATACCTCCACACCTCCTCCCTGCATAGGCGGCCACGAGGGTCTGGGGGCTTCTGCTGGAACAGGGATCTGTAGAAATCTGTCGCCAAGTCTCGGACCTCGTCTGGATCTATCCTGACACTACCATCCTGCGCTCTAAGAGATCGGAGCCGTTCCCCTGCTGACCTCTGGCCATGAGTCCTGAAGAACTCTCTGCACATCCTGTCGCCTTTCCTAGCCCAGAAGGACTTGGAAGCATGAAACGAGAACTCTGAGCGTCGCTGGGTGATCTCCTCTAGCATGGCTTGGGCTCGAACCTCCTGCCGTCTGAGCTCCTCGTCTGAGCTCCTTAGAGCCTGGAGAAGACTGTTGCATCCGCTGAATCGAGGCGAGATCTCGTCTGAGACCCCTCTCCTTCGCCCACCACTGCTGCCTGACCTGAATCGCCTCCTGTTGACAGATGAGACTAGACTCGGCAAGCGCCTGAGCTACCTGTGCTGCCATATCCCCCATAGGGTCCCAATCCTGCTCCCACAGGTCCACTATCCTGCTGCGAACCACTACTCTGGAGTATATGGAGTCTAGGATCCGGCATGAGCGTGGAGGTGAGGAGTGAGAGGCTGAGTCTAGGACTAGGATGACTGGGGCATGGTCAGAGAGTGTCGTCCCTGGAACCACTCCTGACTCTCCACCTCTGCCAAGCGCCCAAACGCTGATATAGAAACGGTCCAACTGGTCCAGAAGTCTGCCTCCCTCCCTCGTGTAACCCCAAGAGAAGTCCAGACTCCCTGTCCATCTGCGAAAGAAAGGCTCCCTCCAGCTGTCCCAACCTCCCACTGCGAACAGGAAGGAGTCCCAATCTGCTTGCTCCACCTGAGCTATACCGAGGAACTCTGGGCCCCGTCCCTGCTGATCCTCTAAGGTCTCAAGGTTATTGAAGTCCCCTCCTACAATCCAAGAATCCATCTCTGGCAATAAGTATGTCAAAGAGCTCCAAAAAGTGGCTCTCCGTCTGAGGTCGGTCGGGGCATAGATATTGAGGATGCCGATACGGGATCCCTCAATATTCAAGCCCACCCAAAGCGCTCGTCCCGGAGTCAGGGTGCCAAAACCACACACATGCTGAACTAGAGAAGCGTCGATGGAGGTACAACACCCCCACTCCTCCCCTGCTCGCCAATCGAAGGTACCCAGATGGTGTGGGAGCGTCCTGTGAGGACCTTCCCACAATTACTGGTTTGAGAAGCCCAAAGCTTGTGTTCCTGCAATAGGAGCACATCTACCCTTCCCACCAAGGCTGGCCGGAGCTTCCTGTCTGAGCACCATCTTCCTGCGGCCGCGGGTTCCTGATGAGTGGAACCCATTGACGTTCCAAGAGATAATGCGTATACTCATGAAGAGGGGAGATGGGCCACAAGTAGATGTCTGCTTGCGGTCGATGTCGAGGTGGTCGGAGGATGTCCAGTGTGCAGACGAAGGCGCTTCTGTGAGGGTTTCGAAGGAGAGGCCGGATCATCGGACCCATCCTCTAAAACTGGGTTTCGTCCCATGGTGGTAAGCTCTCTCTAACCAGCTCGACGCCTCTGCCAGGGAAATACTGTAGAAGCCCGCTACCTCTGAGGTCCTCCATGGGCAGAGCCCTTCTGCGTAGACCCACTCGAGAGGCGGCCGAATAATGACCAAAAGGCGGAATCGTTTGGCGCTGTGGCGCCATCTCAGACGAACGTCACCCTCCTTCCACTGCTGCTGAAGAAGCTCCGCTGCTCTGCTACCGATCCAGTCCTGCACCTGCTCCTGGGACTGATCTCGAATCGTCTCCCAAACATTTTCATTCATCCATTGCTCATTCCCGTCACTGGTGATAGTGAAGGAATAGCTAGGACCATCGTGGGGGGCAAGGACAGACACCTTACCCTCTGCCCCCTTACGGAGGAAGAAGATGCTGATGTCTAGGCATGCAGGGAAGGAGCCAATACCCGTTGCATCCAGATAATCCCAAGGTCCTGCTCAGTAAAACTCCAAAGGTAGAGCTCTAGGAGCAGCCCTTGGGTGTGGGGACGAAGATGAGGAGTCTGAACCAGAGAGAGGGGTGCTGGCTGTTGAACAAGCTGGAGTGGTGCTGGCCTTCTGCGGGGAAGGGCCTCTCCCCTCCGTCGGGCCAGGAGGGATAGGCGCGGGGGAGGTCTGTGTTGGCCTCGGGGCTGCAGGTGGCGCAGGCGGAGAGGGGGGTTCCCTCTGGATCATGCTCGAGGAAGAGAGGGGAGCGAAAACCACCGATACTGGGGGG
This sequence comes from Dipteris shenzhenensis, assembly GCF_047967505.1. Lineage (NCBI taxonomy): Eukaryota > Viridiplantae > Streptophyta > Polypodiopsida > Gleicheniales > Dipteridaceae > Dipteris > Dipteris shenzhenensis. The sequence goes on from NC_141625.1 coordinate 6,769,738, forward strand.
GATCCTGGAGGGGGTGGAGGTCGGGGGACCGAGGAGGAGGGGGGAGGGGAGGGAGGGCGGGGTGAAGGATGAGGGGGAGGCTGGCTGATCTTCTCCTTCCCTTTCTCCTTCCCCCTACCGGGCTGCTGCTGATTGGTGACCATAGGGGGGGGGTTCTTGCTGTAGATGGGAAGGCTTTTTTGGTCCTGCTTTGTTTCCTTTCCGTTTTCTTTTGACCTCAGTCCAGCCTTCCCCTTCAGCAGGGGATGTCGATGCCTGACGGGGGGGATCCTGAGTTGCCTGGATGGGGGCCTTCTGAGGTTCTGTCCTCGTGAAGCGAGGGCAGGAGCGTGCCTGGTGCCCGAAGCTGTGGCATCTCAGACACTAATCTGGGCGACCAGTGACCATAATGCGTTGCGTCACCACACCTGTGTCCGTCTCGATCTCGAACTCCGAGGGGATACTCTGCGGATCTAAGACTGCCACTTTGACACGTGGCACCCCTTGGGCTGCCGCTGCATCAACGTAGGTGTCCTGCATGGGCCAGCCAAAGTGCGCCCCCAGGTCCTTGATGATCGGGCGAAGCTCGGTTACGAGGCCTGGGAAAATGAGGGTAACTGGATGGCGAGGAATGCCGAAACGGGCATCGAAGTTCGCTACACTGAAACCCCTATACCATGGGATCATAAGGATGATCTTCCCACCCATAGAAGTAGGGGATCGCCTGACCATATCGCTCGCAGCCTGTGCTGAGGAGAGCTTGAGCCAAAAGATACCACGTCTCGTGAGTGCAACCTCCTCAATGTGGCTGTCCTCAAGGTAGAGGGTGGACTGCAACCAGTCCCTGATGTTTGCTCGTGAAGGGGAGTAGCCAATGACTCTCCCATAAACGGATGTTTGGGAGAAGTCCATGGCGGCTTGCTTCACCAAGGAGACCTGATGCTCTGTCAGTGTTACGCGGTAGGCTGATGGAGGGGGGGGTCCGTCTGGGCCACCGGTTTCGGGCTCTTGGCCGCCATACCGCACCGACAAACTGCGAACGCTCCAAAGTCGGGGGAAAGAGAAGGAAACGGTAGAGACGAAGGAGGGGGGGGGGAGTGGTACGGAGGCGGGGGAGGAAAGAGGGAGGGATGGAGAGGTACGGGGAAGCGGGGGGGGGGGGAGAGGTGGTGAAGAGGGAGCGGGTGGCAGAGGGAAGGAAGGAGGAGAGAGGGGGGGGGGCAGCGCAGCACAGGGTGGGGGAGAGGAGGAGGGAAAGGGAGGGGGTGTGGCAGTGCCGCACGAGAGGGGGCGGGGAGGAGAGGCGAGGAAGGGGGGGAGGGGGGGGCAGCGTTGCGCCGCAGCGGGGGGTGGTAGCGCAACGCGAGGGGGGGGGCGGGGAGGGAACGGAGAGCGGAGAGGGGAGGAGAGGAGCGGAGCGGGGAGGGACGGCGGGCGGAGAGGGGGACGGAGGGGCACGGCAGGAGGCGATAGCGAAGGAGGAGGGGGAGAAGGAGGGGCCACGCGGCGCGAGGGGGGGTAGACGGGAGCGGGGGAGGGGGGGCGTTCGCTGCAAATGTCATTTAGTGCAGGTCTCAATGTAAAGATCTTGTTTGAGTTACGTGGCTTAACCTAGTGGTCAAAGGTTTTCTTGTAAGGTCCTTTATGTGAGCTGCAAGGGGTTTGGATAGCAATAGGATCAACACATGGCACAGGTGTGGCATACATGCTGGCAAGCTGCCAAATAAAGATGTGGGGTTGGATCTATGGTCAAGGGGTGCGACTAAGGCTTCTACATAGATGTAAAATCATATGTATGGCTGGGGAGAGACACTTCCTCCAGACTTGTGAATGTTTCTTGTGGACAGGCCGATCAGCTTTATTAAAGTTCAAGAAACATGAACTTGGTAATGCCCAACTTTCTTGTCTTGTGAACTTGGTAATGCCCAACTTTCTTGTCTTGTCTAGGATGATAGCCTACATAGATCTTGTGGCAGCCAACTTGGGCGGACCTTTCTCTTAGAAGGCTTTTTAGGCTTTTTAGCTGCTTATGCTTGGGCACTATTGACGACATAAGTGTTGCTTTGCTTGCTAAGTATGTCTTCCTTTTGTTTTTCTTAAAAGTTTTTGTTTACCTCTTTTTTCTTCTCTTTCATATTCTCTTTTATTTTCTCTTTTATTTTCTGTGTAGATTTTTGATCTTTAGTTCAACCAAAAATCTAAATTTGTATGATTGCACTTATTCTAGTCTTACAAAGGTATATAAGTTGGGCTCCCAAGGATGGCTTGTCTTCCCTTTGGGGCACGCAAGTATGATCTTTATCAATCAACCCATCCCATACGCAAGGCACTGACAGAGCATAGATTTCCCATACTTGATATTTGCCACATCAACCAGTGCCCTTGAATATGCTGTATATATTTTTGACAGTTTTCATAGTGTGGCTAGTTGATCATTTAGAAATACAACATGATGGAAAGCATGTCTAGCGTTCAATATCTCACATCCACTTTGTGTGATGGATACATATGTGGAAAAGGGTAACCATCTTTGTTCTTAGCCAGGTCATGAATCAATCGCAGTTTGTAGAATTGTTCCTTGTCAGCATTGGTTCTTACAATATAGCATGCTTGAGATATCATTGCTTTATCTTGATGTACTCACTATTGTCGACTAAGGAGAGTGGCCTTAGAGCAAACAGCTTGGTATCAAAGGGTAATCCTTTGGTCTCACTAGTTGTTTACGCTTTGTATATATTACTTGTATCTGCTTGATCTTGTTTTTTGTTAATTAGAACAGTGTCCAAAGTCTGGTGATTTACATTAACAAGAGGGTGTGATCTTGTTGTTAACTTAAACAAGAGGGGGCTATGTGTGACATTCAGGTTTATGTCAGGGATTCGCTGGGAGGGTCACGACTCGCATGTATGTTGGTTCTTTCTGTTGCTTTTGGAAGCTGCTTTTTTGGACCTTGGAGTTATTTATTTTAGAGTTTATATCTTTGTGAAGGGATAGTTGGATAGAGGTAATTGTTTCTTCGCAGGAATAAAGAAGCGTTAATATGTGCCAGGTCATCTATGCATTAAGATGTGACCATGCCCAGCAGCCAGCCAATAAGACTACCAGTGCTGATTTGTCTTTTAGATAGATCCTTTCAATTAGTGTTTCCGACATGTCATAAATATGCATGGATGTATATACCTTCTTTTCAATTCCTCCTTATTTGGTCAGAACCATTGTAAGATTGGAACCAGTCTATTCTTAGAAGGGCATGCACTTTGTTAAACATGCTTTACAATTAGCTTCCATTGCGATTTTATGTCTTACGCCTAAAAGAAATGTATTTTCAGTGGCTTTTCCTTGTGCATATATTGTGTGTTCTTGCTATCTTCGAGTGTGGCAATATTTGCTAGAGAAGAAAGTTAAAGTTCTCATCATTTTCTGTTGTGGCTTATTAGGTTTTACGTTTCCTACTATCAAATGCAAGGTGGTGGTTGGAAGAATACAAGTTTGATGGATTTAGATATGATGGGATAACATCGATGATGTATACCCATCATGGACTTCAGGTGTGTTTGTTTGGGTGACGTCTCTTTTTCCTTAAAAAGCTTTTTCTCCTTTTTGGGCAAGCTGGTGTTCAAATTAGTAACAGGAGTTGCATACTGGTTTTTAAAAAAAGTGTGTGTGTGTGTGTGTGAGAGAGAGAGAGAGAGAGAGAGAGAGAGAGAGAGAGAGAGAGAGAAAGCTTCGCTGAAAGGTTTTATGAATAGGTGTAGTGGGCCGTATATCTTCTTGTGGAACAGTAAACTCAATGACCTGTATCTTTATAAATATTCATAACACTGTTGGATCTGCCATTTCTTTTTCTGGTTGTCACATTTGATATCAACGATTTGACATGCTTATTTCTTTTTACAAATTGTTGTATGTATCAGGTCTCCTTTACTGGTAACTACAATGAATATTTCGGACTGACAACGGATGTTGATGCTGTTAATTACCTGATGCTCGCCAATGATCTGATCCATGCTTTGTACCCAAATGCAATAACAGTTGGAGAGGATGTACTACCTTTTCTACTATTTTTCCTCTTTCTGTTCATGATTCATATTTTGCACAAGAAATGTGGAAAGTCCATTGTTCTGCAAAAGCCTTGTGTGAGTCAGCATTATGAGGTCTGATAGGTGCCCTTTTCTTCGGAATTTAACTGTCTTCTTGTATAAATAATTGATTGCTGAGATTTCCGAATCATGTTTCTGCTTATGTATAGGTCACAAAATTTTGAGGACAGTTATATGCTTTCTGTGGATTACAGTTTATTAATAGGGCTTGTATATGTGTTTTAATAAAAGAATGGGGAAACATGATGGTGTCTGGAATTATGGCAGGTGAGTGGCATGCCAACCTTTGGAATCCCTGTTGCAGATGGAGGTGTAGGCTTTGACTACAGGCTTCATATGGCAATTGCAGATAAATGGATTGAATTACTTTCGAAGTGAGTGGCTCCATTCTTTAAAAATGATGAACAATCGTTTTAAGTTGATTTGTTCTTAATGAATTCCAGCATAGAGCAATGGTGGTTGTGTCTGTTCATAAGAAGAAAATGTTGGATGTCTTTCAGGAAACAGGATGAATATTGGCAAATGGGCGACATAGTGTACACCTTGACCAATAGAAGGTGGATGGAGAAATGTGTCGCCTATGCTGAAAGCCACGATCAGGCCCTTGTTGGCGATAAGACCATTGCATTTTGGCTTATGGACAAGGTAAGGCTTCCAGAGCAATTATCCAAAAGGGCAATAGTAAAACAATAATAATTTTTTGATGGCTGTATGGACGAGCATGCAGGGGGACTCCCGTGCAGCCTCGGCTAGGAGTGCTTTCTTCAGGGAATGGAAGGATTCTTCTTTCTTCTCTGAGACTCTTACAGGGTTGAGGTGGCACTTTCAGCCTCAGCCTTGGTTGTTTTCCACCTTATTTTGAGGGGGTTTATTTATCCTCATGGTTTCATGATGTATTCCGCTTTGAGCTTGCTCTCGCGGGTTTTTTCTCTTACTTAATACTAGTCTCTTTCTTGAAAAAAAAAAAACAATAATAATTTACTTGTATGATGAGACTGTTTAGGTCGTGCCCATTAAGGGCCTTTTTATCCCTAATGGTCCTTCCTAGAGTGGAAAATTTGGAAGTGTTCAGAGCAGCTCATAGTATTGTGGCAGTCAGAAAGAAATTCCTGGTTGTGCTTTTTGGGGGCACACGATTTTGTGCTATTGCCGATACTACCTTTTAATTGGCTTTGCTTATGCTGTTTCCAACTGCAGATGGTATTAGTAGCCTTGTATACACGTAACTTGTATCTTAATGGCTTTGGGTGCTCTGCTAGCATTAATACTTTTGTACAGAAGTCAGGGACTGCCATGTGGCACAGCAGTAGCCTTGTATACACGTAACTTGTATCTTAATGGCTTTGGGTGCTCTGCTAGCATTAATACTTTTGTACAGAAGTCAGGGACTGCCATGTGGCACAGCAGGGAACGAGGACTTACGTTATCACAAGCTTTGTCAGGTTGCAATTCCAGCTGCTTTTACAAGTTTGTCTCATTTCAATGCATGTGTCCATAAAAGGGTATGTATCTTGTTTATCTAGTGCACCCCCATTTACTGTTTGCAGCCACTTCCTCGCATCCTGTTAGCTGAGCAAGGCCAGAGGGCTGACTGCACGCTGCTGGCTTGGAGAACGCATCAGAGAATATCACTGTTGAACAGAAGAATTCACTTCTAATCAGAAAATAGAGCAGTACAAACAGTTTTAGTAGAAATATACATAGAAAGAATGGCATTGGAAGCTATATTCACCCCAAAAAAGAGCTTGAGCAGTAAGACCCGGGGCAATATGACTCCGTACTCCAACTTTTACTGGATCACTAAAAGACAGATGTACGAGACAATGATAAAGATGCAAAATGAGAACACTATTCTAAGGGCAAGAGGTCAAGCATCTGAAGGATACCATGAATGAAATGGTTCAGAAAATGCCCTCTATGGACAGCAAGACAGAAAAAGGGTATGCTAAAGTAATCAGCATGGGACAGAGAATGACAACAAAATAGAATATGGTTATGGTAAGGTTATCAACATGGAACAGAAAATGGAGAAGAAAACACAAGGACAGAAAGGGAAAAGTGAAAATGATCTCTTATATGGTTATGTCAAAAGCCTCTACGAAAGAGACGGGGAAGAGAAATTCAACCATGACTATACTCTCAAGACATCAAATGACATCACAACAGAAGAGGATGTGGGTAAAGGTCTAGAAAAGCTAGCTAATGGGAAGGCTCCAGAAATACAAGGGTGGGTGCCGGAAATGCCAACATAGGGAGGGAAGAGGACAAAGAAGGTGCTTACCAAACTCATGAATATGGCTCTAGAAGAAGGGTTCCCATCAGAATGGTAGCTTAGTTGTACCGATCCACAAGGAAGCCCGGGGGGGGGGGGTCGGTGGACAACGAGATGGGACAATCATGGTGAGCAGTCTAATGGCCAAGCTGTATCGCACGATCCTTCAGCAGAAAATCAGCAAATGGGTGGAGGAACAGGGAGTTAGGGCACCATCCCAGGTAGGATTTCGGACCAAACACTTGTCGGTAGACCACTTGGTTGCTACAAGGGCTGCATCAGAGGGAGCCACGCACAAAAATGAGGCCATCTATTTCTGTTTTGTGGATTTTAAGAAAGCATTCGATACAGTTACGACGTAAAGAGCTATGGGAAGGGTTGGGCAAGTTTTAAGTTCCTCAAGAACTGAGAGAGGCCGCGTACCGACTTTATGAGAAGGTTTTAGTAGAGTTAGCACAATCACTAATAGTAGACGGATCATGTTCCAAGGAAAATGCTTTCATAAGCAATAAGGTAGGGGTCAACTAAGGTTGTCCCATCTCGCCAACTCTTTTTGGCGTCTTTATTGATGATTTGGAAGATTGGATGAGAATACACAGCAAGGAGGGTGTCGAGATTGCAGGATATACCCTACTAATGCTTATTCACGCAGATGAGATAGCTTTCTTTGCAAAGAACGAGAAGAACATGCAAGCGCATGTGGATGCACTGGGGTGTCTTGCAGACATTCGGGAATGCAGGTCAACATAAACAAGGCAAAAGTAATGGTGATTGGGACCCGTAAAACAAATAAATTGATGTCACCTTCGAAGGAGAGCCCTTGGAAATAGTCAATGCATAAAAATATGTACAGTTGGAATCTATAGACAACTACAAATGGAATGCATTTGCGTAATTTATAGACAACTACAAATGGAATGCATGTCTGGAAAGGCGAATTCTGGAGGTTTGAAAGCTTTGTACAGCTTCCAAAATAATTGCAGGAAGGCACATCTCTGGATTGGAAAACCAGGAAGTTTCAAAACACCATACTTGTGAAACAGTGATCCTTATGGATGTCTTGTTTGGGCACCCGACTGTTTGGGACCTACTGGGAAAGGAAAAAAACTACACACAAAAGACCCATAGTGGAGCTAGGGGTTAAGGCACATACATTCTACCCCATTCTAGTGGTTGAGATTGGTATGATACCTCTAGAGGGAGACACATTATGCCAATATATGGCTTACCTCAATAAAGTTGAGAAGATGGACGCCAGTAGGATATCATTGAAGGCAATGGAAGCTATGCAAATAACGGGATGACATAGAGATGGAATGAAATGGATGGAATCATGGGGCATAATAGCCATTGATATACCAGAGGAAGCATGTGAAATTAGGGGGATAGTAACACTGAAAATGCTAAAGAAATTGTTGCATAACAGAGGACAAAAATGCAGTTGTACAAATAGGAGATTCACCCAATGGACAGGTCTGGAATGCAAAAGTATTTTTTAGAAGACATCAATGTTCAAAAGGCATCTACGCTACAAAATCGGAACGAGTTCCCATGATCTAGAGGTGGAGAGGGGTAGGTGGGCAAGATTCAAGATCCCGAAGAAGAAAGAACTCGCAAAATATGCCCCATAGGGGAGGTAGAAGATGAACATGTGTTCCTAAGATGCAAAGCTATGCTATATTGATTCTCTATGCATATGTGAGTGTGTGAATGTGGTTTTGTAGGTGTGCACTGTGACCGAACACACAAAGATACACATGCATATACAAATACATGCATACACACATAAAAACAGCCACATGTACATGCCAAGGATGACTCTAGGAATTGATTGTGTTTTGTGAGCTGCACCAGTTGGCTAAGCTCTATAGAGTTGGTGCCCGGAATGTTGGAACTCAAACCGGGGATGCTGTGAATGGAAAGCAATTTGAGAGGGGGGATGATGCTGGAGAGGTTGTTGTAGCTCAAATCCAAGAGGTTAGAAAGCAATCCGGGAGATGGGAGGATGGTGCTGAACAAATTGTTATAGCTAAAATCTAGCAAGGATAGAGCTAAGCAACAGGCGACATGAGGAGCAATGGTGCCATGGATGTGATTTTTTATGAAGGTTGAGGTGAGCAAGAGTAGGGAAGAGCCCCAACTAGGGGACTTGAGATATTGTTAAGGGACAAGTTGCGGTGAGTGATGAGGGAGACGTTGGCATGAGGGGTGAGATAGAATCGGAGAGGCGAGAGGAGGCCAAGTCATGGCTTGAGACGGGAGAGGAAGAAGGGTTGCAACAGACACTGATCCAAAGGCAAGGAGAAGTAGAAGAGTAGATTGAGCATATAAGGCCAAGCGGTGCCTACCGTGGAACACCGCAAGAAGGTACTTGGTCTAGCACACAATCCTAGCACATAACTACTAAGTGCATAACAATTTTGCAAGGCTTTCAATGGGATGTAAGAGACCTCTATTACTTGAATAGCGGTCACGAGTCCCATAGATCTTGAAGGGTCTCACGGGGACTCTAATACAATCAAGCTCTATTTGCCAAGATGGGGGTCCACCTCAATTGCGAAGCAACTTGGAGGGGGGGTAAAGCAGATGCATTACTGTGGCCCATGGTAGTGAAACTACTGATAACCGTAGATGGATCCACCCTTATGAGCATGAGGGCAGCATGAGGGCAGCACTGAAGGGCACCGGGGTTTTCTCACATCACGATCTCGACACTCCACAGCAAGAGACTAGGAGAGAGGGGATGGTCATGGGCAGCCTGCAGAGACCGGAAGTGATCGTTTGAGAGAGGGCAGATAGGGAAGAAAGGAAAGGGAAAGTGGACAACACATGACGGTGTCTGACTCATGAGATGAGAGCACAAAATATGTTGAAGATGGTAGTGCAGAATTATAATGGCACTGACCCACGGGGTTTCTCAGAGATCTACATTGACAGAGACATGGTTTTCTACACTGAGTGATTTGAGAGTCCAAAGAGGGGGCCCACAATGATAGGATACACTTGGGAGCCAGCCCATAGGAGAGAAATGAGGAGAGATAGTGGGATAGAGGGCTCTCAAGAGGAGTGGCAGTTCTCTCTAGATCACATTCGAGACCATTTATATAGGTGATACAAAGAAAGAAAGAAAGAAAGAAAGTTTATTAAAGTCTTCGGAAGACCGATGGGTCTATGAGACTGTGAAAATTCTGATACAACGAGCTGTGGTAGTGGAGCTACTGAACGAGCGTCCATACAAATGCAAAATGCAAAATGCAAAAAATGCAAAAAATGCAGAATGGCAGTACTAAGTCCTAAGTACAACATAGTCATGTCGATGGTCGACTATATATCAATCTCAGCATCATCATTAATATCATCATCATCCCCAGCAACAGCAAGATATTAGGATGGATGAGGCAGTGGAGACATGAAGTCGGCAATAGAGTGTTGTCGGCCACTCAGAGGTGCAGCCCTGGCACGTCTCCTGGTCGTAGCTCTGCGTCTAACCAGGGCTACTCTGACCCCCGTCAATCGGGCTCCAACTCTAAACAAGGAGGGGATGTCTCCAAGTGTGATCTGTGTGTCAACCCTCTATCTGAGCTGTTGGGTCACGGGCTCCGGGTCACGAGCATGCACAACATACATAAATACGAGCCCAGCTACTGGATGCACGATCGATCTTCATTGCAGTGTGTCATTTCCCCTAGGTACATCATCCTATGTCCCGTAGAGTGACACAACCATTTTTTTATTGGCAAGAAGATGTAGATTCTATTAATGCTTTTAAAGACCATACAACCAACTTCCAAGAGAAGCTGTCGATGAAAACAAAGAAAAGAACTGGTTGCCAGTTACAAGAACAACCATCTGTTTCTGGATCTCATGGCTCATTGCTTATAGAGAATCTGAAACAAGAGCTAGCAACCATGCTGGTGGTCTGTATGCCCAACGAATACCCTCGCGGAAAGGGTGGAGAAAACTCCTGTTGACCATGTCTGGCAGAAGCGCTCCTGCCTAGCAACAGTCGCATTCGAGCTTGGAGTATCGCGCTCCCAAATGGCGCGAAATGTGAAGATGATATCTTGCCAGATGGCTACTAGAGTAGCCGTCGGAGGGATCGACTGGCCCTCCATCACCCTGCTGCATCTTGCCACCCATACGTTCCAGGCAGTGATGCTAGAGACGGTCTCCCAAACACCATCCTGCGGGAGAGCTGGTGGGCGTGAACGGGTGGGCGTGAACGGCGTCATGGATCTTAATCCGGGAAACTTGCTGTTCGTGTATCTCATAAGCTGGCGTTATTGGGTCGATCGCAAAGGCATCGCCTCCCTCCGTGAGCCAGGACACCATCCCCCACGTGAAATCCCAGCTCATCCTCTAGATGCTAGCAACAATCCTGAGGGCCGCCAACTAGATCCATTGTGTAGAGAGGTGTTCTTAAAGATAGTGCCTGATGGTTTGCCAAACTCCATCCCCACAACTAGTGCATCTGCCATCAGGAAGTTTCGTACTAGGTGCCGTTGTTGCTCTAAGCAGCCTCGAAACACCAACACGCGGCGATGTACCAAGCTGTGGCTAGGAGTACTTGGTTTATCACTAGTGCATGACCCAAAAGCGAGAGTTTGGCCAAGCTCCAATATAAGAGCTTCCCCCTGACACTCTCTAGGACCGGGCTGAATTGTTGCTGTGCTGAAATGTCAATGCCTACCTGGTAGCATAGCTAACGCGTTGTCATTTGTCTCGAGATCCAACGAAAGTCCAAATCAGCTCCCCCATCTCGAACCACCTATGTGTCCTCCGAGCATGTGAAGAAACAAACGGATTTGGTCCAATTGATGCGAGCTTTGGAAGCCTCGCAATAAATGGCTAAGGCCCCTCTGACCCCCTCAAGGCTGGCCATAGAGCCATCCACATAGAGCGATATGTCATCTGTGAACTCGGAGTCAAGGAGCTTCTCCTGGTGCCTGAGAAAGTAACCTAAGGCCTCTGCCACAAAAAGCAAAACATAAGGGGCCAACGGGCAGCCCTGCCTCACTGAGCGGGAGAGAGGGAAGGCCTTGCCTGTGTGGCCTCCACTAATCATTAAGGTCAGGGTTAGGCCATCCTCGCGAGGGCACTTCTGGGATGGAAGGGCCTCCCAGAACTCCTCATGTGTGAAAGGAGCCTCTAACCGTCTGTTAAGGCCCTGCCAAACTACTGAGGGGACCTGCTTCCATACTTCCTCTCTAGCCACATTGGGTCTAGACTAATTTGGAGTAAGTCGTGAGTTCCCCATTAGATAGTATAGGTAGAGTTCACCATGACACCGCTCTAGATTGATGCCATCTTTGAGACAATGACATTCCTCTATAGAGTTTGGGCATTGCGTAATTGGAGATTGCCGAGGCTGGTGCTAGGGTCATCCAAACGATTAGCAAAGAGCAGGGGCACGACAACATCGTATGCATGCGTATCCGCATGGTTTGCTAGTTAAGGTATTCATATGGAACGGCTTCCCCTCTTTTAGAACAGCATGAATGCACCTCCAAGTTGATCCCAGGAGATGAGATTAACCATATTATACGGTTAGGCCTCCTCCAGCTCTGTACGTGTTGGACTTGGAGGAACCAGGAGTTTCCAACCAAGATCCAATTCTATCGTGACCAGTTCTTGAGAGTATCAAGGATTAACGCATCATCAGACCCTAGTAACTAGAGGACAGAGGAGTCTCATGCACTAAGGATTGCCATTTGGTAGATGCAGGTCTTGTCCCATCAATTGAGGATTGAGGCAGGGAGAGCTGCAGGCACACCTAGAGAGCAGCGGATCTATAGGCTATGCAACTGGTGGATGGGGACTCATAAATGCTATCCCATCCCTTGAAGGCAACCCCATGATGAAATCCATTGCTATGTGAGTCCATGTGCCTTTTGGAATAGGTATTGGCTGTGAAAAACCTGTGGGTAGCTGGTTGTCCACCTTATTCTGTTGGCAAGGCAAGCATTCAATGACATATTTAACCACATCCCGCCACATGCCATCCTAGAGATTAGGCTTTGTATGATCTTTTCATGTCTTAGTGATACCCACGTGTCCTGCCATAGGAGACGAGTGCATTTCGTGCAAAACCAGCAGTCTATACTTGGAGTCCAGCACAAGATAAATTCTGTCCTGGCAGTACAACAGCCCATTATGTAGCTTAAATTCAGCGTGCTCTTGGCTTGAAGGTTCCTGTAACTCCAAAAATATGGGAGCTGCCTTTGAATTCTGCATATATTCTTCCTGGATCCCATGAATCCACTCCTGATAGATGGTGGAAATGGCAGGTAAACTACAAGCCCACATTTTGGACAGGGCATCGGCAACCACATTTCCTTTCCCCTTCCTGTACTCAATCTCGAAATCGTAGGACTAAACTGCAGCCAACCACCTCTTCTGCTTCATGGACAAATTGCGCTTTGTAAGAAAGTACTTGAGTGTCCTATGACCCGTCTTGACCTTAATCTTGCCACCATATAGGTAGTAGTGCCATTTCTCGAAAGCATGTAAGATAGCTAACATTTCCCGATCATAAACATGATAATTCAATTCCTTGGCCTCAAATTTTCTGCTCTCGAAAGCTATAACTCCATGCTCTTGTCTCAGAACAGTCCCCAGGCCTTTGCCACTTGTATCTGTCTCTACAATGAAGGGTCGTGAGAAATCCAGGCATGCAAGTACAGGTGCATTACTCAAGGCATCTTTGAGGTCCTCAAAATTGAGTTGTGCTTCTTCTGACTACTTGAATGCATCCGTTTTCAACAAGTGAGAGGGGCTTCCCTCTTGGCAAAATGTTCAATACATCACCTGTAAAAAGAAGCAAGACCCAAGAAGGGATTCTGTGGCTATGGCCACTCCCTTATGCATTTGGATCCACCCGAATTCCATCTGTGCTCAGAATGTATGAACAAGATACTCAATCTTTTGTGCCATGAAAGTGCACTTGTTGGTTTTAGCATAAAGCTGGTCAACCTCAGAAGTTCTTGACATGATTAATGTGTTCCTGCTTATCCTTGCTGTAAATGAGGATGTCATCAATAAATACCAGCACACATTTGTAAAGAAGGGGCTGCAAAATCTTGTTCATGAGTGCCTGGAAAGTAGCTAGTGCATTGGTCAATCCAAAACGCATGACTTTGAACTCATATAAACCTCTCTCTGTGTGAAAGGCTGTCTTGTACACATCTCCTTGTTTCATTTTCATTCGATGGTAGCCTAACCTCAAATCGATCTTAGTGAAAAATTGAGCACCCTTGAGTTCATCCAACAGGTCATCTATCCTTGGGATCGAAAGCTTGCTCTTGATAGTGGCCTTATTCAAGTGTATGTAGTCAATGCTCATGTGGTATGAGTCGGTTTTTTCCTTTACCAGGAGTACTGGCAATGCAAAAGGAAAAGTGCTATGAGAGATAAAATTCTTCTCAAGCAATTCTCGCACCTGTGTTGCCACTTCTTTCCGTTCTACCTTAGAAAGACGGTACGGGACCTTATTAATTGGCTTGCTACCTGGATCCAAGACTATGGCATGATGAACATCTCTCCTTGGGGGCAATTGTGAAGGCATATCAGCAAACACATCAGCAAATTCTGAGAGCAATTTCTGCATATCACAATCCTCAATGCGGGGAATGCTGCCCTCCTTAAATACTGACACATTCAGCACATAGATGGCACACTCCCTTTTGAGCTCTTCAGCCATTTGCCTTGCTGAAATGACCTGCAATTTAGGGGTTGCAATACCATGCAATGTTACAGATCCCACCTCTGTGGACAAAGCTGGCTGACAAAGCATTTAAGTCCATGCTGATTTTGCCCAATGATTTCAATCAATGACAACCTAGGACAGCATCTATTGGGCCCATATCCAACACATGAGGATCACCTGCAAATTCATAATCAATCATCAGAGAACTTGACTCTTGCATCCTGCGAACAGATTTGTTGAGCATATGCTCTCCATTTTCCACCTCTACTCTCAGCCCATGATCTATTTGAGTAGCAATCAGGCCACCTTTTGTAAGGTTTTGCACTTAATAAAATTGTCAATGCTACCTCTATTCACCAACACGTGAATAGTCCTGCCATTAATCATCCCTTTCAATTTGATAGTTTTAGCACTTTTGGCACCGATCAAAGCGTGAAGGGAGATGGCATAGAGTGTTGGCTGGGCATCCCAATGAATTTCCTCCTCATCCACAGGAGCATTACCACTAGTACCCTCATATGCATGAAAAGGCATAGCAACCTGATGCTCTACAAGAAAAGATATAAGCCTAGGGTCTCGCATGCCATGAGTGGGCTGAATGTCAAGTGATTGCATGCCATGAACATCATGATCAGTAGCACCACCCGGATCAAAAGGAAAATCAGTTCCCTTCGTGGCTCCAATATCAAGAGCCTTGTCTGAGAATCACGTGAGGAATTTGTGGCATCAACCATATCCTCTTCATCAGAGAGTTCAATGATCATGCTAAGCTTGGCTGAACGAGTGTTTTGCTTCTTACACACATCCCAATACTGAGGGGTCCATTTCTCCTCACACTTATTCGTATTGGCTTTCTTCGTATTGTCCATTATGGCCTTGGTATACTGGAATTGCTGATTTTTCATTTCCAGCAGTAGGCTTGGTTCCTGGCTTGGCCTGTATGGCTTAGCATAGGGCATCTTACTGCCCGAAACAGTAGGAAACCGTGGAAAGGGTGCTGCTGCGAATTCCGTATCATTCCAATCACCCAACTTAGGCTTCTTCTTAGCCTCATAAGGAGCACCATGCATGCTGCCCGTACAGCCACGGAACACTCAATCCATTGATGAAACGCAGCAACTTCCCTTTCTCAGATACGTCCTGTACAAACAAGGAAAGCCTCCAGAAGCGTTGCAAGTACTCTTGGACCGTGCCGGCGGTCTGCGACAATGCATAGAATTCAGCCAAGTACTGATCCAAGATGAGTTGAGTACCCTTTGACATTTACGCCCTGTGAGGCCGCATTGTACTAGCCAGAGCCGGCATGGCCTGGTGACGTGGATTGATCGACATGATGATGAGGATTGTGGTGATGATGATGATGATGTCATTTTTACTAATGATATGACTATGCACTACTTATTAAGACTTAGAATCCACCATGGGTGATGCTTGTTTGGTAGCTTCACTCTTTCTGCTTGTTGTATCCAGTTTTCGACTAGTCTCAGAGACCCATCGGTCTTTCGTAGACTACAATAAACTTTGTTTGTTTGTTTCTTTCTTTCACACAAGATACAGAGGACCTAGCACATATGTGGAAGGATGATCGATTGGCATCGCAATAGCCTAATATTTGGTATATCGTGATACCTATTCTCTCTCCCTCTTTTTATATGGTATGAGATATCAATCTTGGGTGTGGAGACCCATCTTAGTGGCTCCACATCTTAGTTTTTCTTGTTGTATTTGGTCTCTTCAATCTCATAGACCCTTCGGCCTTTGAAAGACAGTAATAATTTTTTCTTTCCTTGGTTGGCAAAACAAGCAACAAGAAACCTCCAATTCTTGCGGAAAGTTGGCATGGGCCAAAGCAACCTACACAAGCATATAACAAAGTGTAAATCCATGGTTGTGTATCTCTCAACAATGTGGATCGTACCAACATATGGAACAAAGTAAGCAAAGCTACATTCTTTCCTTGGTTGGCAAACAAGCAATAAGAAACCTCCAATTGTTGCGGAAAGTTGGCATGGGCCAAAGCAATCTACACAAGCATACAACAAAGTATAAATCAATGGTTGCGTTATCTCTCAACAATGTGGATCATACCAACATACGGAACAAAGTGTTCAGAGCTACAGTGAGTAGGTAGTGTGGTGTAGAGTGGCAACAATTAAGTAAGTGTGCTGCTCTATACAAAGTGTGCCGATGGTCTCTTAAACTTGCAAGGAGTCACGATGATCATGAAGTGCCCTAGAGACACCATCATTGCGATCAATCATTTCAAGTTGTTGAATGAGGTGTGACCAAATGATAGTCAACATGCCAGGTGCAAGAATAAAATGGTTGCTAAGAGCATGGTTTCAATGAGCCAAACACATACCTAGAGTGAGCCTTGTGACGCCTCTCATAAGAGAAACAAGAGTCTTTCTCAAATGACGAAGCTATGGGCCCCCCCCGAGAAAAAACAAAGAGAAAGAAAAAGAAGAGGGCAGGTTATCATTGATTTATTTTAGATGGTCACTAGAGGGTTTAAGGTGAGGAGGTGAAAAGGGTTTGAGGACATCTTCTCGAGGTTTAGGGAGAATAGGGAAGGGGTTTCGTGCTATGATAGATTCGTGGAGATAGTAGTGTTATGGACCGATTGTGTGAAACATAGCAAATGTGGATACAATTAAAATATCGAGTTTTGAAATTGCTAAATCATGAAAATGAGATTATCGTAGATTGATTGTCCAATAGGCGTAGAGCACCCTCGTGAGAGAATTTGGTGCTATGCTGATGTTTGTATGCAAGATGTTAGAGAAATGAGTGTAAGCATGCATGCACGGTGATAGAGAAAGATTTTAAGTTGAAACATGAGGATGGATGCCCCTCCATTTGTTGTAAGTTGACTTAAGGATATCTTCCCGTTTAACCCTATCGTTAGCCTTCACTTAAGGACATCTTCTCGAGGTTTAGGGAGAATAGGGAAGGGGTTTCACGCTATGATAGATTCCTGGAGATAGTGGTGTTATGGACCGATTGTGCGAAACATAGGAAATGTGGATACAATTGACATATCGAGTTCTGAAATTGCTGAATCATGAAAATGAGATTATCGTAGATTAGCCATCCAATAGGGGGAGAGCACCCTCTTGAGAGAATTTGGTGCTATGCTGATGTTTGTATGCAAGAGGTTAGAGAGATGAGTGTAAGCATGCATGCACAGTGGTACATAAAGATTTTAAGTTGACACATGAGGAGGGATACCCCTCCATTTGTGATGAGTTCACTTAGGATATCTTCCCGTTAAACCCTATCGTTAGCCTTGACTGATAAACCTACCTTTTAGTGCATCCTCATGTACCCGTCTCTTTCCTATACCCCTTAGGACTAGATACATGAATGCATTATTTTATGAATAATATTGGCCAAATTTAGACACCGTTCTGTCTCATCAAGAATAGAGGATCCAATTGTGGATAAGGGCATAAAATAAAGCTATGTCAATGATAATGTCAATTATACAATTGATCACGGAGCCATAGCAATACTTGTAAAATGTATACAATATCAGCATCATATATGCCTCTACTATAACCATGTTGGTAATATTTTATCGATCAAAACGTGGATGCTTACAAATAAACCTTTTTAAGAAGGAAAAAGAGAAAAATGCCCCGTCTTTTTTCACAAATACTGATAATTTTACACACAATAAATTTGTGTGTCATGGGATTGAAGATATAGTACTAGAACGTGTCGAGTACACATTTGCTCCAAGTTGAAGGGTAGGACGTTCAGGAAAGGGGTTTGATGCTATGATAGATCCCTAGAGATAGGATTGTTATGGACCAATTGTGTAAAACATAGCCAATGTAGATACAATTGAATGTCGAGTTCAGAATTTGCAGAATCATGAAAGTGATATTACGGTAGATTGGCCCTCCAAAGGGGAATAGCACCCTTGTGAGAAAATTTGGTGCTATGCAAATGGTTGTATGCAAGATGTTAGAAATATAAGCATGCATGCAAGGTGGTAGAGAAAGAAAGAAAGAAAGAAATGAATTTTATTAGAGTCTTCGGAAGACCTATGGGTCTATGAGACTGAAAGAAAACCTGATACAAATCACAGTAAGGGTGGAGCTACTGAAACGAGCATCATCACTCGTGCTTAACCCTAAGTCTGATCATACGTTTTCAAATACATTTGGATGTAACAATGAAAAGAAAAGGATTGGAGCGGAGCGGAATGCTCCGTATGTCATGTCGCCTTGGCTGGTGCATAGCCGGTGATGGGACGCTGGCGCCTGTCAAGGAGTGCCGTGCGTCTCGGTCTCCTGGACGAGGCTCGACACAAGGCCAGAGCCACTGTGACTCCTGTGGGACGTTTCCTAGATCAAAACAATGATGGGAGGTCCCCTAGAGTGATCTGTGTGTCCCTTCGATGTCTCGTGTGTCGTGCTGTGGTTGTCGGGTCGGGGTCTCTGTCACATCTGCGGCTAGAGACTGGACAATCAATATCACTCGATGGGAAGAACTCTGTGATCCTGCTCTGAGAGGTGTTTGATGATGTGGCCAAGCCCCGTCAACTGAGTAAGTACTCTGTGTGTCGGACCCCCTCGTGAATGAAGGCTGCGAGGCATCTCTGATCTGGGTAGGCGAGGAATCTGAAAAGGAGCCCGGAGCTGTCTCTAAAGAGGCAGTGGTAGCGACCTTGGATCTCATAGTACACTGGGCACCTGAAAATAAAATGCTCCTCCGACTCAACCTCTTGACAGTCGCACAATATGCATAAGCGATGCTTCCTAGAAATCCCCTCTGCTCTGCTGCTCTCTATGCAGAGGCGGTGTGATGATACCTGAAACTGTCCAATGGAAATCCGTAGTGAGTGAGGCATATGAAGCTTAGTGTATCCCGGTGGTGTGATGAATCCCTCCTCCGAAATACGAAGATAGTATAATCTCTGTAGAAACTCAGCTTCACTGGAAGCTCCCTCGGCTCCAACCAGGTCCTAAAGGTGTGTAGCTGTAGGAGATTCTCTTGAATGACCTGGTTGGTGTGTGGCCCAATCGAGATGGGGGGTGGGAGTACCGGAGGGGCATCTAAACTGTACTGAAAAGGAGGTATCCTATCGATGTGGAAACCTAGTCTCACAAACCATCCGTGAGTCCGTGCATACCAGCATTGCTTGTCTCGCTCTGCTGCCAATCTCATGGAGGAATCGAGAGCCAACAATGGCAACCTCTGTGTCCCTGATGTGCAGTCCCCATATGATCTAACTCGGTGTATATGTGTGATGGTCTGAAAGGCTGCATCTAGCTGGAGTGGAGAAGCACCAAACTTGGCCTGAATGATGTGATGTGGTACAGACAGTTTCCCCCGGATCATCCGTGAGAGCATGAGGATCTGCAAGCGCTCCACCCGTGTCCACTCTATCTCTGACATGTAAGGCCCCCAACAAGGGCTGCCATACATACCAGCTGGTCGGACGAAGGAGTCGAAGAGTCTTAAGAGCCTTGGTCCGAGGGTCCTGGAAGTGGGAGTGAAAGCATTGTCTCTCTACCCAAGCCAGTGAGGCGTATCCCCTGCTCAGTTTGTTGGCTTGCATCGTTGGTCTCATCGTGAAGATCGGGCCGGAGAAGATGACCCCAAAGTAAGTATATGAGGATACGATCTCAACTAGTGACCCACCGAAAGTAAAAGTAACCTGTTTCCGTTGCATGTTTACTCGAGAGGTGTTAAAGATCATGACCTTGGTCTTGCCAAAGTTGACCTTCAAATCATGGGATAAACAAAAAGCCTGCAGGGCATCCAGGTGTCGCTGGAGTCCCTCTGGTGTGGACGACAAGAGTGCCACGTGATCTGCATAAAGAAGAATCTTGATGATGATCTCGGCAAGTGAGCAACCGGTCCCTCCGAACGCCCCCATGCAAGTCTCTAGCTCATCGATGTAGAGGAGGCCAAACAGGGTCGGTGATAAGGGACAACCCTGTTTGACCCCTATGGTACTCAGGATCTCATCTGTCCAACCTGCGCCTGTACGAACTCGGCCTGAGACTCTCATACAGTGCCATGACTGCCCAGATGATCTCTTGATCAAATCCCAGTGTCTGTAGGCGTGTGATGAGACGAGCTCGAGGTACTATGTCAAAGGCTTTGTGGAAATCCACAAAGCAACAATATACCCTCTCCTTCCGTGATCTGGTCTCCTCAATGACACTTCTGAGTGTGAGTATGTGATCCATAGTCCCATGGTCTTGCCTGAAACCGGCCTGACCCTCAGCTTTGAGCCCTCTCATCTCTGTGAACAGGCTAACCGATGCAGGTGTCGTGCTTCCTATGTGGTGTGTGTGGTGTGGCTAAGCGTGGGGTGGCGATAGTGAAGAATAGGTATGTGTGATCAGCTCCTGGAGGGAGTGGTGCTACGGTGAAGTCGGTGATACATGAAGTGAAGGTAGGGGATTCCATGATGTAATCTACTACACTAGTGGCCCCCGCATGTGGGAAGCAAGTAAAACCACCTGAGGACGTAACAGGCCCGTTTCGGTTGGATGAGGTCCCGGTCATATACCTGCTCCATCTAGGTCCATGCCTGGTAGCATGATAGGGTTGTCTCGGAAGTTCGGGAGTGGTGCCTGGCGCGTGCTCATCTTGATGTTGAAGTCCCCAAGTGGGCTGAAAGGTCTGGGATATCCTGATGTAAGGGTGCATATGGGGATGTCTCACCTTCCTCTGGTGCCACTCTGGCGAAGTGAGATGTGTGTGGCGGGAAGTAGCATATTACTATGAAAAGGTCACGGGTGTCTGTGTGTCGGATCCGGATCCGGATCCACATGAATCGGGAGTGTGTGCTCTTCCTTTCAACGGAGATGGCTCCAACGAGGGAAGACCTGTACAATACTGCGACCCCGCCTGATCCTCGGACTTAACCTGTATCCCTCGTCTCATCCCTAAAGGCTGACTCCCAAGTGTAGCCATTGACTATCGGTAGTGGACGCTCTGGGCTCTGGTGTGTCTCCGTGTAGAAGACTATGTCTCGTTTTGTATAAGACCCCAAGAAGTTCCCTGGGTTTGACCATAAGGTACCATTACAGTTCCAAATGGTGCAGTTTAGGGTCTCGGAAACTTGAGTCTCATAGGCCCCGTCCCCCTAGGAGGTATGGGTGGGAGCCCGACGGGTGCCGGTCAACAACCTACCATCTAAGACCACGGCCCATTTTCCCTCCTTGTGGGCAACGCCCCGCTGCTGCAGAAGAACTCGTCGCTCCTCAATCTGTAGTGGTGTCAAATCCTCGTCCATGGACAGGGTGGGATGTTCTCGTAGAGAGGCTCGACGTCGGAGTGTTGCTAGTCGAGCATGTGAATCTCTGAAGTGAATGACTAGGGGCTGCTCTCGGTTGGGATCTCTCCCAACACGCCATGCTCCCTCTATGCCATGGTTTGGGACTCCCATGGTGGTGGTCACAAAGGTGATCGTCTCCTCCATGGACGTCGTAGTGGTGCTGGTGCTGTCTCGCATGATCCCTTGTATCCGGATGTTGAGGGCCTTCGAAGCCCTCTGCTGCTGCTCCCGTATGGTGGCTGAAACGGTTGCCTTTGCGGGCTCCCGTTTCGCCACGTCCTCCCATCTAGTCGTCTCTGCTATAGCCGACTGTATCGTGGCTATTTGTGCCTCCATCTCTATGACTGGGGTCCCTTCAGGCGCTACTCTGAGGGTCCCGAGCTCCTCTCGAAGCTGTGTGATGTCGTGTCTGAGTCCCTGGATAAGGGTGCCCTGCTCGTGTATAATGCGGGCCTGCTCCTGGGTGTATTGGGCCTGCTCCTGGGTGTAATGTGACACATGAAGAGGGAAAACCCGTCCATTTGTTAATTTTAAGTCCACCATTCAAGGACCACCGTCCCATCACACCGTTGTTAATTTTTTAGATTCTCTTTGACTAATACCTGGATTAAGTCACTACTTGCAGTCCAGTCAAGGTTTTCTAAAGCAAGATGTTGCATGGTGTACATTTGTTTGGAGTATGGCGGCCGGGCTATGGTTTACAAATCTGTTCACTTATAAAAAATAGCATGACAGTGGTAAATATTTTTTGTGGTAAACGGCTTGGCTCAGAGGTTAGTTGCAGTACAATTAAGACCACACAGCTTTGAAAAGATTGGAGTTTCGTTTTTGTGACATTTCAAATTTGTGCATACATCCTGATGTGTTTGGACCTATGAGCCAAAGCGGTGTTAATCAGACTATGTTTGAGGTTATCTGATACATACCGATTTGAAAGTATCCTATCGCGATGTGTAGATATAAAAAGATAGCAGGAATAGCATGTCTATATTCTCAGTGCCAGTGACTGAAACTGTTTTAAGGAGAATGATTTACTAGGCTGAAATGACAGGTTTGGTACATACCTTGACATTGAGGCTCTATGCTGCAGGATATGTATCATTTTATGGCTTTAGATGGACCTTCAACTCCTGCTATTGACCGGGGTGTAGCACTGCACAAAATGATAAGGCTAATAACACTGGCACTAGGGGGAGAAGGCTATCTAAATTTTATGGGAAATGAGTTTGGACACCCAGGTAATATTACTTCAATTGCCTTGTGTACCTGGATTCACATGTGTAGAGGTAGATGGGTGTATTTCTTATCTGTTATAGTTCCACTAGGACTTTCAAGTTATGTCGATTTCTTTTTCATTCTTGTTGTCATTTCTTATGTCAGTGTATGCCCTTTATTGCAGAATGGATTGATTTTCCAAGGACAGATCAATATCTTCCTGATGGAAAGTTTGTACCAGGGAATAATGGCAGTTTTGACAAATGCAGGCGAAGATTTGACTTGGTAATAAGTGCAATTTGCTATGCCGCATTCTACTCATTTAGACATGGTTTTGGTGCACATCATCCTGCTTACTAACCTTCAGAGTATACCTATGGTTTAAAATACAAAGTACCTTCTAGCACTTTTAGAAAAGTGACGTTAAAGTTTCTAAAATGAATATTGGTGAGCCCAGAAAATGTTGAAAGGAGTTTGGCTTGATGAAAGGCCTAAGTGAAGGGGCTAGGCAAAGAGGTAAGTCTGCATGATACTGGGTCCATGCTTGGGAAGTTAGTCCTCCTTAGAACAAGAGGTAAACCAGTTGCTTACAGAAGGGATGACCTTCTGCAATTAAGGGTGTGCGCTGATTAAAATTTCTTTTTTTTGCCGACAATGGCACGGCAGATGAAAAATAAAAAACAATATGTTTAAGTTGGAGATATCTGGCAACCTGAGCTGTAAGTGTTCCCATTGATTCAAGGATGACCTTCACTAATTTTTTTTCGCCGACAAAGGCACGACAGATGAAAAATAAAAAACAACATGTTTAAGTCGGAGATCTCTGGCAACCTGAGCTGTAACTGTTCCCATTGATTCAAATACCACCCATGTCATCATTCAAGCTCCACATTCACAGTCATGGCAGACTCCTGTATAGAGACCACATGCATGGTTTGATGTGTACACTCTTTAGATCTTTCTACCTGCAGATTATAGGAATTGTATTGCAGTGAGACATGTACAGTCCTTAAAAGGACCAATGAGAAAACTTAGGGTTGAATGATTGCCCATCAGCTGTTTGACAAAAACCAGAAGTAGTCAATGAGCCAAAGAATGATTTTGTTTGATTTTTGAAGAAGAAATACACCGATGAGTGAGAGTACCCAAATGAGATTGAATCTCGTTTTCGAAGTATGCGGGCTCATGACAGTTTTTGAGTTTTTACTCTTTTGTGAAACCAAGTGATACATAAATCTGTAAGAAAAAATAAAGACTGGTACACCAATTGTCTTTGAATGGTGTGTGGCTAAAGTAAAGATTTGCAAGATCGAATGTGAAATGTATGCATGGGAGTGTTGGAATATGAAGCCAAAGTGAGTCAAAAATGTGTGTTCTAGGTGGTCTAGGTGGTGTTTTATAGTCTAGTGAGTCCTAGATGTGCCACGTGTCATATTGGGAGATATCCCATAGACATTGTGACTTTCTAGAGTCTAGTGTCACACTATATAGTGTTGTACTTGTCTATTGTCTATTACAACAGTCAACATCAAGCTATGAATACATTGTGAGTATTTTGGTTATTGCCTTGCACTTGTACTTTCTTTCCTTTCCATTCTGCCATTCGTTATGCTTTCCATATTTCCATTCTATTCCTAGCTAGCTTCCATGTGCCTTCCTTCCTAACCCTTCCCTTCCTCCTTGCTTCTCCATGAGGTAGAGGGTGGCCGGAAAGAGAAGCTGCCCTCTCTTCTCTTGGAGGAGTTGCCCTTCCCTACTCCTCTCCATTTAAGGCTTCATCAACATTGGGATTCTCCTCCAGCGTTGTCTTCTCCAACTTGAGCTTCTGCCAACTCTCTTCCCTTGGTGAGCTCTTCTCCTTCCTTCAGCTACAAAGACGTCTTGAAGTGGTGCTATTTCTGTTGCTCTCTCTGTGACTTGCGGACGATGTGACGCTTCTATCTGGATCTGGAAGCATAATCACGACTTTCTGTCTTCAGGAAAGTTGTAGAGGACCTTGAGTACTACAATTTTTGTTTTTACAGCTTTGCAATCCGAGTTTTCTATGAAAAGATATAGCTCTTGCAAAAAGTGACGAAAATTATTCCTGTGCGCGGATTTTGTTCTTGAGTTCAGAGGATGATAGTTTCCAGCCTACTGTCACTATCTTCATCTCCACCTCCATCTTTTGCTGCTCCAGTTGGTGCCCCTAAAATGATATGTAACTGAGTGTTTGGTTGTCATTGAGTCTAAAGGTCCTCTGCCTTGGATAGTCCTTCTAAAAGGATGTATTTGTTTTCCTATTTTGGGGTGTGGCTTCCTAACATGTCCCGTTATGAAGCCAAGGGGGGATGTACTATGGGAGCCATGTATTGGCATTAATAGGCCTATTTGTTTATCAAGCTTGGCTTGAGAGTTCCAGGATGTTGGTGCATTGGTCTCCTAGACCTTTGAGTCGATCATGCATCCATGCATGATGAGCCTCTGAGCCATGCTAGATGAGCTTTCTATGTTATGCTCACTAGCCTCTGAGCCATGCTCACTTGCCTCTGAGATTGTGTGGAAGCCATGTCTAGTTCTAGATCGGCATGCACAGTTTTGATGACCGTTATTGTCATGTTCTGTTATTGGTTCCATTCCAGTAGTCTCTCACATTGCCTTCATGGGGGGGTGTTGGAATATGAAGCCAAAGTGAGTCAAAAATGTGTGTTCTAGGTGGTCTAGGTGGTGTTTTATAGTCTAGTGAGTCCTAGACGTGCCACGTGTCATATTGGGAGATATCCCATAGACATTGTGACTTTCTAGAGTCTAGTGTCACACTATATAGTGTTGTACTTGTCTATTGTCTATAACAACAGTCAACATCAAGCTATCAATACATTGTGAGTATTTTGGTTATTGCCTTGCACTTGTACTTTCTTTCCTTTCCATTTTGCCTTTCATTATGCTTTCCATATTTCCATTCTGTTCCTACCTAGCTTCCATGTCTCTTCAGGGAGACCATATAATCCTAACATTGGATGTGAAACAATCCAATGCCAAGCCTTCATAGTCTTGAGTATGCATTTTTCTGTACGTGAAATGTCTCGACTAATAAATATAGTGCCGAGAATGTTCCAGCCTGCATTGAAGGTGGGTGCCACATGACAGTGTCTCCCATGTTCACTTGGATACATCATGTGGCTGAACAAAGTAACACATCAAATAGTCTTCAAGCAATCAGAAAGATAGATATCATATTGAGTGTGAAAAGGCACTCTTTAGCCTTGAAGTGCAGGTGAGACCATAATCAGCTATATTACACTTTCCTTATCTAAAATGAAGAGTTTCAAGGACCAGCCATGCATAGAAGTGCATTTCCTGATTGTGTACTGCAAACGTAGTCCCTCTGCCATGAATTACATCGGCCACTCAAACTTTACATGATCCCCTTTCTAGAATGTTAACGATCAGCCTTTCAAAAGCATATTTTTTTCCTTTTGTAAGAAGTATTTCCCTGGCTTAGATGCAAACAAGGCTTGTATTGGTCATAGGCATCCTATAATTTTGTGTGCCTCCACTTGTGCCTACTCTTTTAATAAAGCAACAATCCTCCTCTTTCTTCTCCTCTAATGATTGAAACATGGCAGACTTGCAGTGGTGACTTAACCATATTATAAATAGTCAGTATTCCAGGCATCTGTACATACAGAAGATACAATGGCATGGCTACATGGGTTGTAGTCCATTCTTGGGTTTGGTCAGCGTAGAGTCTGTCAAGAGTGGAGGTGGTGCAGATCTTGAAGGAGTTTTGGAATCTTATTTTCATCAGTGTGGGGGCTTACTCCAACCTGGCTCAGCTGTTAGGATTCGGGCTAGAAGACTGTTATCCCCATGTTACAACATTGGATAGATTCAGGTCCTGCATGGCAGAACTTAAGGGACTCCACATCAGCTAGGTTAGGTGGCTACCAGAGCAGGTGTGCTGTTCAGGTCTGTCCCTATGAGCTGGCCAGCTGACAGTGCTCTTGAAGCCTATAAAAGGAGGTCATTGGCATCTGCTTCAGCCAACTTTCTCCAGTTTGAGGCAATGTTGGAGCAACTTCTTGGGAGCTTGCTGAGGAGCATGCTTCTAAACAACCAGTTTTTGTTTTTTGTCTGCTTGTTTTTTTTTCAAATCAGGTTTGCTTTTTTGCCCTTGCCCCCCTGCGCGGGGGGGGGGGGGGCGTGGCCACTGTTTTATTAAAAACATGACACAAAAGCATCGATCTGAAAAATCCCAATTGGAAACAGCCAAAGCAACCTAAGGTAAGAGACCTCTGGGAAACCAACCCGAGCATATTAGTAGTCACATGAGCCGACAGTAAGTGTCTTAGTAATTTATCCGTAAGAAATTAAACTACAGGAATACAATGTCAGGATATCTAACCAGCGTCCAAAGCAAAAAGGAAGTTGAAGAAAATATTGTCTCAAAGTCTTTAAAATAGAGTGATAAGCTATCTTGGGCAGCCTGAGAAGTGCCTATCAGTTGTGCCTAAAACCTGTGCAAAGAGCTACCAACTTAAAGTATCTGAAAGGCACGCCTCTCAGTGGTCAATAACTTAGGGCAGCATGTCTTCTAAATGTCCTATGAATCACTTAACAAGAACATCAACAAATCTTTGGGAATAGTATCTTTACGCCTATGAGTCCCTAAGCATGGGTCCAAAGGAGTCAATCAATTATGAGTGGAGGACAATCATTTGAAGCAAGCTACCATGCTTAAATTGCTGGTAGAAATTCAAAAAAGGAAAGTGTTACTCAATGAAAGTGGACAAATAAAAGTCAAAATCCTAGGACTATATGAAAGACTATATGAGAGAGGTCCTGCTTCCTTTGTGGATTCTCGGAGGATATTTAAATGTCTTCCTTCTAGCTAGTAAGTCACCTCAAAGAGGAAGTACAAGGAGAATCCAGCAGATTGATTCAGCCATACCCTTGGATTAGGATCTTCTGAGTGTCAAGTTTCATTCTTGGGCCACGTGGCTAGGACCCTTTTTACAAGATGAGGGATCCCACATTAGGTTGTGGGACTACGAAGATAAGACAGGGATGCGTTGGTCTTTGATGTTCATTCTAGGGGCAGGTTATCCAGATTTTCGGATCATGTTCTTATGCGTACTGCATTTCAGCTTTCAGGGTTGTAGGTCATGAGTCAGGATGGTATCTAGACCCTAACTCCAGTCACATTCCCTTGGGCTCATGGAGGCTTTCGCTCTATGGAGGTTTCCCCATAAAGTATTTGTAGTGGAACCCCGGGGATTGATGCAGGGCATCGAGAGAAAAGCCTCCCCTTCTTTCAACTCATGGTTAGTAATGCCAGGAGATTTCAGCTCAACCTCAAAGGCACTAGAGCTCCTTGTTGGGAGAATTTTTAGATTTATGCGGATCTGTAGAAATCCATTTGGAGCAAACTTTGGAAATCCCACAGGAATAGAAAAAACATTGTGTTCTTCTGTCTTTATATTCATTGAGAGATTGTAGTGAACCAATAGAGGTCAAGGTTTGGGGAAGATTCCACATGTACTTATTCCTCTTTGCAGCTGAGTCTATCCAGCAAAAAAAAACCCATGCAAAATGACAACAACAGACGTTGCTTATGGGATTGCAAATAGCAGAGGATCGTTTGGAACGGGATCGCTAGACTTTTGAGAACTTTTATGCAGTCTCCTTTCTTCCTGACTTCGGCAGGAGTAGCATGGCTTTCTCTTTTAGGACCTCAGGTGTCCTAAGAGAAACCTGACTCTTCTTGGGCTCTGTTCGATGACATTTTGGTTGAGTCATGTTCTTTGGACGATGTTGTTGGCTCTCTGTACAAACTTGTGCATGCATCTGTGGATACTTCATGGGAATCTTCCGAGCATATCAGCGTGGCATATTCGGAGATCCAGATGTACAAAGGTTTTGGATGGTTCCTAGGTCCTCCGCACACATACAGTGGCTAGTATCTGGACAGCCACGGTATACACCTTGGCAGCCATTTGGTGGACCATGTAGGAGTCTTTACGAGCAGTTTGTACCAGGATGAAGGTTTTCTTGAGGGAGTGAAGCGGCTTCCCATTCTTCTCGGAATCTCCCTTAGGGTTGAGGTGGCACTTTCAGCCTCAACCTTGGATATTTTCTAGCTCTTGTATAGGAGTTGGATTTACCCTATTTGGTTTTATTTTCTCATGTCTTGCATGACGTAATTTTTCCTTGACCTTTTCTCTCGGCGTTTCATTCAAACTTAATAGAAGTCTCTTTTTTGAAAAAGAAAAATAAATGACATCGGACAGTGAGTTAAAACAAATCCTAGGGTTCCATGGTACTCTGATCTGTAGGGCCGGTTCAAAATCCACTATCTTCCTCACAAGCATGCGTGGATTGGGAGGTGGTTTCTAGCATTATTTTATGATGGGTACACACATCCACTACTGCTAGTTTATTGCTTGCATGTGGAATTGATCTTATTTTTACTATCCGGAGTTAGTGGGAGAGATGCATTGGGACCTCTGCTGCGTCTGGAGAGAGAGAGAGATTGTTCCTTGTATTTTCATGCTACTCCACTTGGGATGTTGCGCAATAGACCACCCCATGGTTGGTTATTCATTTTATAGGCCAATATGGTGAGGATCCTTTGATTTAGGTTAGAACTATTTGATGTGAGACTAACGACGGATCATCTGTGACAACAAGAGAATCTAAAGCCTCTCCACTTGAGGCCAATCTACCTTTGATAGGTTAGGCACCCAATAAGCACTACCATGCATACATGTTGGGTGAACCAAGGAGTCAGAGAGAAAAGACTTGGTATGGGGATCCTGGAAATGAGAGTGAAAGCTTTGCTGCTCGAGTCTAGCAAGTGCGAAGTATCCTCACTCAATTGGGCTTGCATTGCTACTCGCATCGTGAAAATCAGGCTAGAGAAGATGTAGATTAGGGCAAGCTATTAAAGCAATGGAGGTCAAAGCCAACGAGCCAAACTGCACTGCTGAAAGGAATGCAAATGAAGTACAAAGTACACATAATAATGAAACCCTAGGACAAGGTGTCGTAGTAGTACCTAGTGTACTAAATGGCACATGTCATAAGTACCCTAACCGTCCTAACTACCTATATCTAGGCCTACAAGGCACATACCAGGGAATAGAAGGCACCAATGGATAGCCCATGGGATGGCCTACAAACCCTCCTCCATGGTATGAATTGAGGTACCCTGCACATGTTCATCCTGAATGGATGTAGCACATTTCCAAGATCAAGTTACAAAAGGTACTAAGTTCAAAGCTTGCCGGAAAGCTTCAAGGAAGAGATTTCGTAAAGAGATCTGCCAAGTTGTCTTTAGTAGGAACATAAGACAGCTGAATATCACATGCTGACAATCTCTCTTTGACATAGTGATAATGAACCTCAATATGCTTTGTGTGGGCATGGAAAACTGCATTCTGTGCAACAGCCAAAGCACTTTGACTATCAGTGAAGATGACAATAGGAGCTATTTGACACATATGAAGAGCTGCTCTATACTCAGCCTCATAGTTGGAAGTAGCAACAGTAGTCTGCTTCTTGTTGAACCAAGAGATGCATGAAGTACCAAGCACGAAAGAGTTGCCCTTATGTGACACATGGGCGTCAAAACAACCAGCTCAATCACCATCAGTGAATCCATCCATTACAAGTGAATCCACCCATGGCTGCAACTCTCATGGGGCCACAAACATCACTGTGAATCAAGTAAAACTTTCGGTCTGCACCAACTCTCCCATCCAAGTAAACATGCTTCACAGACATGCTTTGAAGACATATGCATCTTAGGATGCCTTTGAAAATGATTGTTGGTTGCATGCCATGCAACCTGAATTAAATTAAATGCATCAGAATGACACTTGGGAAATCACACCTCTTGTGCTCGTGCTGCTACATAGACGACTACTTAGAATTGGTAGGCATGTTTTTTTAGGTGCTGCTGCATGTGTGAGCATTTTGGAGCTTTCCATCGTCGGAAATCACTTCTCTTGTGCTCTAGCTGCATAAGTGGCTACTCCGGAGCCGCATTTTGGCTGTTTTCTACCCTGGCCCAGCTTTTTGAAGTATTTGAAGCGACCTTCGAGCTATTCCAACACCTACAAGTGCTCCACCTTGAACATTTTCGGCCTGCTGCTGCATTTCGGAGTGATCTTGCAGCTGCCTTGCTCCCCTTTGCTGGTTTCTCATCTCGGACTAAGAGCTCTTCACCTCTCATAGCTGCTCCAACCTTCACCTGTGGAAGCTCCAACCTTCACCTGTTGACTGTTGTACATCATATATACTTGTTGTAACATCATATTCCAGCTTCTCTTGCCCCCCACCCCCCAGGTGCCATTTACTGTCCATTTTACCTCTCCCACAAGGGTGCCTACCTGTCTTCAAGTTTGGAGCATTTTTCCTTGCTGTAATTTTGGTCAAAGTCACTTGGTAAGCTCCTTCTGCATTGACTTCTTTTCTTAGAGTCTTTTCTTTTGTCCTTGGAATTGTGGAAAGGCCCCGTGTTGCCTTTGAAAGTCTTTTTGCAACAGGTACACTTTGTGACTTGCTATTACTTCATTATCTGATAGTCTAGTCACTGTAGACAATGTTCGATATGTACTAGGCATCCGCAAAAACCTCATATCCATTTCAGCCATAGCTACTTGTGGATATCAGGTTCTCTTTGATGGTATTAGGTGTGCAGTCTATGATGTTACACATGCCTTCACAATGGTGTTTACTGGCACATTGCTTAGAGGACATTACAGACTTAATGCATATGATAGATGCTTGGATGATGCTAGACTTGCGGATGCAGATACTCATTGTGTTGATGATTCTACCGTGGTGGCAGATACTCATTTATGGCATGAGAGGTTTGGACAGCTCAACTTCAGAGCTTTGGTAAAGTTGCATAAAGAAGATATGGTTGTTGATCTTCCTTTGCTTGCCCTGTGCCACAGAAGAGAATCCCTGAATTGCGCCACAGAAGAGAACCCCAAGTGTGTATAGGATGCACCACCTCCATCGGTAATCCCTCCATCCACTCTGTGCATAGTTGCGCGAGTTGTGTTGAAGATGATGACCTTGGTTTTACGAAGGTTAACCTTCAAGTCGAGTGTTAGGCAAAAGATAGGAGTTGCATCTAAGTGTCGCTGGAGGGCTCTATTAAGGATGAGATTAAGATAGCATCGTTTGCCTACCGCCTAGTGTCGCAATGGTGTTGAGCTCGTCTATATAGACACTAAAGAAGGTTGTTGACCCTGTTTCATCCCAGTATTGCTCATGGTCTCCTCTGTCCACACTGCATCTTTTCGAACCCTTCTTGAGACCCTCACATAAAGTGCCATGATTGCCAAATTGATCTTCTGACCATATCCAAGATCTTGCAAGCGTCTAATAAGGTCATTTCTGGGCATGGGGCCAAAAGCTTTGTGGAAATCCACAAAGCAGCAATAAACCCTTTGTCTCCGTGCTCTGGACTCCTCAAAACACCTTTGAGTGTAAGTATGTGATCTAAACTTCCTTGATTGGCTCCGAGCTGATACCTAATGCATATCCATCCTCGCGTTGAAGTCATGAATAAGGAGAACTTTGCAGGAGTTCATGATGTTCAGGTATAAGACTACGTAAGGTGAGGCCTTAGCCTCCTCACGTAGATTTCTAGCAAATTTGAGTTCTTGGGGAGAAGGTAGCATATTGCAATGAGGATATCCTACCGGCATGGGAATTCGATCTGGATCCACAGAAATCTAGAATGTGTGTCATGTCTCTTGACGGAGATTGTTCCAATGAGAGATGATCTATATAGTACTGACACTCCTCTCAATCCACGTACTCCACTTGTCTTCTGAGTCTTCTCACATCTGTATGTTGCCCACATCTATCCCTTGACTATAGACCAAGGGCACTCTAGGCTTTGATGTGTATGTGCATAGAAAGCTATATCTCATCTTGTATAAGACTCCAAGAAATTCCATAAGGTACCATTAGAGTTCCAAACAAAGCTAGTTAGGGTCATCTTTTTTTTCAAAGAAGC
Organism: Dipteris shenzhenensis; assembly: GCF_047967505.1. Classification (NCBI taxonomy): domain Eukaryota; kingdom Viridiplantae; phylum Streptophyta; class Polypodiopsida; order Gleicheniales; family Dipteridaceae; genus Dipteris; species Dipteris shenzhenensis. The sequence goes on from NC_141625.1 coordinate 6,802,336, forward strand.
TCGAAGAGCAAAGCTCATGGGAGTAGATCATGCAAGACATGAGAAAGACACCCTCAAAGAGCAAGACCAAGCTCATGCAAGACAGTGCCACCTCAACCTTGCAGAGAAGTTCGAGGAAGTTTGGAAGCTAGTCCACTCCCCAAGGAAAACAGTCCTTCTGGTAGAAGCTGCGCGGGAAGATTTGTGCATGCTCACCAAAATGGCCATCAAGGTGTGTACAATATTTGCTCAAATACTTGCCAATGTGTTCGCATGTCAAGATCTCGGTGCACTGCCCACTTCCCCTTCTTGTGGGCAATGTCCTGCTGTTGTATAAGGATGTGCCTCTCCTCTACATGTAGTGGTGTGAGGTCCTTATTCTAGTAAATCTTGGCGTGAGCTTGTAAAATAGATCGTCTATGAAGAACTCCAAGGCAAGCCAGAGTGGCCCTATATCGGATGAGAAGAGGTTGCTCTCGAGTCTCGGGTGGGGTCTCATTCTATGCGCTAGATGCCCTCAATCTCTTACTCCGAGACTCCCAGGGTGCAAGCCATGAAGCTGGTCACAGCCTCGATGGAAGTGGTGAACGTGCGAAGCGTCCCCCGAACTCTGATGTTTAGAGCCTTATCGGCTCTTTGTTGCTGCTTCAAGATGGTGGCGAAAACAGTGTCCTTCACCGGCTCCCGTTTCACGACGTCCATCCATATGGGAGTCTCTGCGCAATGGTCAACTGCATGGTGGCTATTTGTGCCGTTAGTTCTGGCCCACTGCTTGGGCCGGTGGCTATGGCCACCACCTCCTTACGAAAGTGTGGTATCTCCTGACCAAGACTATATGAGGCTATCTTGCTCCATCTCTCATGGATGAAATCAGTGAACCTCCATGACAATCTGCTCTCAAGCCTCTAAGTCGGATCAGAATACCTCTCATCCCTCTCTTGAGTTCGTTTAAAATTCAATAGGTCATCTCCATGTAATTGTGCTAAGTTCACTTGTCATTCCACATTGATTGTCTTGATCTAAATGTCAAACTCATTCACTGATGTATCCCGTTTGTACCAAAAACCTTTTAACTCTTCCTCGGTTTAAAATTTGGAAGGGGCTTACACTCAATCATCATAATCAAATCTAGATGGAAATATATTGTGTGGGGCCTTTAAGCTTCTAACAAAGACAATGGTAATTTGATTCCTTTTTTAAGACATATTTTCTTTCTCTTTCTTCATCTTTCTTATTTTTTAAAAAACTTTTCAAGTCGTATCTATGTGATATCCTTCCCTTTTGTTCTCTCTTTTCACATTCTTTTGATGTAATTTCCTTCCCTCTTTCTCTTTCTTTTTCCATTTCCGCTTTGCAATTTTGAGTTTACTTGGTGCAATTGAATTCCCTTCTCTTTTTCTCTCTTTTTGTCCTAGCACCTGTCCCTTGAATGATATTCCTTCTCTTATTTTAACTATCCAACCATTATTATTAAGTTATGCTAGCAAACTGACACCAACAAAGTAATAATGGCTGGTACCATATGAAGTAATACTAATTATATCAATATGCATGCATCTTGTAGGTTCTTATAGGGCCTTCAGAATGGCCATGTAGTTCCTTATGACAACCTGTAGGCAAATATAGGGAATTCAAAATCGATGTGTATCTTTCACATAGCTCCTTATGTAGAGCTATATATGGAATGTAGATCATATATGTATATGAACATATATGGTGTTTCGGGGGCCTGACATATTGATATTTTGAGAAATGACAGCATGTTTTACACATTTTGTGTAAATATTTTGGCAGAAACGTCTCTACTGCCAGAAATATGTTTTGTGGTGACCATGGGCTGACTTTAAATATCTTACAGGGTGATGCAGAGTATCTGAGATATCATGGGCTGCAGGAGTTTGATTGTGCAATGCAGCAGCTAGAGGAGAGATTTGGGGTATGTTGATACCATTATCATCCTGTAAATTTTGTTAATGTTGGTGTGCATGCAAAGAATCATGGCTTATAGAACTGTCACATTGCAGTTCATGGTGTCAAAACATCAATTCATATCTCGCAAAGATGAAGGAGACAAAGTGATTGTCTTTGAGAGAGGAGACCTGCTGTTTGTTTTCAACTTTCATTGGGAGAAGAGTTTTGTAGACTACCGAGTCGGATGTGTAAAACCTGGGAAGTACAAGGTACAATATTTTCTTCTGACCTTCAAAGTCCCCAAATATGTCCGAGTTCTTAAGGCATGGACTGCTGAAACACTTTGTTGCTAGATGCGTTAAAGATTCCTTTGCGGCAGGAATGGCTTTGTGTGTGTATTCTTTTCATGTGTAAAAGGTGATGTGTTGTGTATGATTGCTAGAGCACTTCTCACAGGACTTTTCTATAATATAAAAGTGTACCAAAATACAGACCTTGATTTATATCATGCCAACAAATTAACATTTATGTAAATTAGATTGTTGATGAAAAGATTTCCTCCACATTTGACTGGCCTTTGAGCTTGGACTGTTACCTGTCGTTTTCTGGCCTCTTACGTGAGGACTCTAACACGATGCAACGTAACTTTGAAGTTGTAATTGTGAGTGAAAAACATGCCATACAGCAGGAAGTAGACAAATTCTGTCAAGTTAACTCTTCTGTGATTTTCTTTTGAAGAATAATTTATCATATATGGATTACAGAAGCAAAGTTTTTTGACAATTCTGTACTCTATGAAAGTATCATCAATGTTGACCTTTTCTCTTGTTAGTGCTGCCCTACAATAATCCGTCTCTCTCTTAAAATTTCTGTCCATGATGGATGACTTTACAAGTATCATTTTACACTGCAGGCAGAGGGTCGTGGTTTGAAGCTTCCCAAGGCAATGCTCAACGTTCCCCCCCCCCCCCCCCCCTCCCCCCCCTTTTTTTTTTAAATAAAAAAAGGCCAATTCCCACAGCTTCCTCAATCGCTAACTTCTTAAGTGGCTCCATTGAATGGAGTTTGAACTAGAGTGGAAGGCAAGAAAAATTGCAAGAGTGAAAAAAGAACTACAAAAGGCGAAGATGAGACCATAGAGAGAGACCTCCCGGTGGAAAGAGCAGTCAAATATGCCTCATTCCATTCACCCGGCCTGCCTTGAGAGGGAGGAGTTCTTCAATCTTCCACTAGAGTGCTGTAGGACGTAGGCCAGATTATACCACCACACGTTCGGATAGCATCATAGAGATCCCCCTTCTCTCTGTTCCTCCCTCTGTCTCCACCTTCATCTCTAACCTGTCGCTGCCATTCTTTCGATTGCTCCTGCTCGCCTCACCCCCTACTCTCTGACCAGCCCTCTCCTCTTTCCCTTTCACCCCACCTGTCCACCCTCTATCCCCCCTCCGCTGGCTGTTATGACCCTTGTCACCCCCCCCCCCCCCGCCCCCCCCTGTTATGACCCTTGTCACCCCCCCCCCCCCTCGTCCCGTGGTGGTGGCATTGCTGAGCAATTGAAGTCGCCCCTATTTGTCTAAACAATGCTTCTAAACAAGCAATGCGCTTTTTGATAGTGGCATGACGGAAATTTGAGTGTGAAACCTCTATTACATTGGACCTTACTTTAATAGCTTTGATTGTCTTTGTGGTGGCGTAAAAATGAGGAATGCTCATGGAATTTGAGTCATTCAAAACCACGACACAAGACTTTGTAATGGAATCTTCCCTTGATTTTACTTTTCTTTTAAAAATTCAACTACAAGGTTACTTTTGTGATATTCTTGTGGATGTGTGTGAACCAATAGTTAGGCCGCTTTATTGTTGATTTGTTACTCATATACAAACCTCTCTCTAAGGTACATGAGCTTCTGTATTAGACCTGATGCGGGTTCTATCATTTTGGTGTAGATTGTTTTGGATTCAGATGAGACCAAATTTGGAGGATTTGGAAGGCTAGATAGCAATGCTTTGTTCTATTCTCGTGTGAGTCTCTCTCTCTCTCTCTCTCTCTCTCTCTCTCTCTCTCTCCACGCAATTGTGTCCGTCACCGGGGCTACTTTGACTTTTCATGTCACATGTGTGTTGTGTTGTATTGACTGTGTCCTACAGATTTTTCTAGCATGGGTTAGGATGCTCGTTTAATAGCTCCACCCTTTTGCTCATTGTATCAGGTTTTCTATCAGTCCCATAGATCCATTGGTCTTTAGTAGACTTGAGTCAACTCTCTCTCTCTCTCTCTCTGTGCACGCAAGTGTGTATATGTGTATGTATGTGTGCCTGCATGCATGCGCATGCCTTGTGAGTATTTGGGGAGTTCTTGTTAGTTATAATTGTGAGCTGGTTTGAAGCCACATGTTTGAGTAGAACTAAAAGATGGTTGGATGACTTACCATTGTATGGGAGATGGTAAGAATTGGTAGAAGTAAATCCCAAAATGCAGATCCAAGATAGGGGAATTGAGCTTGAATAAGCAATGATTGCTTAGGAAGTAATTATGAAGTAGCTCTTGGATTTGAATAGCCTTTTCTACTGTACTACAAAGTGGATTCGTGGTGCTTTGGACTGATCAGTCTGAATTGATGAAGTATTTTGTATAGGATTTTTAAATATGTATGAGTTATTGAATGCTAGATTCCTAACAGCTTTGATTATGAGGATGGGCAATTGAATGAGACCTCAATAGAGTGAAAATTTAGCTATAGGAGTCTATAAAACATCTGTGTGAGATTCAGGAGAATTTAGATCGCATTACCGCAAAATCTTAATGCATTATGTATCACTAGAATCTACACCCTCCTAATTGTGTAGGAAGTCTTAAACGTTTGAATGATCCTAGAGGGGAGTATATTTTCCCTAATGTCACGATTTGTGATGTATTCCTTTCTCTATACCTCTATGGATGGTTTGATGAATGGACACTTGTGGAAGGGTATGCCCTTTCAACGGGACACTTCCTATGAGGCACAACCCTTCAAAAGAGACATTCTATTGAAGAGACACTACCAATGTAATGTACCCTCTCATCAAGGGTCACACCCTTCACAAGGGGTACACACCTCTTCATGCACATACACTTTGGAGTACACACCTTTTCATGTGTGACTCTTCACTCTCTATATAAGAGAGGTCCAATTGTATGGATGACACACTACGGACACTCAAGCAATACAAATATTCCTTATTCTCTACTATTTCAGTCTCCTTTTTGTTCCTTAGCACATTTCTAAATATAGTACATCTAGGATTTCTTATTGTGGTATCAAAGCAAATTTCGCTCCTGCTTGTAGGAAATGCCCCCCACCTTCTAGCGCCTATATGATACATCTCTTTCCGCTAGAAGGATATCCACGCACGTTGTGCATGGAAGAGATGGAGAGAATGAGCGTAAAATTTTTTAGCGCCAACCCCACCTAAAGTCATTAGTGGCCTCTCCATCTCCCTCACATCACGAGTTGATGTGAATGGACACGACAAAAATCATGTCTTCTGACATGCTTGGGCTGTCCCAAAACCAAGGGACGCATCTTTTCCACCATCGGACACACCTTTTGATGAAGAGTTTGACTCCTTACTACCATCGGACACACCTTTTGATGAAGAGTTTGACTCCTTACCCAAGGGACACACCCCATCGTGGAAAAAAGGACACATATTTTCGTGTGGGGACACCCCTCTTTAAAACAGGGTTACACCCCTTCATGAAAAGGTACACCTATTCCAAGGGTCACACCCCTTAGAATAAGCACACCTTTTGGCACCAAGCACCACCCTACAAAAGGGTACCTAGAGGGCCTAAAAAGGGCAATCAGCCCTAAACCTAAGGCCCAACCCAAGACTAACCTTGCGTTCTAGTGACCCAGCCCTAAACCTAAGGCCCAACCCAAGACTAACCTTGCGTTCTAGTAACCCAGCCTTTAATTTTTGGGAAAAGCAAGGCCTAGCAGTTATTGCAGCCTTCACAAATCGGTTTTTGGCGTCTCGTAAGTCGTGCCCTCTTCTCGAAAGTCGCGCCTACTGTTCCGTACAGTCTATTCATGCTGATTCTGCCCCTCCCTCGCTGATTTCTGCTTGCCAGCCCACGCCAAGCCCACTTCAAGCTTGCCGTTTTCTGTTTGCAGCCTTTTGCTCAGCCTTTGGCGGCCTTCCATAGTCATGCCAATCAGGGCCTCAGCCTTCTGAATCTGTTCGCCAGCCTTTGCTCAGCCATGGATGTGTTCCATCGCCTCTGAAGGGTAACAGCCTGACGCCAACCTCTGCACAGCCTGCTCTATCTCTTCACCTCGCCATCTCAGCCTGCGAACAGAGGCCTTGCTGTCCAGCAAATATCCTCAGCCAGCCCCTCTTGTACAAGAAAACCTCGCCTCTACACAACAGATCGAGATCCTGTGTGGTTCGTGGTTTTGCTGGCAAGATGTTATGCCCACCACCGGACTGTTTTGCGTGAGGCACCTCAATTACATTACTTCCTCAGCACAGTCCAGGTTGTGTTTCCCGAGACACGTAGATACCCAGAACCCAATATTCCTCATGAGTTTGCTGTCCAATTTTGGAGAGACTTTTACCCCTCAGCTTCAGCATCTCCAGGGTACTCTCCACCTCCTTCAGCTCCTAGATATCCTCTTGCACAGGTTTTACCTTCCCCAAGACAGTATTTACACTCTGAAGGTACTCCTCCTAGATATCCTCCACTCCCGACAGCAGCTCCTTTTTTCTTCTAAGATCCATGGACTCTGCAACCTACCCCTGTACTCTCACGAGCAGTAACACACACTTCAGCATCACCAGTGATACCTCAGACAAGACCTCCTTTACCAGATTTCCACGGGTGGTTTCATCCTGCCTCGCCTGCCTCCTCCAACATGAGCAACCTCAGGGAGCAGCCCGGATCTTCTTCCAAGAATGGTACAAACTAGAGCGTAGGTTGATGCTCTTTTCGCAGGGACCTCAGATATGTTGCAATGCTCGCGTGCAACCTCTTCGGAGATCAGCGACTCAAGTCCAAAAAAGATCCTTGAAGTCAACTTACAAGGTGAAGCACTACTTCAACTTCAAATTCCCAGCTTCAGGACAGCATCTCCGACTTGGTCCAGAAAGTTCAACAACTCCAAGATTCTCACAGTATCACACATACAGAGAATGACGTGACGCCACCGGATGACTATGTGGACTCGTTCCCACTAGAGGTAGAAAACACTAAAACTCCGTGTCCTCTACCGCTTACTCCAAGCTTCCAAAACTAAAAGACTTGACATTAAACTTCCAGAAGCCTACACTGGTCAACGAAATCGCCGAACAGTGGACCAATGGCTCACAAAATTGCGCATGTACTTGATACTATTGGCCTCACTGAAGGCAAAAAGATTGCCTTGGCAGCCTCCCTCCTCAAGGATACAGCTTTCCTATGATGCCAACGATGCTTAAAGGATGGCAAAAGTGTGTTAACTTGGGAACATTTTGAACACATGCTCCGTAAGTAGTTCATACATGCCAATGCGGACTTCCAAGCAGGTTTAAAACTCCGACAGTTGGAGCAAACGGGCTCCCTGTCTTCCTACATCTCTCAGTTCACCACATTGGTGCTGGAGATTGATGGTTTAAGTGATGATGATTGCCTTCATGCGTTCATCTCAAGCCTAAACCCCTCGTTACGCATTGATGTCCTCAAAGCAAACATCACCACCACAGTTGGCGCTATTGCTTACTCAGAGCGCATTACTGATTTCGAAAACACAGGGAAGCAGAGTTCTAATAGAGCACAGAACTCTACTATGGCCAAAGGTGCTCGCCCTCAAGATACCCCAAGTTCAGAAAAAACTCGGGTAATCAAGGTCAGCGACAGTCTCAAGATCCCCACAAGTCTTAGAAATCATATGCTGGATCCCAACAGAAGCACTCCTCCAAGGATCGTGCCTCTTCCTCTTCATAAAGTCATGACCGTCATCACCAACATAAAGGTGCGGCCATTGACAAGAAGAATAACTCTAACACAAAAGGACTTTGTACCATCTGTACGGGCAACCATAGATGGTTCGATTGTCCGAAGTGACCAAAGCAAAATTCCAATATGAAATCTAGCACTTCCCAAACAGAAGATGCCACCCCAGCACAAGACAAGAAAGGCAAAGCTGTTCAAATGGCAAATACCATCCACATGAGCCTTGCTAGGAACCCCAAACCTTCCCTGGCCACTCTAAGTACTTTGTGTCCAAGGATCGATTCGTGGAACAACGGTCACTATCCTCATCGACAGTGGCTGCTCTCATAACTTCCTAGCTAGTTCTATGGTCGAAAATTTTCGGTTGACCACCAGTCGTAGTCCCATGGACTATCAGATTGAACTCGCAAATGAAACTATCTTCTTGTGCAACACCAAGATCAAAAACTTGTCTTTTCGCATACAACATTATACGGGCAAGTTGAACTTCGACATCATGCCTCTTTCTCGGTACGATGTCATACTCAGATAAGAGTGGCTCTACGACTATGATTCATCAATCAGTTTCCGCAGCCATACTATCCAATTTGTCCACCAGGGAAAACTTATTGAGCTAACTGGTTCTAGGGATTCTCCTTCAATTCCAGTTGCCTCTGCCCTACATGTAAAGGAGTGGGTTCGTAAACGTCAAGTAAAGACTTCACTTCTGTTGGTTACAGCAGTAGAGGAGACACCAACAAAGGATCCTCCTGAGTACCTCAACCAACCTTTTTCCCAGCCCTACTTGGATATTTTCCCACAGGAATTGCCAAAGCAGTTACCACCTCAATGACCAGTGGATCACCCAATCGAGCTTATTCCTGGCAGTAATCCACCGTCGAAATCTCCTTATCAGGTTTCTTACACTCAAAATGAAGAAATCCAAAGACAGGTGACCGAACTACTCGACAAAGGTCACATTCGGCCTAGTCGCAGTCCTTTCGAATCTCCTATATTACTTGTGGAAAAAAAGAGTAAGTCAATGCGTCTCTGCATTGACTACCGAGCCCTTGACAAGCTCACTATCAAAAACAAGTATCCATTGCCTCGCATCGATAACCTCTTCGATTAACTTCTACATGCAACACAATTCTCAAAGATTGATCTTCGTTCAGGTTATCATCAAATTCGCATACGACAAGGTGATGAGTACAAGACAGCTTTTCGAACAAAGTATGGACACTATGAATGTTTGGTCATGCCTTTTGGGTTAAACAATGCCCCGGCCACATTCATGATACTAATGAATGACATTTTTAGGCCTTTCCTCGATAAGTTCGTCATCATTTACCTCGATGACATCCTCGTTTTCAGCAGATCCCTAGATGAGCACAACAACATCTTCACCAAGTTTTTGAAGTTCTCCATGCAAATTCTCTCTACATCAACGTTGAGAAGAGTGAGTTCTTGAAGACCCAACTCGAATATTTGGGACATGTTATTTCCGCTTAAGTTCTAGGTGATGAAGCAGTTCCTCCTGCAGGTGATTATGTCCCAGAAATTGAAGACAATTATGTTCTCCTTAATCCTGAGCGTATTCTGGACCATCGACAGCAAGAGACTCAACATCAACTTATCATGGAATTCCTTGTTCTTTGGCGAGATCTGGACGACTCCGACGCTACTTGGCAATCTGATGAAGACTTACAGCAGCACCCTCACATTTTACAGCAGTATTTTTAGAATTTATCGTGATATTTTCTACATCAGCTCATTATCTCCACCAAGGTCTTATTTTGAGTGGGAGGGGATGTCACGATCTGTGACGTATTCCTTTCTCTATACCTTATACTTATGGATGGTTTGATGAATGGACACTTGTGGAAGGGTGTGCCCTTTCAACGGGACACTTCCTATGAGGCACAACCCTTCACTAGAGACATTCTATTGAAGAGACATTACCATTGTAATGTACCCTCTCATCAAGGGTCACACCCTTCACAAGGGGTACACACCTCTTCATGCACATACACTTTGGAGTACATACCTTTTCATGTGTGACTCTTCACTCTCTATATAAGAGAGGCCCAATTGTATGGATGACACACTACGGAATCTCAAGCAATACAAATATTCCTTGTTCTCTCCTATTTCAGTCTCCTTTCTGTTTCTTAGCACATTTCTAAATATAGTAAATGTAGGATTTCTTACAATTTTCCCTAGCAAGTTGCACTAGTCAGCACCAAACCTTGGGTAGGAACCCTAGGACAGCTTAGGTCGTGACTACTGCTCTCTAGAGTTCAATCTATAATGAAGTTCTTTATTGGAGACCTATAGTATCAAGGCTTAAGTGCATGGCAACATGCTAGATTCAGAGAGGATCCAGATCTACATCACATGCTTATCCTTCCTCTATTATGGTGGTAGTGAGACATGATAAGCAAAAGGGAAAAACTTGTGTGTTGTGATTTCATAAATGCTCTGGTCCCATTTCTCATAGCTTCTAATTGAGTAGTACCTCGTTCATGGTTTGAAACAGAGGCATTGAGTACACCGTGGCTATAAACAATAAAATGGGCATAATCGGTGATGTTTACCTTTGTTAAATACACTAGGTTGAACCATGATTGTGCATTGTGGTCGGTATTTTTTAGCTGTATTTTGATGATTGGGAGGCTTTTGATGTGAACATGGTATCTATTTTTCTTATGTACTAGTTATGTTGCTATTGCTTTAGGCTGCACATGGTGTGTTGTCTAGCATGTGTCATAGGTACACATGAATTCCTTACATGCCTTTTAATAAAATACTTCAATCTTTTCAAGATGAAAAGTCATGTTCAGTTTTCTTGTAGACTATTGTAGGCGTGTTGGAGTGCCTTACATACTCTTTTTATTGTAGTGGCATAGTCTCTCAAAACCTCTTGTCAAAGTAGTATTGATGCAATTGTCTTCTATGTATTATAAACAAAAACATCTTCATGAATTTTTAGAAAGTGTGCTGTTAATCGGGGCATTTGGTTTTTCCAAGGACACAACCTTTGGAATAAGCTTGTACAATGGAGATGCCCATCATTATTGTTGTATAAAAGGTTCATACGTGTTTAAGGACATGATGTGGATTAGAGTTAGGTTATCTAACCCTTTCCTTTATAGCACAATATCAAACACGTGATGTGGAGATGATTTCTCAACAGCTTCCCTCAAGATCAACATCATGAAGTAGGCCTTCACTTAAGATGATGATTTTGGGGGATTGAAGGGCTAAACATTACATTCCATCACACTCCTTTAATGGGAGTGTCCTTCCTTTGCATCAAACGAAGAGCTTGTCGGTGCTTCTTGAGAAGCTCTTTGCCAAGTGGTTTGGTAAAGATGTCTGCAACATTCTCTTTGCTATTACAATGTTAGAGTGTGATGTCATCAAGTAATACTCTTTCTCTGATGAAGTGCTCTCTGACATCAATGTGCTTTGTCCTAGAGTGATATACTAGATTCTTGGCTAATGCTTGAGCCCGTTTATTATCACAGTATATTGTTTGATTCATCAAAGTAATTTGTTTCTGACAATAGTCTTTTAAGCCATATAGCCTCACATGCACTTGTAGTGAGTGCCCTATATTCTTCTTCCGTTGAAGACAAAGAAACAAGTAGTTGTTTGTTTGATAACCATGATATAGCACCTTGACCAAGAGAAAATGCATATCCCTGTGTCGATCTCCTGGTCTCATGATCTCCGGCATCGTCATTGTCATAGTTAGGTCCGTACGCGTACGAACGTTGTTTCCGTATTCCATCCGTACATCATTCCGCATGTTTAAAAAAATAATAAAGTATAAATATATTTTTCCTCTTCTCTCTCTCTCTCTCTTTCCGTTTTCGTTTTCGTTTTTTTTTTTTTTTGGTGGGAAGGGTTTTGTTGGGGGGGGGGGGGAGGGGATCAATTTTGTGCCTAGCGAAAACCTTGGAAAACACAATTTTTAGCACTATTCTTATCTGTATGCTGCTAATCCGTACTCCATACACTGTTGGCCGACTTTGGCTGTGGTTGGCCTCAAGGATGGTCTCAAGGAGGATGAGGAGGATGGCACTGATGCAGATGATGATGAGGACAAGGATGAGCAAGAGAATGAGGATAAGGATGCAGCTTGAGGCTTGAGCCTCATCGGTTGTGAATGCATTTCAATTTTCAGCTTATTTCCGGGCTGTGGCTGACTTTTCTTATATGATGTTTTGTCTTTGTAGTAACTACTTCCAAGTTTCTACTACCTACTACCTTTGATCATGATGTTTGGTGTAGTATTGATGTATCATTGACACTATATATTAGAATCCAGATTCCAGATGACTCTGGTCTTTGGAGGCTGAACTCTTTGAACTTTCATGAATCATGATTCATGACTTTAATATTAATACAAGTTTGAAGTTTGAAGTTTGAAGTTTGAAGTTGAAAGTTTTGTAGCTCCATGTCAATGTAATGTGTACAATGTATATTTTTCTAAATGTTTTTGGGTAAAATTAGGGTCACGTACGTATGTTTCAGCCCTAGGGGCTGAACCATACTCCAATCATACTTCCATACTTATCTGACGTATGCGTATGGTAACGTATGGAAAAAACTGTGGTCACTATCACAGTATCCATGCAACCTTGTATGACTTCCTCTGTATTCTATTCCAAACTATCTTGTACCTCTAATGTATCTCAAAACTCTATTAGCTGCATTCCACTGAGACTATTTTTGATTTGCCATAAACTGTGCAAGTGAGCTTACTGCATAACAAATATCTGGCCGTGTGATAGTCAGATATATAAGAGATCCGATGAGCTACCGATGGTACCTGTCATTGGCTGTAGGCTTTTTGAATCTTTTGTAAGTTTCAAACTCTTTTCCATGGGAGTGGTTGCAATCTTATGTGAAACTCTTCAGGAGATTGTCAACATATTTTAGATGACTCATGAAGGTGTTGTCTGAGTCTCTCTAAAACTCAATACCAAGACAATAGTGCATAAGTCCAAGATCTTTCATCTCGAACTCTGCAGATAAGTCTTGTTTCAACATCTTAATGAAGCTATCATTACTTCCTGTCACAATTAGATCATCTACGTACAAAAGTGCGAAAGTGATGTCTTCCCCTTGAACTTTGTAGTAGAGAGTATGATCTGCATTGGACTTCATGTATCCCAGATTAGCAAAATACTTGATGATTCTGTTGTACCAACTTCTGGGTGCTTGCTTTAAGCCATAGAGACTTTTCTTGAGATGGCAAACCTGATTCTCTTTGCCAGGTTCAACATAACCTGTTGGTTGTTGCATGTAGACTTCCTCGTCTAGGTAACCATTGAGAAAATCATTCTTTTCATCTAGCTGCTAGTAATATCAAGAACCGCATGGAATCCATCTTTGCTACTGGAGGATAAGTCTCATCATAGTCTTTACCATATTACCAGGTTAATACTTTTATAAGTAGTCTGGCTTTGTATCTTTCAATGCTTCCATCGGGATTGTACTTTACTTTCTAAACCCATTTGTTTGCTATGGCATTCTTTTCTAGTGAAAGGTCGCATAATTTTCAGGTATTGTTCTTGTACAAAGCTTCCATACCTTCATTCATAGCAGTTTGCTATTCTGGCTTGTCAACTGCGTCTTGGAAATACATTGGCTCTTCTGTAGCCATGATGGTAGTCATAAGAGCATAATTGGTAGTTATTGCTTTTGCTTGATGTCAATCTAGCTAGTGGTGTGCTTTCCCTAGTAAACCGTCTGAGTTGTTGTTGTTGTTTCCCAAATCAGCCAGTCCCTAGCCTCTCACACATGCCTCGTCCCACATCCTGCACCCTCTTCACTAGAGGAGGGGTAAAGGATGCTGTAATGAAACTTCATAATGGCCGAGCGAAGGATCATGAGGGACTATGCACTGAGTTCATTGCATATGGGATTAACCTCCTAGCCCCGATCTTAGCAAAGCTTTTTAATAAAGCGGTTTGTTTGGGATTTCCACACACTTGGACCATTAACACTATCTCACCCATCCACAAGGGAGGGGATCCCATGAGCCCGGAGAACTACAGGACCATTATGATTGGACATGTCATGTCCAAGATTTATGCATCAGTACTTGACTCTGAGGTTAGCAGACTTGCAAAGTGTCGAGGACTCAGAGCAACAGGACAGGGCGGATTCCGGCGTGATCATGGAACCATGGACCACATTCTGATGCTCGGATGTATCATCGAGGAGGCGAGGTCACGGAAGCAGAGGGTTTATTGTTGCTTTGTGGATTTTCGCAAGGCATTTGACACGGTCCCGAGAGCCCGCCTCATACGGCGCCTACAGGACTAAGGTTATGACCAGGACCCGGGTGGACAGATGAGATCATGAGTACCATCGGGGTCAAACAAGGGTGTCCTTTGTCGCCTACCTTGTTTGGCCTCTACATTGACGAGCTTGAGACAGTGATGCAGACACAAGGGGGTGTAGGTTGCTCTCTTGGGGCACACTGATCCAGATTTTACTCTATGCAGATGACGTGGCTCTCTTGTCTTCCTCAGCAGAGGGGCTTCAGAGACACCTAGACGCTTTACAGTCCTTTTGTGAGTCTCATGATTTGAAGGTCAACCTGGGTAAAACCAAACTCATGATCTTCAATACATCTCGAGCCATCATGCGTCAGGAGCAGTTCACATTTGCGGGGTCATCTGTTGAGATAGTTTCATCATACACTTATCTTGGGGTTATCTTCTCCGGACCGAGCTTCATTATGAGACCCGCGATGTAGGCACGCTTGAGTAGAGGGTATGCCTCAATGGCCAGGCTAGAGAGGCAGTGCTTCCGCTCACACTTTCAGGATCCACACACCAAGGGGTTGCTTTTTGACTCCTTGGCTCGCCCAACGGGGATGTACGGCAGTCCTTGTTGGGGGCCAGACTTGTCGGTTACAAAGTGGACCCATGTGGAGTGGCTACAGGTTCTCATGCTATCACGGATGATTCGTGGTAAGTCATCCGTCCTCACCAGATCATTCAGGCTAAGTTTAGGTCACCCCCTTTACAACTAGATGATGCATTTCAGGTCATCACATATCTGTACCGAGTTAGGGAATATGGGGATTATACCTCGGGGTGTAACAGGCTACCATGGATAGCTTTATCCTCTTCTATGGCACTCCAGCAGGAGGAGATCAGAGGTGCTGGTATGCACGTACAGAGAGATGGTTTGAGCGACTGGGGCTCCTAATGGATAGACTACCTCCCTTCCAGTATAGCATGGATGCTCCGTTCTCTCCCCTCTTATCACACGAGGTCAACCAGGATATCCGTGAGGATCAACTACAGCTACACACTTTTCGGACCTGGTTGGAACCGGGTGAACTCCCAGTGAAGCTTAGCTTCTACAGAGATCACTTCTTACATATCACAGCGGAGGGTTTCATTGACCCACCAGGATACACACAGATTCACCTACCCTACTCGATGAGGATCTCTCTTGGACAGTTCCAGGTCTCTTCACATAGACTTCGCATCGAGAGCGGCAGAGCAGAGCAACTACCCAGGGAGCGGCACATATGCACACTGTGTGACATACAGGAGGTTGAGATAGAGGAGAATTTCATCTTCAGGTGTCCTGTGTACTATGAGATCCGAGGACGTTTCCACTGCCTCTTTAGAGATAGTTATGGGATTTTAGCCCATTTCCTCTCCTACCGAGACCAATGGTGTTTGGCAGGTTTCATTCATGAGGCACTTAGCCATCGCGAGAGGATACTCCGAGCACGGAGACAGGAGAAGACTTCTTCCTCGGTTGATCCCTCTCAGAGCTCTATCACGGAGTTCTTTCAGCTAGATCACATGGACCCCAACGAGACGAGGCCTTGACATGACCGTGATCCGGAGCCCGTGACCTGATAGCTCAAACAGAGGGTCGACACACAGATCACACTTGGAGACATCCCCTCCTTGTTTAGAGTTGGAGCCCGACCGACGGGGGTCACAGTAGCCCCGGTTAGACGCAGAGCTACGACCAGGAGACGTGTCAGGACCGCACCTCTGAGTGGCCGACAGCACTCTATTGCTGACTTCATCCCTCCACTGCCTCATCCATCCTGATATCTTGCTGTTGCTGGGGATGATGATGATATTGATGATGATGCTGAGATTGATATATAGTCGATCATCGACATGACTATGTTGTACTTAGGACTTAGTACTGCCATTCTGCATTTTTGGCATTTTGCATTTTGCATTGGTATGGACGCTCGTTTAGTAGCTCCACTACCACAGCTCGTTGTATCAGGATTTTCACAGTCTCATAGACCCATCGGTCTTCCGAAGACTTTAATAAATTTTCTTTCTTTCTTTCTTTCTTCTTAGGGTATTTCTTGCAATTCTTGCTCTTCTTCATCAACCTTTTCGGTAGGTGACTGAGTGATTGGTGTATCAATCTCCTTTGTATTTGAGGTTTTTCATTTCGATTCTTCATCAAAGATTACATATCTGGAGATGATGACCTTTCGGTTGATGGGATCATACAACTTGTATGCTTTGCTCTCTTCACTGTAGCCAACCGTGATGCATTTACGTGACTTTGCATCCAATTTTCTGCAATGATTGTCCTGTATGTGGGCATATGCTATGCAACCACATATGCGGAGATGCCGAATGCATGGCTTGTGTCCAGTGAATGCTTCATAAGGTGTCATACCACGAATCGATTTGATTGGAAGCCAATTAAGTAAGTAGTTTGCAGTGGCAATTGCTTCTGCCTAATATTGATTCGGAAGATTCTTCTCATTGAGCATTGCTCTAACATTGTGTGCTAAAGTACCATTCTTCATTTCAGCTCTTGCATTTTGCTGAGGAGTCTTTGCACAAGTAAATTGTCTTCAAATGCCGTTACTCTGCAAAAGTTCATGAATGCTAAAGACATGTATTCACCTCCTCTGTCTGATCTCATAACTATGATCTTTATGCCTGTCTGGTTCTTTATCATGGCTTTAAATTCTTGAATTTGGAAAATTCTTCAGATTTCTCTTTCAGAGAGTAGACCCAACAATATCTGTTGTAGTCGTCGATGAAAGTGTAGTAAAGTGAATCATTGGTGCTATGGGTGTGGGCATAAGCCCGTACATCTATATGAATGAAATCAAGAATATGTCTTGTTGGAGAGGTCCTTCAGCCGAAATTGGTTCCCGTTTGTTTACCAAAGCAGCAAGCTTCGCAAACTTTTCCAAGAAACTGAAGTTTCACAATTCCAATTGCCATATTCTAATTTTTGAGCTCTATCAAGCTTTTGAAATTGACATGTTCATATCTCTTGTGCCATACTGCGAAAAGTGGCATCTGTTGCGTAGTTGAGCTGGCATGGCATGCAAAGTACTGAAGCTAGCATTCTAAACAAGTGTCCTTTCTTGACTGCTTTTCCTACTAGCTAAAATCTTCTGGATTTGTCTCTGATAGTGCATTCATCTCCATCAAAGATGACTCGGTAGTTGTGTTTCATCATTTGACCAACTGATAAGAGGCTCTTACTGATCTTCGAAACATAGAGTACATCTTTCTATAATCCTTTTGCACCAGTGAAATTGTTCATAGGGACAATGCCTTTTCCTTGAATTGAATTCGGTTTGTTATATCTGGAGTGTAGATAACGTTCGTCTGTCCTTCTAATGGTTTCATCTATGTGAACCATTCTTGATGCTTTGTCATGTGAGATGATGTGCCGCTATCGATGTACCAAGGATCCTGATCTGGTTGATCGAGTTGATAACTGAAGTCCCCTTTCGAATTGCAATCAATGTCAAGGTACACTGTATCAATCTTCTGCATATCCTCGCTTGCAAGAAACATATTCTCAGGTTCATTGCCATAAAGACTGTGATTTAAATGTCCACCGCAATGATTTTCTCTTCCTTGAAATTTTCTCGATTCCTATTGGATTGACCACCTTGGTCGTACTGCTTCTTGTGGCAATCTCTTTCATAGTGTCTAAACTTATGACAATAGTTGCACTAAATGTTTGACATGTTGGTGGATGCATTCTCTCGTCCTTGGAATCTTTCTCTATTGGAATGTTTTTCTCTTGGTTGTTGATGCTGATGCTGCCGAGGATTATGATGATGCTGACTTCGTTGATTATTGTGTTGTTGATGATGACCACTTCGCTGAAAGGATCTGCCTCTGTCTCTGCCTCTGCCTCTGCCTCTGCTTCTATCTTAAGCTGAGAATGCTTGATCATTAGAAAGACCTTTGCGTGGAGTCCCGAGTTCTTTACCAAGTAAAACTGACTGGAGCTCTTGAAGTGTTGGAATTTGCCATTGAATGGCAATACTGTGGACTAGATTCTCGTATCTCTCTCCTAGTCCATTCAGGATGACTTTAACCATTTCTGCGAGAATCATGGTCTCTCCTGCGGTTGCGAGTTGTTTGTTGTTATCCTTGATCATGAGTACATAAGCATAACCGGTTTCACTGTTGTTGCGGAAACTCTGGTTTATCTAGTTTCTCAGGGTGAGAATCTTGGAAGTGTTCTTGGACTCGTAAAGAGCTGCAAATATATCCCATGCTTCTTTTGATGTCTTGACTATATTGAGCTGTCCTAGCATGATATCTTGCACATTCTGCTTGATCAAATGATATGCATAGTTGTCTTTCTTGTCCCATTCTTGTTGTGCTCGGGCAATGGCAAGATATACTACAGGTGCGGTCACTGGTGGTGCAGCTTTAGATCTCGCTGTTGGTGCTGCGGCAACAGGGGCAGTGGAGCTACTGCTGGTTGGATTGTCCAATGGTCTAGGTGTAGACTCATCGACATACTTCCATTTGTCTTGAAGTACAAGAATGGTCTCCATTCGGTATTTCCATGTGCTGTAGTTGGAATTGTCTAGCTTAGCAGATGCCTCCAAACTGAGGTTACTAGTCGTAGATTTGGTACAAGCAATGCACTCAAAAGTGTATGTGAAATCACTGTCTGAATCAACTGCAATACATTGTTTGTATCGAGTGCAATCTGAACTATGGGTGAAGATAGAACTGCAATATATAAATCCAATCTGCTACAAGGCTTGTGGCAAATGATGCCGGGAATAGCCAAGAGGCTTTACAAAGCTTAAAATGATATGCACCATGTCAGAAAATAGTCAAATAGGCTTTACAATGATGTGCACAATGATATATTCATGAGCGGAGAGGAAGGCGTTAGTTGGGAGCCGGGTCTTTAGGAGGCTATGCAGTATGGTTGTGGAGCTACTTGTAGAGTGGGAAGAGCCGCGGTATGTGAGCTCGTTGTCGGCGGTCTGGAAGTTGGAGCGATTGACGGTCCCTGACGATTGTACATTGCTTGGACGTAGGGTGCACGTTGGAGGCTCAAAGGGTCCGTCTGTACGCTCTAGGGATCCGCCTTACATTGGAGTAGCGTCGCCTCTATGCTGACTCGAGAAGGATGGCAGCTGCTCGGTTGTAGCTGCTAAGATTAGTCTGCCGTTGCTGAGCCCTTGTTGTCTAGGCTGAGCCGGAGAGGAGTTGGTGTATGTGTTGTAGAGAGCTGCTCATCGTAAAAGTCGTTGAAGCTGAGGCGTGAAAACCTACGTGTACAAAGTCGTTGCGTGAAGACCGGCATCCAGGTGGAAGTGAAGGGCACTGCCTTGTTGTGCTTCGAGTGCTTCGAGTCGGCTAGCTAGAGGGCTTAGAACTCTCTGTTGACGAAGTCTTTTTGCAGCTGGAGTTGGCCGACTGTTGAGGATGCTGCATTGGCAAAGCATGATGATGCTGGTCAACTGCTTGTTGAGAGCCATGGCTCTACCTTCTCTGTTAAAGTCCTTTTTTTTTTTCAAAAAAGAGACTTCTATTAAGTATTAAAGAAAACCGAAGAGCAAGCTCCATACGGGAATACGGGATACACCATGCAATGCATGAAAAGCTCAAGAGCCAAAAAGAAAGCATTGGGGCTGATAGTGCCATCTCAATCCGGTAGCAACCTCCGAGAAAAAGGGAGAACCCCTCCAAACTCGAAGAAATACAGTCCTTCTAGAAGAGGCTACCCATGAAGGGCCCTGCATGCTAGCCCATATGGCTATCAAAATGTGAACCGTGTCACTCCAAATACGTGTGAACACCTGTGATAGGTGTATCTGGGTGTCATCCAAGGCCTCTGTGCATCTGGCTCTCCAAATGTGCCAAGAGGAAATGCTAGCCAAAATCTCCCAAGAGGTGTCCACTGAAACATGTGAAGCTTTGAAAGGAATATGTGGTACATCCTGAAGAGAGTAGGGCTCTATCACCTGTCGACGGATCGAGAGTGCCCAAGAAGAAGGCTCACCCTCATAAAACACCTGGGGCCCAGTAAGGGATAACCATGTGACCGAGCCCCGAGTCATGAAGAAAGGAAAATGCTGAGTATCCGAGCAACTCCTTTCCAAACAGTCCTTGCTTGAGTGCAGTCCCAAAGGCAATGTCGCACTGACTCCTCTCTGCAGAGTGACAACGAGGGCAAGTGGGATCACCCCAAATCGTGATCTCCACAAGTTCAGTGCAATCCCTCCATGAATAGAAAGCCAAAAGAAAAGAGTGATCTTTCTATTTCTGAGGGATTTCCAGAGCCTCCTCTAGAAATTCCTACGCAAATCTGCGGTGATGAAAAAACTATCCCGATGGGGGGCTTTGGAGGGAAAGAAGCGAATCTCCCAATGGGGGATTCCCTGAAATCTCCTGGCATTACCAACCGTGAAGCGAAAGAAGGGAATCCCCCTCTGTTGAAGTCTTAGAAGCAGAAAATAGCAAGACTCTCTCTCTTTGTTGATGATGATGATGATGGTTATGATGCTGAGATTGATATATATATATATATATATATATAGTCGAGATATGACTATGTTGTACTTGAGATTTAGTACTGTCATTTTGCATTTTTTGCTTTCTGCAGTGGTATGGATGCTCGTTTAGTAACTCCACTACCACAGCTCATTGTATCAGGTTTTTCACAGTCTCATAGATCCATCGGTCTTCCAAAGACTTTAATAAACTTTCTTTCTTTCTTTCTCTTTTGAAATCTTGAACTCAAGTCTCTTTCTCCCAATTAACTATATCACAAGTCTCTCTCTTGCATGTGGGATTAACCTCCTAGCCCCGATCTTAGCAAAGCTTTTTAATGAAGCTGTTTGTTTGGGGTTTCCATGCACCTGGACTATTAACTTGGCAGCGGATCCCATGAGCTCCGAGAATTATAGGACCATTATGATTGGACATCTCATGCGGAAGATTTATGAATCAGTGCTTGATTCTGAGGTCAACCGATTTGTAGAGTGTCGAGGACTTGGAGCACCAAGACAGGCTGGGTTTGGGCGTGATCATGAAACCATGGATCACATTCTCATGCTTAGGTGTATCATCGAGAAGGCCAGGGCATGGAAGTAGAGGGTTTACTATTGCTTTGTGGATTTTCGCAAAGCATTTAATACGGTTTCGAGAGCCGCCTCCTCCGGCGCCTACAGGATTTGGGTTATGACCAGGAGATCATTTGGGCTGTCATGGCACTTTACAAGAGAGTATTAGGCAGAGTCCGGGCAGGATCTGGGTGGATAGACAAGATCATGAGGGGTCAAACAAGGGTGTTCTTCATCACCTACCCTGTTTGGCCTCTACATAGACGAGCTCGAGACACTTATGCAGACACAAGGGGGGATGTATGTTCTCTTGCCGGCATGTTGATCTGGATATTGCTGTATGCAGATGACGTGGCTCTTTTGTCTTCCTTAGCAAAGGGGCTCCAGAGACACCTTGACGCACTACAACATAGTCACTTCGATGGTCGGCTTGGTCGGCTATATATCAATATCAGCATCATCATCATCATCGGCAGCAGCAAGATATCAAGATGGATGAGGCAATGAAGTCGGCAATAGATTGCTGTCGGCCACTTAGAGGTGTGGTCCTGGCACGTCTCCTGGTCGTAGCTCTGTGTCTGACCAAGGCTACTGTGACCCCCATCGGTCGGGCTCCGACTAAACTCACATTTGGCGATTAATCTTTTCATCTTCACTAGGTACGTGCGTACATCTTCTCGGCGGCCTTGTTCGATCTTGCTTAGTTGGAGAGCGGGATCATCTTGTAGCCTCTCCGTTTGAAAGCGTCGTTTGAATTCTGTTTGAAGTAGGTCCCATGTGGCGTGCTCTTCCACTAGAAGGTCTAGGTACCATTCAGACGCTTCATCAGTTAAGGCCATGGGAAACCAAGCCACCTTGGTTAGCCTGCTATGCCGCGAGGTGTAATCCCCATATTCCCTAACTCGGTACAGATACATGATGACCTGAAATGTAGCATCTAGCTGTAAAGGGGGTGACCCAAACTCAGCCAGAATGATCTGGTGAGAGTCTGGCCCCTAACAAGGGCTGCCGTACATCCCCGCTGGGCAAACCAAGGAGTCAAAAAGCAACCCCTTGGTACGTGGATCCTGAAAGTTCGAGCAGAAGCACTGCCTCTCTAGTGTGGCCAGTGAAGCATACCCTCTGCTCAAGCGTGCCTGTATCGTGGGTCTCATAGTGAAGCTGGTGGGTCCGGAGAAGATAACCCCAAGATAAGTGTATGATGAAACTACCTCAACAGGTTACCCCTCAAATGTGAACTGCTCCTAACGCATGATAGCTCGAGATGTATTGAAGATCATGACCTTGGTTTTATCTAGGTTGACCTTCAAATCATGAGACTCACAAAAGGACTGTAGTGCGTCTAGGTGCCTCTGGAGCCCCTCTGCTGAGGAAGACAAGAGAGTCATGTCATCTGCATAGAGCAATGTCTGGATCAGCGTGCCTGCAAGAGAGCAACCTACACCCCCTTGTGTCTGCATCACTGTCTCAAGCTCATCAATGTAGAGGCCAAACAAGGTAGGTGACAAGGGACACTCTTGTATCTGAGCGTGAGAATGTGGTCCATGGTTCCATGATCACGCTGGAATACGGCCTGTCCTGCTGCTCTAAGTCCTCGACACTCTGCAAGTGTGCTAAGCTCGGAGTCAAGTACTGATGCATAAATCTTGGACATGACATGTCCAATCATAATGGTCTTGTAGTTCTCCGGGCTCATGGGATCCCCTGTCTTGTGGATGCGTGAGATAGTGTTAATGGTCCAAGTGTGTGGAAACTCCAAACAAACAGCTTCATTAAAAAGCTTTTCTATGGCTCTTTCAGCAGGATGTGACCAAACATGCTGGTATGCACGCACAGAGACATGGATAGACTCCCTCCCTTCAGTATAGTATGGACGAATCTCTATTGGGCAGTTTTGGGTCCCTTCATGTATCGAGAGCGGCAGAGCAGAGCGCCTACCAAGGGAGAGGCACATATGCACATTATGTGACTTAAGGAGGTTGAGACGGAGGAGCACTTCATCTTCAGGTGTCCTGATTACTATGAGATCCGAGGGCGTTTCTATTGTCTCTTCGGAGATAACTGTGGGGTTTTCTCCTGATTCCTCATCTATCCAGACCAGATATGCTTGGCAGGCTTCATTCATGAGGCATCCAGGCATCGTGAGAGGATACTTCAATCAGTGAGACAGAAGCAGACTTCTTTCTTGGCAGATCCCTCTTAGAGCTCTATCATGGAATTCTTCTTGCCAGATCACTTCGACCCCCACGAGACGAGGCTTCGACATGATCGTGACCTAGAGCCAGTGACTCGACATCTCAAACAGAGGTTTGACGGACACTTACAGAGATTCTCCCAGACATGGATTCCTGGATTGTTAGAGGTGACTTCGACAATTTGGAGACCTTGGAGGACCAGCAGGGCAGAGAACCAGAGTTTACAGGTATGGCTCAGGCAGAGCAGTCCGACGATTGGGACTCTTTTATCTTTGCGACAGGAGGAAGGGACTGTTGGCGAGACCCGTCCTTCCGGCGTTGGCACGGGAGCTTGGACTTCTCGTGGGGTTTCCGCAGGGAAGGAGGCAGACTCCTGGAGAGGCTGGATAGATTCTATGTTAGTGATTGGGCCATCAGCAGAGGCGGTCAGGCCAGTATAGTTCCAGGGACGACACTCTCCGACCATGCGCCGGTTCTCTTATCATTAGATTCGGCAGCTCAGACCCTTCCCCCTCGCTCATGCCGGATTCCCGATTCCATTTTCTCGAGGGAGGACGTGCGCAGCAGTATTTGCGATCTTTGGGACAGAGACTGGGGCGAGTGCGAGGACCTGGTTGATTCGGTGGCGCAGGCGTTGCAGGAGTCCAGCCAGATCTGCCAACTCGCAGCCCTACAGGTTCGAGAGTAGTGGTGGGGTAGAGAGAGAGCCCTTCGGAGAGACCTCGCCTCCATTCAGCGGCTCCAGCAGGCATCCCCGGGCTCGGAGGAGCTTCGGATCCAGGCCCTTCGAGCCAGAGCCCTTCTTGAGGAGACACTCCAGCGTCGCTCAGAGTTTTCCTATCATGCCTCTCTCTCCTTCTGGGCTCGGAAGGGTGACCGGATGTGCAGGGAGTTCTTCAGGACACATGGCCAGAGAGCTGCAGGTGATCAGCTTCGGAGTCTCAGTACAGCGTTGGGACACATTGTCACGGATCCGGGGAGGTCTTGGGATTGGCCACCGACTTCTACAGGACCCTTTTTCAGCAGGAGCCACTTGCTCCTCGCACTCGTCGTGCCCGCATGGAGGTGTGGAGACACACTCCTTCCTTGGTCCAGCCTAGCATGCAGGCGACGCTGTTGGCACCGTTTACCACGGATGAGATGCTGGAGGCCTTGATGGCCATCAATGGACAGAAATGCCCAGGTGAGGATGGGCTATCCCGGGCATTCTTCACCTCCTTCTGGGACCAGATCCATCAGCCCCGCAGCTTTTCAGAGGATTTTCAGCAGCGGTTATATGCCAAAGAGCCTCTCCTCGGGATTGATTTGCCTCATCCCGAAGGGAGGAGATAGACAGGAGATCCGTCAGTGGCGCCCGATCACTCTCCTTACCACTGCCTACAAAATCCTAGCCAAGATGATCAGCGCCAGAGTTCGGCCTCTACTTCCAGACATCATTCACGACACTCAGACAGGCTTTGTTCAGGATCGCAGTATCCTGGACAATGTCTTCACCTTTTCAGAGGCGGCAGAGTGGGCTCAGCACAGCAGATCACACCTTGCCATCCTACTTCTCGACTTTGAGAAGGCCTACGATCGGGTGGACTGGTCCTTTCTGGAGGGGACTCTGGTGCGGCTAGGTTTCCCAGCAGGTTGGATTCAGGGCATTTCAGCTTTGTACAGGACAGCCTCTAGCAGAGTCATCATTGGAGGCAGGATGGGAGAGCGTTTTAGCTTGGAGAGATCAATGCGTCAGGGCTTCCCCCTTGCCCCTTACCTGTTTCTCTTCTTCGCCGAGGCTATGACTTACTATCTCCGGGCGAGGTCTACAGGGATCAGGGGTGTTCGCCTCCCCCTCCGGGAGGACACGGAGCTCTTGGACTCGGAGTACGCGGATGACACAGCCCTGTATGTCCAGGACGATGAGTTGACGCTGGAGAGGGTGAGGTTGGCCCTGGAGGTCTTCTGTTCGGCTGCTGGTGCGAAAATCAACTGGAACAAATCAGTTGGTTTCCTCACAGACCCCGGGGCGCGTTCTCAGTGGGGGAGGTTTTTGGGTTTCAGGTGGATCCCGCGGGGACAGACAGCTAGATACTTGGGTTTTCAGGTCGGCCTGGACATCACGCCAGCTCAGCAGTTTCTCCCGGTGCTAGATTCCATCCGACGGAAGCTGGCTTTCTGGAGCACTGCTAAGCTTTCCCTTGCAGGTCGTGCCTTGGTAGTCAACCAAGTCCTCCTTGCCACGGCTTGGTATGTGGCTTCCTGTTGGTGTTTCTCGAGATCCAGTGTGGCACAGCTTAGGAGGCTGGTTCGGAACTTCCTTTGGTCCGGGGAGGATGGCCTCAGAGATACCAGAGCCAGGGTTGCTTGGCAGACAGTTATTCTTCCGCAGGCTGAGGGAGGCCTGGGAGTCATCGATCCAGAGCTGCAGAGTCAGGCCTTGCTAGGCAAGTTAGTCATCCGCGGTTTGACCCCGGGGGGGCAGACGTGGAAGATGCTACTTCAGCAGGGGGTCGGTTCTTGTGTCCCGCGACGAGGTGGAGAGTGGCTTCCGTCCCTCAGGTGGATCTTCACTTCCGCCCCACTTACTCAGCCCCGTTCCCTACTCGTTCGTAGCCTCCTCATGGTCTAGAGGTGGCTCCGCCTCAGTCTCATTCAGTCCCCTCCCCGCTGTCAGGAGGAGATTGATCGCCAGCCGCTTATCTGGAACGATCAGGTCAGAGATGCCGAGGGCCTTCAGTTGGGGGAGAGATCACACATCAGGTGGGATGGTTGGATGAGGGGGCCAGCCCGGTCCCTTCGAGTTTGGAGGGGCACGTACAGATATTTGGAGACGGCTGATCTCGCAGACGCCGCTGGAGGTGTTCGTGGAGCCCAGGCGAGACGCACGGAGATCGACGGCGCGATCCCAGCTGATTGGTTGGTTCCACCGGAGCCTCAGATCCTCATGCCTAGTGACGACCGTTGGCTGGGCCAGTTCACCCCCCGTGGCATCCCACTGGTGGTCGCAGGACGTATGGTCGACTCCTCTATTTCTTTCTTCGCGGTTATGGGGGATGGACGACTCAGGAGAGAGGATGCACTCATCGACCCCCTACTCCCATGGCAGAGGGTTCGGATCGTAGGCCTTTTGGGGAAGGTCTGGCGTACCGACCCTAGCATTGAGCAAGATCAGCTGCAGCTTTGGCGACTCTGGCTCTGGGAGGGGCGGGCCTTGTCAGAGCTTGAGTGGGACCCAGGAGAGTGAAGCTGGCCAGAGGTTGTGACAGGACAGGGGCCGACCTCCTTCTTCGCCCACAGCATGACTTTGGGCAGGCGAGTTCTTGGGAGGATGCAGAGTCGCCCCCCCACCCAGCGGCCCAGCTGGTATGCACAGGGTATTTCCAGATTCTTTTTGCAGGCCTTCTGGAAGGCCTTGTGGGAGAGCTGGCGGCCGCGGAAGATCTCCTACTTCCTGTGGCTTCTCGCCCACAAAGGTCTTCCGGTGGGGAGCTGGTTGAGACAGATAGGCCAGGACGGACGCTGTCAGATCTGCCATGTGGTTGAGGAGTCACCAAAGCACTGCTTGTGGAGCTGCACTCGCGCCCAGGAAGTGTGGAGGTGGACTTTCGGGATTCTCACTCGCGCAGCACCAGAGCTAGGCTTGATCACGTGGGGCGCGTTCTGTTGGTGCAGCACCGCACCTGGTCTACATCACTTATTCGAGGCATGCCAGCAGGACCCCACTTTCCTTATCACGCAGGGTACATGGGGGCTGCTCGAGGGTATCCCGCAGCACCTAGCAGAGGCGGATACAGGAGTTCAGGAGAGGCAGCGAGTCTGGGAGATTATCAGTAGCATAGCAGGGTGGCACATTTGGACCTCGCGTTGCGCGCAGATCCTCGGTGGCACCTCCTTATCGACTGCCCAGGTCATGACTGATATTTGGTGCGAGATTATTCATACCCTCAGAGGCCAGTGGGACCAGATTCAGGGAGATTCCCGGTCCGGTCAAGAGAAGCGGAGACGCTTCCTTCGGGCTTGGAACACTCAGGGCCTCTTCTTCGAGCAGACCTCGCAGGGCCTTCGGTGGTGCTACTCACCACCCCGATGGCTGTTCATTCACACTCGCCTTATCCCGACGTGAGAGAGTGATTTATTGTGTTACCTTTTAGGGCTGTGTCCGATTTGTGAACGCAGCCTGTCAGCTACAAGCTGACCTTTTGTATCTTGTTCTCGAAGTAATATAATTAGCACTGTTTTTCGGCAAAAAAAAAAAACAGAGGTTTGACGCGTAGATTACATTTGGAGAGATCTCCTCCTTGTTTAGAGTTGGAGCCCGGCCAAATTGGAGGGTACAAAGGGCACCATTACTTCACTCCAGTTGCTGAAAACAAGTTTGGACAGTTTTTACATCCTCTTGGAAAGCCATGACTGCCCAAATGCATGCCTCTGGGACCCCAACAATATATGAGCATTGCCCGAGCACAAAGTCAAAGGCCTAGCAGTAGCTCTCTGCTTATGACATTCCGCCTGCTCTATTAGGGCTCAAGAATAAAGATGCAATCAAATGGTCTTATGTAAGCCTCACTGTCCTCTTGCCCTGATTGAGGTGAAACGAAATAGCCTCACGTGATTTGATAATAGGGTGTATGCAGCCAGTGATCAGAAGAAGAGATCAACACGAGACACATGGAAGTGTAACTATTGTGGCAAGGAAGGGCATATAGAAAAGTATTGCTATACGAAGCAACGTGATGAGGTGCTAAAACGGACCAAGGATAAAGCTATGGTAGTGGAAGATCAAGGGACAAGTGATGTCACCATGTTGGCCGAGGTTAATCATCTCAGTGATCAGAATTATGCTTTTTGATCATGCTGTTTCTAAGCAGTCTCGTTTGGTTCTTTGTGGGCAGTCGGTTATGATGTAGAGCTCTTTGTGAGCTTTATGTGTTAGCTCTTTGGGAGCATAGTTGCTCTTTTGTGAGCACTTGTAGGAGAATGTTTCTTTTGTCCACAGTATTATCTCTTTCCTCATTTTGGCTGAGGGGGGGATTGTTGGGTTATGGAAGACTCATCCTCATGATGTTAGTATAGTGGCGTGATTAGCCTTGTCTGTCCACGTGGCCTTCATGCATGTGGTGATCTATGAGGAGGAGATGTGTTGCCTTCATTCTAGTACCCTCGGGGCGGCAATGAGAGTCTACCTCCACGATTCTAGCAAGGCATACGACTCTTGGCTTCTCCACACAGTCAGGGATAGTAGGATTGCGTGCTGTCAACCATGAGGAGAGCTGGCTTGCATCAGGCGGTTTACCTGATGCCTTAAGACATTTTAAGCAGGTCGACTTTGTGCGTGAGTTGTAGTAGCGTGTTGTGAGAGCCTCTATGGCTATCTTTGATGCATTGTAACGAGCAACAAGCCTAGTAGGGATGAGCTCTAGTAGTTGATGAACTCTAGTGACTTTTGTGTGGATTTATGAGTTGATTTTCGTCTCGGTTCTCTATCGATTCATTAGCTTTTGCACTTGTTTTAATTCTGATCAGATAGTTGTTTAAATTGCATGAAACACTGAACTTAGGCATAAAGCCAAGACTCATCTCACACCATAGACCAAATGGTGGTATCCCCGAGTGTGGGTTCCACTGCAAAATTTTTAAGGAAACTCCACCATAGAGCCACAACCTCCGTGAACCCAAGGCTTAGAGAAGCAGGTCAGGACCTAGGTACTACTCAGAGCCCGAGCCATGCTCCATATAACCAAGGTTGAACAACAATCTCCAGTAGAGCATCGTCTGTAGATCTAGATAGCGTGCCTCCCACTTGGACATCAAAAACCAAGGCATGCTCATGTGAGTGTCGTAAAGAAATAACCTGAATTTGAATGTCCAAACCCGTAAAAGTACCCATCCAAGCGGAACATTAAGTAGGCATATCATTTGTCTCCATCCAACCCACTGGAATGGCTGCATCAATCTGCTGAATTGTCCCTGGAATTCCCTTAGATGATTTAATAATTGTATTTTATGGTCCTTCGTAGCATCCCATGGAAGAAGCAAGGCCCTTCTTCCATCTAGACCACTGCATATAATGAGAAGTGCCAAGTGGTCTGCCATGCTTGTCAAGTATACTATCATTCCACATGACGAGCTAACTGTCAATCTGTTCCAGAGAGGAAGCGGGAATCTTCCGAAGAGTACTCCCAAAGAAGTATAGCATACCCTCTTCCCATGCGGGGAGAGTCAAGGTCTCCCAAGCCACCCTAGCTATAGCATTTGTTGAACCATCTAGTCCACTCCATAGAAAATATTTTATAGGTCTCTTGAGGTGAGTGATACATTCCCTAGAATGGCACCAAACAAAGCAAACAAACCACGCTGTGGTCAGCAAAACGTGGTTAACAACCACTACTCTGGAAGCAAGGTCTAGCTTGTCTAAGCTCCAAAAGAGACGCTTCCTCCTGATGCTCTCCAAAATGGGAGCAAATTGTTGTGTTGGATAGATACCCATACTGACCTAGCGTCCCACGTACCTGATCGGAACCACCACTCTAAATCAAGTGAAAGCAATATCAGCCCCCCAATCCGGAGTGTCCTCGTCATTGATCCAAAAGCCATTGGATTTATTCCAATTAATATGTGCACCAGTGGCAGTATAAAATATAGCCAAGGCTTCCTTGAAGGAAGTGAGCGTCTGTGGAGTGGCTTCCAAAAAAACAGCCATAGCATCCTCCAACCAGTGTCCAAGAGCTCCTCCTGCTGTCTTAGGGGTAGTCTTATGCCCAAAATATCAGCTTGATGTCTAAGAAAGATACTCATAGCTTCAGCCAACAAACAAAAAAAATGAAAGGATCAAGAGGGCATTCCTGATGGAATGATCTGAAAATTTGAAACGTCTTCTCTAACCCTTCCAATGAATGCGTGGCTGTAGGCTGAAGATACAGGCTGAATTTGTGAAATGGACAGGAGACCGAGCAAGAACATGGCTCTCACACATCCTAACACATGCTCTACACCATGGTTTTCCTTAGGAATGGCAAGAAAATTGGGTCCAGCCTTTACACAAGGGTGGAGACAAAAATCCAGTCACAAATTACAGAACTATAATGGTTGGCTCTACATTGGCCAAGCTCTTCAATACGGTGCTTGAAATGAAAATCAGCTCATGGGTAGAAGAGACCCAGAAAAGGGCCATTGGACAAGCAGGCTTTCGCAAGGACCATAGGACAGCCGACCACCTTATTACCTTGAGAGTCGATCTGTACAGAGAGGAAACCTCTATAATCGAGGCATCTGTAAATCCAAAACAAAGAAGGGTGTCCCCTAGAAAATCCCAATCTACCCTGTCATAGGCTTTTTCAAAGTAAAAGACTCCACATAAACAAACTAGGCACTATCCAGCATCAATCCCTCTGGCACATAAAGTTTGCACACAGCCCAGAGCTGTTTCCAACAACTAGCCTCAGCCACACAGCTCTACCCAGGCTATTACCCGTGCCAATCCTTTATTGTACAGCTATGGATATTATAGCTACAAAAGGAGATCCTCCATGTACGAACTTGTAGTGAATTCCATACACTGAAATTTTGCTGCCCAAAGCTGACACATAGCCTAGACTTAGCAACCAACTTGCATGTTCAAAGAAACACATGAGAGAAAGATTTCATCCACAATGGATCACTTTTGTATGACATTAAAAGCATCCGTACAGCCAGCCAATGAAGTCCGTACTATCATTCATTGCATCTATATTGTCTGTACAGCATTAAATGAAGTGCCTAGGGAAGCGTGCCACAGAGAGAGAGAGAGAGAGAGAGAGAGAGAGAGAGAGAAAGGGTCGCGTGGAAAATTCCGTACAAAAAGTGAAGGATAGGAGTCAAATGTTGGATGTAGGGCCTTTAGAGAGAAACGTGCATGGCAAATTGCCACGTGGCTCATGAAAGCCCCTAACCCTCCTTACCAATGACACTGTTTTTCCCCCCACATGAAAGCTCTAACCCTCTTTTACCAATGAAGCTTTGGTTTTCCTTGGGCCATACATTTAGACCCCTCTTAGCCTTGCCTTGACCTAGCATTTGGGCCTAGTGGGTGCACTTTGAATGATCTATGTGTTTGTCTCTGTCGAGTGTGTTGTGTTGTTGACTTTGGATCTCAACTTCGCGGACCACCTGTGGTCTGATGGTCTATGTGATTTGACTAAAAGAACTTCGAAACGCAAAGTGCTTGTTTGACGTGATCTTCTGTCGATTACACAAGATGAAGATTCATCTCTCCCTAGACACGCCCTCTGCTCATCCACTCTCAATGCGGAGTCGGTGTGATGAAACGTGGAACTTTTCGATAAAGATCCTCAATAAATGCAGGAGGTGGATTTCGGTATACCCTAGTGGAACAATGAAGCCCTTCTCTGAGATGTGCAAGTAGTGATCCCTGTAGAAGCTGAGCTTCATTGGGAGCTCACTCGGTGCCAACCAGTTTCCGAATGTATGTAGCTGTAGAAGATCCTCTCGGATGACTTGGTTGACCTCGTGATAGCTGAGTGGTATAGATGGTGCCTCAAGGTTGTACAAGGGGGTAATCTATCCATGTGGAGCCCCAATCTCTCAAACCATCTGCATGTGTGTGCACACCACCATCTTTGATCACCCTCTGCTACGAGGGCCATAGAGGGGGATAGTGCTAGCCATGGTAGTATACGTCGTTCTAAGGTACATGATCTGTAATCCGTGACGCATTATAAATGTGTGACGATGTGGAATGTCGTATCAAGTTACAATGGAGTTGACCCAAACTCGGCATAAATGATTTGGTGGGAGACTAATGGCTCGTTGGCGGATAAACCCTCAAAACAAGAGAACCCAAAGACGCTCTACTCTAACCTAGTTTGCATTTGAGAGATCTAGCTCCCAACAAGGGCTTCCATACATGCATGTTGGCCATACCAAAGAGTAAAAAAGGAGAGCCTTGGTCCGAGGGTCCTAAAAGTGTGAGTGGAGGCAGTGTCTCTCCACTCGGGCTAGTGAAGAATATCCTCCGCTCAAACGGGCCTGCATAACCGGGCTAGAGAAGAGAACTCCCAAGTATGTGTATGATGAGACAATCTCAACCAGTGATCCATCAAATTTGATCCGTGCTCTACGGAATGGCTGCTTAAGATGTGTTGAAGATCATAACCTTGGTCTTACCAAGGTTGACTCTCAAATCCTATTATTCACAGAATGCCTGTAGCGCATCTAGGTGTGTTTGAAGGCCCTCTACAGAAGAACATAGTAGCACCACGTCATCTTCTTGTATCACAACCTAAAGCAAGGAGCCAACGAGAGGACATCCAGCCCCTCCAGGTCTCTATAAAAGTCTATGTAGAGGCCAATGATGAGGGATAGAAATCATAGAGTCTTTGGTGATTCGACATTTTCCACCACCTCTTTTTTAGGCACTCTTTGCAGCAATCTCTCTGCAAGACACATTCTATTGGGGGTTTTTCCTTCTGGACTCTTTCTCCCATGCAGGCGTATTGCTCTAGCTATTTGTCATCATTGCTTGGCACCCAAAGAGTCTGTTTCTCATATTTTTTAGCGTTGCCCTAACACATATGGCTTCATTGGCATTCTTCAGTAGAGATTGCGAAGAGAGGCTACCGTTGTTCAATGAATGTGAATGTAGCTTGTTTGCACCCTGAATTCTTTTACAGATCTTGAATGAGTGCCCTGATATGATTTATTATGTATTACATATGGTCGTATTTGTGGTTTTCAAACAGAATAAAAATGGAACGCCCTTGTTGGAGATATCATAGTCAAAGAGTGTGTTGGTGTGTAGTACTAGGTGATCTAGTACTAGTCTATGTGTGTGTCTTGTGTGAGTGCCACGTGTCATCATGGGACTTATCCCATATACACTAGGTGCTAGTGTGTGAGTGAGTAGCCTACATAAGGCTTGTACTTCACTTGTTTTATCACACTTGATGAATGAATGAAAGCCTTTCTTCATGTCTTCATTTGAGCATCATTTCCTCACACCCTAACCTTCTCTTTCTTTCTCTTCACCATGTTTCTAATATGGTATCAGAGCTACCTTTCATAGCTGCCATGCCACCCTTGCCCTAACCCTAATTCGTCACTCTTGCCCTAACCCTAATTCTGCTTCAGCCCTTCTTCCTGCAGCCGCCTCAGCCTTGCTCCATTTTGCCCTATTCTACCTCCTTTCTTGCAGTCATTTGCATCGGTCTCTGCCTGCCCACAGCCCGCCTCCATGGCCGCCTTATCCGAGAGCTTTTGGAGCTTTGGGCGCTGCTTCACGGCCTTTATTGCTTGCTGGTCGGCAGTTTCTGCAAGGCGCGTCTGCACGTGTAAGGTTCCCTAAGGCTGTTTTGCAGTTCTCCATCGCCGAATCTAGGGTTCCTAGGCCGCTTCAGCATAGCCGGCCACCTATTCAAGGTTTTGAAGGGATTTTCGAGCATTTCTAAGCTGCTCCTGCATAGACACCTTCAACAGAGATATCTTGGGGCTGCTTCTTGGCTTCCAGATCACCTACAACAGCTGTTTCTTAGTGTGGTAGCCTGCTACAGCATTTGGAACTGTTCTAGGGATCCTCCTTGCACATTGGTGACCAGCCTTTGCACTTCGGGGTGCCCTAGTGAGCCACTTTGCAGCTTTCGGATCTGCTGCAGCAAATCAAGCAGTTACTACGACCACAAGAGCTCCATTTCTGGTTCAGTTCTGCATTTCGGAGCATATTCTTTGTGTGTTTTTAATTAGGGTTTTATTTGGAGCACCTACAGCCACCTATATCTGCCCACTTGCACACGTGGAGGATGCCATTGAATTTTGGAGTCCTAGACCAGCCGCCATACTCGCTGGTTCTTCAGCTGGTGCTGCGAGTTTTGCTCCCTCAGTTTGCACACATGGAGCCTCACCTTCGTGGTTAAGATCAATCCGCACAAGTCTCAGCTTGGGATGAGAAGAATGACAAGGCACTAGCGCTTATTGGTGTGAGGTTGGCTAACAAACTACTCATCATCTTGACCTCACTACTTCAGCCAAGGAGACACTGGAGAAGCTCGAGAATAGATATGCCACATCTACTGGATTTGAGGAGCAAGCTCTATATGCTATATTACATGATCTATCCCTCTTTGAGGTGATAGATGATGATCAGTGATGCTATGTGTTTGTGTTGAAAGGTTCAGAGCCTTGAGTTGTCCCTCTAAATCGAATGTCTTTAGAGTCAATAAGAGGTCCTCTGCCCTGGGTTGTCCCCCAAAAATGATTGTATTGTGTTTTACTTTGGTTGATGGTATTGACCACCTAGTTTAGAATAAGGGGGGATGACGAGTGATGGTTTGCCCTTGCCGATCGCAAGCTGACTAAGAAGTCACTATCACACGGGAGCTGTTGGATAGTTGGACTTGCTCTTTGCAGTATTGCGGTGGAGGGGGGATCAGTCTACTCTTTGCGTGTTGGGTCTCACACTCTTTGCTCTGAAGGGGGGTGTTGGAGATATCATAGTCAAAGAGTATGTTGGTGTGAAGTGTTGGTGTGTAGTAGGTGATCTAGTACTAGTCTATGTGTGTGTCTTGTGTGAGTGCCACGTGTCATCATGGGACTTATCCCATATACACTAGGTGCTAGTGTGTGAGTGAGTAGCCTACATAAGGCTTGTACTTCACTTGTCTTGTCACACTTGATGAATGAATGAAAGCCTTTCTTCATGTCTTCATTTGAGCATCATTTCCTCACACCCTAACCTTCTCTCTCTTTCTCTTCACCATGTTTCTAACAGCCGTCCTCCCCGACAGTCTTGCGTAAATCCTAACTCATACTACTTTCGGCAAGTTCTTCTGGCTTTTTGGGATTATCCTCACCGACCGGAGTTTGACTTGTTATTTTCCTAGGTTCGGTATTGGACACTTTGGACTCTCTGGAAAGATAAGAACCATAGAGTCTATGGTGACCCTAGTTTTTCTACTTTGTTTTCTTTTGTCGCTCTTTGCAGAGCAATCTCTTTTTGATTGCCTGCAAACTCACTATATAGAGTATGATGTCCTACGCTGAGATTTTCTCATGATGTATTTCCCAGCTATGTATCTTTTAGCTTCCTAGTTTTGGGATAGCTACTTTGTAATATAAAGCATTTAAAGTTTCCAAACCCCCCCCCCCCCCCCCCCTCCCAAAAAAAAAAGTGTGTGTGTGTGTTTGGCTCCGATGGAGTTTGTGTCTCATATTTTTTGGCACTGCCCTCAGACACGAGACTTCTTGGGCATCCTTTGGCAAGGTTGCAACTGAGATTTCCTCAAGCTTCTTTCGGAAAGATTTTCTGACTTTTTGGGATATATCTTCGACGGCCGTATTTTGAGTTGTTCTTTACCTAGGTTCGCTACTGGGCAATGTGGACTCTCTAGAAAGATAGAAACCACAGAGTCTTTGGTGATCCTATTTTTTCTCAGCAATTGCTCTTTGATTGTCTGCAAACTCACTACATAGACTACAATGTATATTTGTCCTACATGGAGATTTCTCTTGATGTACTTTTTCAGCTTCCCAGCTTTGGGATAGCTTCCTTGTAATACAAAGCATTGAAAGTTTTCACCCCCAAAAAAAGAGTGTGTGTGTGTGTGTGTGTGTGTGTGTGTAAAGGGGAGAGATGGAGAGAGAGATTGGGA
This sequence comes from Dipteris shenzhenensis, assembly GCF_047967505.1. NCBI lineage: Eukaryota > Viridiplantae > Streptophyta > Polypodiopsida > Gleicheniales > Dipteridaceae > Dipteris > Dipteris shenzhenensis. The sequence goes on from NC_141625.1 coordinate 6,838,369, forward strand.
TGGCGAGCTCAGCCTCTCTCTCATCCGTCCCTGTACCTTGCCCACAGCTTGTTGTTGCTGCTCCGCCTTCTTCCGTACCTTCTCCGTCAGCCCTCCCTACATGGCCCGCTGCTGCCCTTACTTTCTGTGCAGCAGCCTCTGCACAGGCCGCCTCAGATGTACTTTCTTTGTCCGTCCCCCTCGGCGCTCCCCTCTGTTCTTGCCCCTTCATTTGCCTCTGCGCAGGCCGTACTTATTGTACGGTCGTCCGTGCAGCCTCCCCCCTTTGTACAAATTTCTTCATCCGTACCTGCTCCCGTGTCCGTACAGCCAGGTTCGGTACAATCTCTTCTTGATGTCTCTTCCTATTGCTCCGACAGATGGCTCTTTTGTTTTCTCTGCTTCAGCTCCCCTTCTGCCTCGATTCCTCCTACATGTGTCTTCATTCGGCGGATGCATGGTGCATTGCCTCCCTGCACTTTGGTTAAATCGGCAAAGCTGGATATTGCGGATGGTCCTTCATCTTCCCTCCAGCTCGACTTTCTTCGTCAGATGTGTTTTGCTTCTGTTACAGATGTTCCTTCATCGGGTTCACCACTGGTTTGTTCTTTGGATTCTACCCTTCTAGTTTCTGGTCTTCGACAGGCTCAACAGTTTGGGATCTGTCTCTACTTTATGGGCAGGATTTTATCTGCAACTCAACTTCGACGTTGGGCTGAAGTTGCAGTGGGACAGGATTGCCTTTCTTCCTTTCTCTTTCTAGGCAAAGGTTTTTATTATGCTCATTGCTCTTCGACTGATGTGGTGGGGCGACTTATCAGTCGTGCTGGTATTCATGGGTCTGGTTTCTTTGCTTATGTGATGCCTTGGGATCCGCTTTTTGATCCGCCTGCCTCTCTTCTAACTCACTGTCCGGTCTGCATTACCCTCAAAGCGTTGTCTCTGCCTCTTTTTCAGCATCTTCCTACTCTTGCAGCTTTTTTGGGGAGGCCTCTACATATTCCGAGACTGGACTTTTTGCAAGATACTCGGGATGTTTGCCTTTGTATTTTATGGGATATGATGCAGCCTGTGCCCTCTACTTTGAATCTTGATTTGGGATTTGTTCATCCGCAGGCTGCATTTTGCCTCTTCTCCTACAACATGTTATCAGTGCCGGTAGGTTGGTCATTTTGCACGTGCTTGCCCTTCAGCTTCCATGACCACTCCTCTTGTTCCTTCTTCAACTGTAAAGTTTACTCTTCCTTCTCCTCCAGTTTCTGCTAGGGCTTTACTGGATAAGCCTTCTTTTACTGCTCTGAAGCATTACTGGAGGAAGGTAGAAAAATCACAAGTTAATCTTCCTCTTGCTAAAGAAGTTCAGGATCCGGCTCCCGTTGAGCATCATCAGCCTCCTTCTCCTCTAGATATGGACGTGCCCCTTGCAGAGGGGATCATACAGGATGTTGCACATGCTCTTTCTCAAGTTGATCCTCGAAGTGAAGCTGAAATGCTGAGTCCTGTTTTATCAGATGCAGCTCTTTCGTCGGAGGATACAGATGTTGATCTAGCTCCTTTGCCTCTGATGCCTTTGGCAGAGTCTCCTTTTGTTCGGGATACAGAAGTGCCTTTTTTACTGGAACCTTTTCATCCCATGTTACAACAAGTTTTTGACCTTGTGATCCAGAAATTTCGGGTACCAGCCTATATCAAGAAGAATCACAAGGGCAAAAAACAGCTGGTTTTTATTGATGGTGTGGTTTCATCACTGCATCAGTTTTTATAGAGCAATAATTTGAAGCTGGAGGATGCTGTGTTTGATCCTCCTCCAGCTTGATATGTAACTTTTTACTTGGCTGCCTCATGACTTTTGCTCTGAGGCTTTACTTGTAAATTTTTTTCTTGTACTTATTGGTGGGTTTTTACCTCTTTTTTTTTTTTCAAAAAAGAGACTTCTATTAAGTAAGAAAGAAACCCGCTAGAGCAAGCTCTGTGCGGAAATACACCATGCTAAGCATGTAATAAAAACACCTCAGAGGAATGAGGTAGAAAGAAACCAAGGCTGAGGCTGAAAATGCCATCTCAACCTTGTAGAAGTCTCAGCAAAGAAGGGAGAGTCTCTCCAATCTCTGAGAAAAGTAACTCTCCTGGAGGAGGCTGCTCGCGATGATCCTTGTTTTTACCTCTTTTGAGGTTTCCCACACAGAAATATAAGATTTATCTAAAAAAAGAGTGTGTGTGTGTGTGTGAGAGAGAGAGAAAGAAAGAAAGAAAATTTATTAAAGTCTTCGGAAGACCGATGGGTCGATGAGACTGTAAAAATCCTGGTATAAACGAGCTGTGAGGGTGGAGCTACTAAACGAGCATCCACACCAATGTAGAATGCAAAAATGCAGAATGGTAGTACTAAGTACAACATAGTCATGATGGTCGACGAGAGAGAGAGAGAGAGAGAGAGAGAGAAGATCAGCATACCGTTGAAGGCATGCCAACATATTGTTTGAGTTCTGAGCTAATGTACTGTGTGGTTGTGAATCACAGGAGGGCTGGTATGATGATCGCCCACATTCCTTCTTGGTATATTCTCCATCTAGGACTGCGGTGGTTTATGCCCTTGTTGATGAGGACAGCTCTTAAACAAAGTGCTGGAAGAGATGTATTAGGAAAATGTTCACCTGCCGTCAACAACGATCTGTACATTGCATAGCTGTAACTTTGATAAGCAGGACTTGTCATTTGTCAAGAAGGGTGATGGTAAGTGTTTCTGCCAGAAACTATTTTTCTCCCTACTAATTTTCTGTTGCTGCTGATGTTTTGCGCTGTGAAATTGAAGCTTTCTTGGTAACATTTCCCGTCACCTTGAGAATACAGAATTCTATGCTTCACTTGAAACAGTCTCAGCTCCCTTGCAAGGTGATTCTGCAATTTATGGCAGTTAAAAAGGTGTTTGTTTGCTTTTCAGGAATAATCTGAGATTGTGCTGTCTATAATGTTTGGCTGACCTTGGCGTAATACATACCTGCAAGACTGTCGAGGCTTGACTACACTTTAGTGGGCCATCCCATAAACATGAGATGTAAAATGATTAGCACAACTTTAAAAGGCAGGGCAGTTTGGAAATCCAAGGACTTCGTTCCTTTTTTATAATGACTAACTTCATTGAACTTTTGAGGTGCACCATCGTGTGTGGAGTGCAGATTAAAAGTTGCAAGGCAAGCTTTTCTTAATGGTGTCATGCATTGTCGCTGAAGTAGTATATCCTGTAACACATATTGAGAATAGAGGGTATTATTCTCGTTTGTGCAACACAGAGCACTTAGATCTTTTACAGTCCCAGTCCCTTTGGGCCCTGTATTTTCGAATCTTTGTTAGTGGGTTCTCGACGGTTTGCTATCCTTCTGTGAAAAGAACTTAAAATGATCTTTAATAGGAACCATGTTGGTTGAAATAATCGTTCTAATTGAAAGTAATGAAGAGGTAATACCAGGCGTTGAATAAATTAGCTTTGTTTTATGATTGGTACCATAAGAGTTGAATAACAACTTTAACCTTAGACTGTGCTCTATTATTCCTGTTTCTCTCTCCTCCTCTGGTGAATTTGGTATCCATCCCGTGGTGTGCTATGGAGAGTAAGCATTTCTTCCTGCAGTCCATGTCCATTGCATATTGAAGAATATTACCATTGGCAGCCAGGAGAGCAGATAATCCAATTGAATATCCCTTTTCGCTATAATAATAGCTGCAGAAGTATTGTCCACCTACAAGTGGGGTGGGGAGTTTCTTTTAATGAATGTTTAGAGGTATTCTAGTTTGTTCTATGAAATGCTTTTGAGACATGCTTCAGACAAGTTAGTTCCAAAGAGTAAAGCAGAAGAGATTTGTTAACAGGCAAGAACAAGAGTGTAACAAATCTTTTAGAAATGTTTTTTGTTCTTTCAGAGACGTTTTTTCTCAATTTCCTCATGTTGGCGATAAAGTTTGTTTGAAACTGTCATGTCAGCAAAGTGTAACACTCAAATATTTCTGTCATTTTCTCAGAGATATTGGGACCAAGAGCTAGAAATTTGTAGGATTTTAATGATCTTTCACTAGTCTTTGTTTTTGTGATCACCGAGTTCGTCTAGAGTACTTGACTGATTTCCAACCCGCCATTTTGTGGATTCTTTTGCAAAGGATCTCAGTGATTCTTTTTGCTCGTCTCTTGTTGCACCCAGTCTCAGCCAAGTTCAGTTTTGTTCTAACACTAGAAAGAATTTCAGATATTTGGCAGGGTGGGATGATGTGCTTTCTCAATAACTTCAACTATCAAGTTTGATGGCAACCATCAATTTCAACTCCAATAAAATATAATAGTCCAGTTCTATGCTCTCCTTGCCTCTCTAGTTTTCCTTGTTCTGCTGTCTACCTCAAATATTCAGTTTATCAGAACTCTCTCTATCTTTTATTTTGTTCGTTACCTTTTTTTCTGTCCCGACTCAAGTTTTTACTTTATTGGAACTCTATATGTCATTGAATCTTTGTTCTACTAGTTTATGTTTCATCAACCATTGCTTAGCATGGAGAGCAAGCAAAAAGGGGGATGGAAAGATTTTACTTCATGCAGCAATGTGAGTTGAAAGCAAGGTTCATGGCTTGGTTTTCCTTGTGAGTGTTTGCAAGAACAAACACGCGGAGAATGAAAGAAAGTTTTTGTCGACATTTCTTTGCTTTGATCCCTTTCTTGGGTATGACGTGTCAGTATGGTGACTAAGATAAATTTTCTTTATATTTAATAGGTATAGGTGGGTTTTCACACATTGTATTACTGGATCACTAGAAAGGGTGTTAACTTTAAGCCTCTCATTCGTTTTGTGTAGCTCATTTATGCATGCGTAGATGCAGACTCTATCTCACACAGGGATAAAACTTTTAGGCAATAAGATGTTAAGTATGTGTATTGAGTATGTATCCTAATATATACTTAATGGAAAGGTTTAGTCCGGAATTGCCGGTTTTCAGAAATCAACTAGGCATGTTGTCCTAATGACTATCCATGAGTCCACACACAATTTCAGATTAATAAGCATTAGCGCATTGCTTTGTAATACATCTACCTATCACTTGGATTAATTGCACTCTAGTATTGTCTTGGGATAGGTGGATGGTTTGATGGGCTCCTCCTCATACATCATGCTGTACATCTGTTGTATTTTAGAGACTGAGGGATTAAGCCCTATAATAGCATGATAGATTAAGCTTTGTTAGAATCTGTAAGATTGAGAGAGAGAGAGAGAGAGAGAGAGAGAGAGAGAGAGTCCAAATATAGACTTAGACAAGTCTTGGAATCCTAATCGCCATGTGTAAGAAGTAAAATGGATTGAAGGTAATTCTATATGCAATCTTAAATGAGTCCTTGCTAGAGACTCGATGCAATGAGCATAAGCTATTTAGAGAGCAATGCATGATGGTTCCCCATGGTTACACAATCTTATTTGTTCGAACAAATGTAGCTACTTAGTGATGGTGTTAATGCCATAATATGTTTTTCCTCTTGTTATTAAATGTAGAGAATAATGATTAATAACTATTGCTATTATTCCCAAAAATTATCTTTAGTATTCTATTTGATATTTTTGTTATTTGGAGATCTGGAGTGAGTAGGTTTTATCATTACATGAAGGTATTCATTTGGAACAAATGTTATATTTTCATGATGTCAAATACTGGTAACAATGTTAGTATCAAATTTGATAAAAAAATGTGTAGGGTTCTGGGGAATTGTTTCATGATATTTGGACTACTGAATTCCACTTCCATAATGCATTGGAACATGTTTGTTATAACTTCTTAGGATAACTCTCTCTCTCTCTCTCTCTCTCTCTCTCTCTCTTTCTGGGGAATCGTTTCATGATATTTGGACTACTGAATTCAACTTCCATAATGCATTGGAACATGTTTGTTATAACTTCTTAGGATAAGTCTCTCTCTCTCTCTCTCTCTCTCTCTCTCTCTCTCTCTCACGTGCGCACGCTCTTCGCTCATGCACCTCCTGCTCTGCCCGCCAAGCCTCTCCTGTTTTGGCCCCTCCCGTTGCACCTCTGTTGCTCCCTCCCGTTGGTCCTCCATTGCTCCCCGCCCGCCTTGCTCGCTCCGCCCTCCTGCCTTGCTCGTTGCGCCTTCTGCTCGCTGCGCCTAGCTCTCTGCCCATTGCAGCTCTCTGCCTGTTGCAGCTCGTTGGCTACGTCCTACCCGTGGCGCCGTCTGTGAAGCCCTCTCGCCCGTTGCTGTCTCCCACCCGTTGCAGCTCCTCCCTTTAACTTCTTCCACCTCTACCATCCTTCGCTCGCTTCAGCACCATCCATCCGCTACCCGCCTTGCAAGCTCCCCCTAACACCCTCATTAGTCTTCTCCACCTCCAGTCCCGCTCACTTGGTTGTGTTTCCACCTGCAGTCCTTTTTACCTACCTCTAACTCCCCTCCTGCTTGTCTTGGGTGTGCCTCCAGCCATGGGGGGGGAGCTTGTGCTCTCGATCGTGCACTAGGACCTGCACCAAGGAGACACAAATCAATCCAAAGAAATGTGAAAAGGCAAAAAAGACACAGACAAAGCCAAGAAAGACGACAACAACTAAAAAAAGCAACCAACACATTTGAAACTTGAGGATAAAAACACACGCTACAACCAAAGTGGACTTGCGGTTGACAGCAAAAGTGGGGCCTACTTCAGCCTCTGCCTTCGCTTCTAATTCAACTTGAGTCCCCGCTTCAGCTCCAGATCTTATTTCAGTTTCAGTCTTCGCCACGTCCTCACCTTCAATTTCAGCTTTCACTTTAGCCTTAGTTTCAACTTCAGGTCCAACTATAGCCTCTACATCTTAGCTACAGCTACAACTATAGCCACTGTCAAAGACATATCCATACCTTTGACGTTGTCTACTTTCTTCCCTTCCTCGCTTGTTATGACACCACTTATGACACTTGCTTCGAAGATGTCAAACACTGCTCCATTTTACACCTTGACCTTTCTCTCCTCTTTGCCTCTCAATCAGCCTACGCTCCCACATCCTATGGGGATCGCTTCATCCATGACACTATCATCTCCATATCGTACTCAGCTCCTCTGGCCTCATCCTCACTTTTATGCCACAACCCTTCTAGTTTGAGCTAGGACATGGACGAGCTGGCCCATTAGATGCTTGGAGGAACTTGCTGATGGAGGTAGATAGTATTCGTGAGCGCGGGATGGAGCTGACACACTTCGCATAGGAGTAGGGGTGTGTCATACAGGAACAAGGACGTGTCATACAAGAGCAGGCTCGGGCTATTCGAGACTAGGTTGATCTCATTCAGTCGATGAGCGTTGTCATACGCAGTCGCAAGGAGCACTCCAGTTGTTGAGGCACAGATTGCGAGCATGCAATTTGCAATTGAGGAGACTTCCAGATGGGTCGATGTGGCCAAACGAAAACTTCCAAGGGCAACCATTTTGGCTACCCTCATGGAGCAGCAGTAAAGAGCTAGAAAGGCTCTCAACATCAGAGTGGAATCTCGCGCACTAAGGCTACACATATGATAGATGCGACGGTCTTCGTGGCCACTACTCTGGGAGTAGCTGAGCACAGGATAGAGAGGGCATGGCATATGGGGAGAGACGCCAACCAAGAGTAGTCCCTGATCATACGGTTCACGACGCTCAAGTACGACTTTTGACTTTTAGCGCGGGTCAATCCTACAAGATCAGCCAGCTATCTCCATGGATGAGGATCTCACCCCACTTCAGGTTTAAGAGAGGTGCTCTCTGCTACAGCCACATAGGGAGGCTCAGATCTCCAAGACTCTATCATGCACCATTTGAAACTGTAATGGTATCTTATGGTTAGAATCAGGGAACTTCTCGGAATTCTACATAGGTCGCGACATAGTCTTTTATACAGACACATCAAAGTCCAAAGCGCCCACTACCAGTTGTTAGCGGGTACACATGGGAGTGCTTACAGAGATGAGACCAGAGACAGAGTGGATACGAGGATCAGGAGTAGGACTTCTCTTCAGATCCATCCTTTTGGGGACCCTTTCAGTAGAGTGGAGAGATACACATTCCAGGTTTCTCTGGCTTCAGATCCGACACATGGACATACATGCTACTTTGCTAAAAATAAGGCTGAGACATCCCCATTTGCAACCCTATATCAGTCCATTGTTGACTTCTTGAGCCACGGGAGTTCTCCTAGTTGGGGACTTCAACGAAAGGACATGGGCCCGTCAGGTACCACTCGACTTCTGGGATGATTTCATTCTACTGCCAGACATTGACCTTGAGGATGCAGGTATACTACGGGTTTCGGCTGACACATAAGATTGAGTCACATCTTATTGGGCAGGTCCTATTGGACCTTGGCAGAATGCATGATCTCATTATTTATAATGGTCTTGATAGATGGCCCACCTCAGGTGGTCTCACATGCTTTCCACATGGGGGAGGCTCTAGCGTTGTTGATTACATCATTGGATCCCCTGCCTTCACATCTCTTATTGATTTCACTATAACACCTCTTCCTCCAGGGGCTGACCATACCTACCTATTCTTTAGCATTTTCACTCTCTGTTGCACAACATTCTTCACCCCACTGATTTCTTACTCCACCCATCATAATATACACTTTAATCGCTATCACTCACCTATTTATTCTGGTCATCTATACATACTTCTCGCTTATATTGATTTCATACCTCTATTAGAGGATTGCGCTGCCGTGATCACTCGCTCACTGCATGAAGCTTTCCTCCAGGCTTTCCCTCACATCCACCTGTCCACCACCAGCTGGGACCGTACCTTGGAATAGTTGTTGGTACGATTATGAGTGTAAGGCTTTACATCGTCAGTTGAGATTCAAAATCAAAAACAGTCTTTTGACGAACTAGAGATGCTACACAAGTATTGTCCACTAGTACATAGAAAGAAACTAGATTCCGTTTGCCGAAACGAGAAGGAACTACTAAACATTTTGTTTAGTAATAACTCTACGCACTTTTGGCAGACATTTCTTGAGGGACGGTCCTCCTCACCACTCACACTGACACTCAGGTTTGGTATAGTTATGCACGCACACTATATGACATCCCAAACTAGCCAATCCCTGAACTCTCACATTTGCCACGAAACACTTCATGTACCCTTTTCACTGAGGGGGGAGTGAAGGACGATGTAATGAAACTTCATGATGGCCGAGCGAAGGATCATGAGGGACTATGCATTGAGTTCATTGCATATGGGATTAACCTCCTAGCCCCAATCTTAGCAAAGCTTTTTAATGAAGCTATTTGTTTGGGGTTTCCATGCGCCTAAACTGTTAACACTATTTCACCCATCTACAAGGTAGGGGATCCCATGAGCTCAAAGAATTATAGGACCATTATGATTGGACATGTCATGTCCAAGATTTATGCATTAGTGCTTGCTTCTGAGGTCAGCTGATTTGAGGAGTGTCAAGGACTTAGAGCAGCAAGACAGGCTGGGTTCTGGCGTGATCATGGAACCACGGATCACATTCTTATGCTCAGATGTATCATCGAGGAGGCAAGGGCACAGTAGCAGAGGGTTTAGTGTTGCTTTGTGGATTTTCTCAAAGCATTTGATATGGTTCCGAGAGCCCACCTCATCCAATGCCTACATGATTTGGGTTATGGCCAGGATATCATTTGGGTCGTCATGGCACTTTACGAGAGAGCCTCAGGCAGAGTACGAGCAAGGACTAGGTGATGCAGTTTGGCCTCTACATAAACGAGCTCGAGACAGTGATGCAGACACACGGGGGATGGATGTTCTCTTGCTGGCATGTTGATTCAGATATTGCTATACGCAGATGATGTCCAGAGACGACGCATTACAGTCCTTTTGTGAGTCTCATGATGTCAAGGTCAACCTGGGTAAAACCAAGGTTATGATCTTCAACACATCTCGCGTCATCATCCACCAAGAGCAGTTCATGTTTGATGGATCTCTTGTTGAGATAGTTTCATCATACACGTTTGTAGGGGTTGTCTTCTCTAGACCCATCTTCACTATGAGACTCACGATGCAGGCCTGCTTAGGCTGAGGATACACTTCATTGGCCTAACTAGAGAGGTAGTGGTTATGCTCACACTTTCAGGGTCCACGGATTAAGGGACTGCTTTTTGACTCCTTGGTCCACCCAATGAGGATATATGGCATCCCTTGCTGGGGGCCAGACTTGTCGGATACAGAGTGGGCTCGTGTAAAGCAGCTTTAGGTTCTCATTCTATCACGAATGATCCGGGGTAAGCTATCTGTCTCTCATCAGATCATTCAGGTTGAGTTCGGGTCATCCCCATTACAGTTAGATGCTGCATTTCAGATCATCACGTATCTGTATCGAGTCAGAGAGTATGGGGATTAGACTTTTGGACACAGTAGGCTACCATGGTTAGCACTATCCTCCTCTACGGCTCTCTCAGCAAAAGGGTACCAGAGATGCTGGTATGCATGCACAAAGAGATGGTTTGAGCAACTAGAGCTCCACATGAACAGACTCCCTCCCTTCCAGAATAGTATGGACGCTCCATTCTCTCCCCTGTTGTCACATGAGGTCAACCAAGTTATCTGCAAGGATCTCTTACAGCTACACACATTCCGGACCTGACTGAGCGAGCTTCTACTGAAGCTTAGCTTTTATAGGGATCAATGCTTGCTTATCACAAAGGAGGGGTTCATTGACCCTCCAAGATACATGCAGATCCACTTACCCCACTCACTGAGGATCTCTATTAGGCAGTTGCGAGTCTCTTCACATAGACTTCATGTTGAGAGCGGCAGAGCAGAGGGCCTATGTAGGGAGAGGCACATATGCACATTGTGTGACGTACAAGAGGTTGAGACGAAGGAGCATTTCATCTTCAAGTGTCTTGTTTATTATGAGATATGAGGGAGTTTCTACTGTTTCTACAGAGATAGCGCTAGGGTTTTGTCTTGATTCCTCTACTATTCAGACTAGAGATGCTTGGCAGCTTTCATTCATGAGGTAGCCAGGCACTACAAGAGGCTACTTTGATCACGGAGACAGGAGCATACTTCTTCCTTGGTAGATACCTCTCAAAGCTCCATCATGGAATTCTTCCTACCAGATCACATGGATCACATGGACCCCTATGGAGTTCTTCTTGCCAGATGACATGGATCACATGATCGTGACCTAGAGCTAGCGACTCAATAGTTAGACAGAGGGTTGATGCACATATTAGACTTGGCGATATCCCCTCCTTATTCAGAGTTGGCGAGACGGGTTATTGTAGCCCTTGTTAGGTGCAGAGTTATGACTAGGAGACATCACAGGGCCATACCCATGAGCGATCGACAACACTATTGCCGTGTTCATGCCTCCATTGCCTATACTTGGCAACCCCATGAATCGTGAATTCCTTGTCCTTAAACATTGTCACATGCCATTCTAATTTTGAAGTGGAAGAGGGAGCCTTTCAAATGGTTTCCCTTTGTCACACGCTATTTAACTTGCAAGTGGACAAATGTCTTTCAAAGGTCAACTTCTCCCTTACCAATGTGAAGGACAAACTTGCTTGAATATCCTCGTAGCTATAAGCAGGTCCTTCGTTTATAATCTAAGCCAATGCTCCCTAGGGCACCACCATCTCATCGAGAAACCCAACGAAGACTATCCTAAAAGCTTTCCTCCAAACCTCTTGTGCAAGAGAGTCCTTGTTTGTGCCAATGCTTGGTTGCAGTTGGCGTGCCATTAATTCTCTCCAAAAAGAATATTATTAATTTTTGAAGGGGCAGGAACAAATTAATAGGGTTTTAAAAATAAAAATTCTCAACCCTACCAAATCTTATTGAATAGTTTTAAAAAGCATATAGGGGGCATCTTGAATGAAAGGATATCTCCAAAACCATGCTTTTGAGTCCCATGGAAGCCTCTCCCAAACCCAAAATATCCAAGTCTCCTCATTTGTTCATGGATTTGGATCAACCTACCATTCCTTTGATATTGAGCTACTATCCTAACCTTTTGAGGCACATATCCTCCAAAGTCCTCAATTCTAACCTTTGAACTCTCATTATTTTTGTCATCTTGCACTGTACCGACCATGAAAAGCGAGATCTCATCTCTTGTAAAATACATAAGCAGTGAATGAGGCTGTGTAACATGTGGCTCCAAAATTGCTCTCCAGTCCTCGGGGATTTCACTCGCAATCTCCTCTATCATGATATGGGATCCACCAAGTCCCTAAAGTCTTTGTCTCTGAGCGAGTGGGGCAACTCTATGAAAGAAAATCAGTCTCCCATTGTGTTGGGCACTATTCGAGCAAATACCCCCCTAGCTGAGGTTGGGTCTTTGCCCAATGGTGTGTCAAGTTGTCGATCTGATGAGGTCATTGAAAACAAGGGGTTATCATTCTCTTAAAAAGACATGGGATACCTCTAATAAAGTCTCTTACATTGCATTTCAAGTCTTGAGAATAGATCTCACCTCTAAGCTCCTATCGAAGTGAGTAGCCCTCATCATAGAAAAAATTCACCTCGTATTGGGTTCCCATGGGTCTCAGATTTCATGACTTTTGCAAAGGAGTAACTCTTTCCATGGGTCACTACAAGGTAGGATGGCTTTGACAATGAACTTAATGATCAATGCTCTTCTCTTGCACTCTAGGTCCATAATGCTTAGCCCTCTTCTAAACTGTGGCTCAATAATGGCATCGTAAGCCACCTTTGTCTAGTCGTGCAGCCATCCCCTCTTGCTACCCCTCTTGCTAAGATCAAGTTCTGGATGAGTCGCTTCACTTGGCTAATGTAAGATCTAGAAAAGGCTCAACAAGAGGTTATGTACCACATAGAATGTAGCAAAATCTGGTTGGCAACCACTACTCTACTTGCCTAGGATAGCTTGGCTAGGCTCCAATGGAAGAGCTTCCTTTGAATGCTCAGAATTGGTAGTGATGCCAATTGGTTTGGCGTGATGACGAGCCCTACACGACATTCCAAGTATCACTTTACTTTTTCGTTTAGGCACCCAAGCAAAATCTCTATGTGGTTTCTAGTCTAGGTGTAGTGTAACGTTAACCCAAACCCCGCAAGACGTGCCAATCAATAAGAGTTTTGAAGTGAGGAAAAACACCTCAATGGATGAAAAAAATCCCCTGAAGTTGTCTACCCCTCCAAAGATATATATCGTATCATCTGCAAACTCTTCATCAAGAAGCTCCTACAAAGTTGCAATGGGCATTTTGATACGTAAACATATGTGCCTTTGACTCTCAAAAAACTTCTCATACCCCCTGCAATAAATAGAAAAAGAAGAGGAGCCAAGGGGCATCCCTTGCCTCAATGGACTTGCTATGTGAAGTTTGTCCCCTTGGGCTCCGTTGACTAAAACTTGGCTATGTGTCGAGGAGTAGAGTGCCAACACCTCAGGAGTCACCTCAAGAAACTTCCAATCCACACTATCATAAGCCTTTGCAAGATCAAGAAGAAAAACCAATAAATCCTCATGGTGAATCGTGCCAATGTTGTGGCCTCCCATAAAGTTCCATACAAAGCTTGTATGGGTGGGTTGAATAATTTCCTTTTAGAAAGGGGCAGGTCTCCAGCTAATGGACTTAGCTAGGAACTTGTAGGCATATCAACCTGGTAATGGGCCCCCACTATGAAATCTCAAGCACGTCTTTTCTTCCCTTAGGAATAAGGTGAATCAACCCCTCTACAAGTTTGTTTGGCATATGTTTGGTCTCCATGATGTCTTGAAAAGCTATGAGAACACTTGAGCTCATAAGCTCCCAATGAAAAGGGATAGGTGGTTAACCACCCTCTCCTAAACACTTCCCTTTTGGCAAAACTGTAATCTCTCGAGCTCATCTTTGGTGAGAGGCCTCATATTACTAGTACTCATATCCTTTGATATCACTCTCCTTATACACCTCCAAACTTCTCCCTTGGCTTCTAAGTATCCACCGGGAGCTCATGAAGTAGAGCCAATTAGTGATCTATAAAAGTCTGTCGCCACATGTCCCACATCCCATGGGCTAGTTGCAATGGCCCATCTGGCCTCCTAAATCTCCTAATGCCCTCAATGTCTGAGGCCTGTAGTATGAAAGAAGTCTTTGGTAAGTCAACCATTCCTGTGAGTCCATAATGCAACCTAGCATGAAATCTATACTCTGATATGGCCTCCTCCATGGCCTGAATCTCTACTCTTGCAATCTACATCCTGTCTGTGACCCAAGAAGTCCTTACTGCAAACCTATAATGAGTACGTGAAGCCTTGGTTCATTGCATTTTGGATCGAAATGACCACATTCGTAGATATCGTAACGGCTCAAGACTCAGACAAAGGATGGAGACAATAGAACCAAGAAGATAGAATGCAGCCCAACTAAAAGTTGTTTGGCTGATAACTTTTGTATCCATTTATAAGCCAAGACCTTGTTACATCAACAAGTGCTAACATCTCTGAGCGGTCTCTCTCTTGGCCGTTTTACCATGGAGATCATTCTTGGGAAGCCTCCCAACTCTCCTAGCTTCCTATGTGTTTGAAGGGTTTAGGAGCAGTTTGAGGGTTAGAGGGAGGTTTAGGGTTAGGAAGGAGGCTCCAAGGTTTAGAAGGAGGTTCCAAGGTTTAGAAGAGGTTCTAGGATTCAGAACGGGTTTAAGGGTTAGAAGGAGGATCCAAGGTTCAAGATACAATACATGGTGGAGAACTCATCTCCCTCGTAGATCATGGAGCCCAAGGGTCAAGGGACTAAGGGTTTAAGGAGAGCATAGGAGTGGGAGAGGAAGAAGGTGTAAGAGCATGGGGGAAAGGAGAGAGAGGAGGAAGGAGGAGAAGGGAGGAGGGGGAGATGGTGGAGGGGAGGAGGAGGAGGGAGGAGGAGAGGGTGGAGAAGGGAGGAGAAGCAGGAGGAGGAGGAAGGAGAGGGTGGTGAAGAGAGGAGGAGGAGGGAGGAGAGGGTGGAGAAGGGAGGAGGAGGAGCGAGTTGGAGAAGGGAGGAGGAGAAGGAAGGAGGAGGAGGGAGAAGGGATGAGGAGGAGGGGGATGAGGGAGGAGAAGAGGGAGAGGATGGGTTGTAAGGTTGGAGGAGAGGGGAGGAGGAGTTGCAAGGTTAGAACATGCTTTTGGACATGGAGTGCAAAGAAGCATGGACACTTGGACACAATTTCTTGGAATACCAAAGTAGAACTCAACACAATTCCCCAAAGAGTGTGGGCTTCATTCCATTATGGGGTATTTATACAAGTTGGAGAGCTTCTCTCTTTGCATGTAGGAATTGTAAGACATTCTCTCTCTACATGTAGAACTTGCAGATAGAAGTTGCATGTAGAAGTTGCAAGTTGCAAGTTGCATGTTGCATGTAGGAGTTGCATATAGAACTTGCATGTAGGACATACAAGTAGGAATTGCACGTAGGACTTGCATGTAGAACTTGCATGTAAGAGTTGCATGTAGAAACTGCATGTAGTAATCATATGTAGAACTTGCATGTAGAACATGCAAGTTGGATTCCTAAGAGGGATTACTCCTAGCCTTATGCAAGTACAAGGCAAGTACAAGAGAAGCTTTGCCACTACTCTACACATGCATTCTGTGCTACCTAAGTCCATGTTGGCACAGAGACAACAAGAAGATTGCAGCTTCTCTGTCAAGGTGCGAGCTGTTGCAGTAGCTCCTGGGGCCGCACAATGATGAATGCTCTTTCTTGAGTCACCAAGCAAGTGACCCCTTATGTGAGGTGCTCCCCTTGATTTTTGTATTCCACAATACTTGCACTTCCAATCAATGTAGTCATGAACATTAATGTGACAAAGTCCCATTTTGGACCATGTGACATATGTTTTTTCCCCTATGCATGTGGAATATCTCTTTGAGAGGATTGTGACACCCGCATAAATCATCTTGCCATATCTTGGTTAGCAACCTCACAAGGTGGATCAAGTGTTGGGGTAGTGCCCATTTCGGCATTGAGATCCTCTTTTGCAATTCCTTGTTCAACCGCAGAAACATTATTAGGCATATGAAGCTTGGCATGGGCATGACTCGATGCATCCACAATTTGCCTAGTCACAATTCATCTTGAAGGTTGTGGACGAGTATTTCTAGTTTCAAGAATTTTTTATTGCACCTTCATAGTTGCAACACGTGCATGAGCACCATTGGCTCTAATACCATGATAATGGAAAAGAGAGAGAGGACTGCATGCAAACGAGACACATTGCTAGATTGGCATGTTCCATAGTTGGCTTCATGCAACTTGTTGCAGCACTATTGGCTAAGCCAATGGTAGTACGATCATGGACATCTTGTGAAGAACAGACTAAACTTACTTCCATCTCACCCTTGAATTTTTGATGTGCTAGTATGTCAACCACCATATGGTCTACATCTTTTCACATGCTTGATAGATCTTATATGATTTCCTTGAATCATATCCCAATACACTTTTTGATTTGTTTATCATGACCTTCTAAGAATTCTTATGTCCAATCCCATGTGAATGGATTATGGAAAATTGTTACAAATCCCCATGTTATGAGGTGTTGTGCTCAATCATAGTAACATACTTATGTGCCCCATCTAGTTTTTTACCTAGTCTCTCTTTTTCATAATTATTATCAAGGTAGAAGAGAAATATAAACACTTACAAAAGTTTGAAATCTTTGAAGCTAGCCAATAGTTTTGTAATAAGCTGTGTATGACATACTAAAGATTTTTTTATTCAAAACACATCTACTATATGAAATTTCATGTTTAGCCCTATATCATTTTCAACTTATGGCACTTTGTTATGCCAGTTGTAGTTTTTCTTATTAAGTCATGCATCTTATATGTCTAAAACATTTTTCATGTAATATTCCATATAAGCCAGCTAGACATAAAGAGAGAGAAAACGTCCAATTGTCTTGTCCCCTCCTACTGACATAATTGGAAGATTATAAATGTGGTAATATACCTATTAAAATATGTGTGCAATGGCAATTGCCTTTTCCCACATCCCACTCTTGAAATATGGATGATTATAGATGTGGTAATATACCTATTGAAATATGTGTGGGATGCTGCCATATCCCATATCCCACTCTTTTATCAAGTAAGCATCTATTTGCACTATGATCATTTTCAGCATTATACCTTGTCTCACTGAATGTTGGTATATCACACACGCTAGTGCAATAGCTAGTAGTGCTTACATGGTAGTCTACAATATTTTATGATTTGTCTTAAAAGTTTTACATCCTATTTACACATTTTCAGTGTTTAATTATAATATTCGTTGTAAGCTATCTAGAGAAATCATCCAATCTCTTGTCCCCTCCCAACAATTGGATGTTAATCTATCTATTAAAATAGGTTCTAGATGGTGGGTTACTTATTTCCATGTACCGTTATTTCTTAAGTAAGCATCTATCCACACTATGATCATCCAAGGCATTATCACACACACTAGTGCAGTAGATACCAATGCTTACATGGAAGTCTATAATATGTTATGATTACTCCTAAAAAGTTTTACGACCTATTTACAACTTTTTAGTGCTCAATTTTAGCATTCTATGAAAGCCAATTATAGAGAGAGAGAGAGAGAGAGAGAGAGAGAGAGAGAGAGAAGGCATCCAATTGTCTTGTGTCCTCCCAAAACAATTGGATGATTCAAACATTGCAAATATAACTATTAAAATAGGCATGAGATGGGGGTTACCTTTTCCCATGTCCCACTCTTTCTCAAGTAAGCCTCTATTTTGCACTATGATTATTCACAACATCATGCTCTATTGACAAATATCAAAATTTCACACATACTTATAGTAGCTAGCAATACTCACATCTAAAACTTATTTTTATTTCTCTATATTTTCCTAATTTCGAAAGCATAACAAAATCTTGATTAACTTATTTTGAATGTTGTATCGTATGTGAACAATTAAAAAAAAACCTTAACATTCTTACTATTTTTGTGTCGATAGTACATGAGATCTATATTGCATGTATACTATAATCTATCAACCAATTTTTTATTTCTAAACAGGTTTACCTAGTTGCAAATGACATATGTAATGTCTATTTTATAATTTATCATTATGCATATGTTAACCCTAGGCCAGTAAGGCCAAAAGCACAATTTAGAGCAATGAAGATGGGATCACTGTGTGCATAGAGTAGCGGCAAAATTATGCTTGTATTACCTCGAGATAAAAAGATGGTGTGATGAATCTAAAAGGATGGGGATATCCAAAATCCTCTCTAGAAAAGATTTAATCATACTTGCAAAATCAAGATCTAGAGAGAGAAATATTAAAACTAGAGAGAGAGAGAGAGAGAGAGAGAGAGAGAGAGAGAGAGAGAGACTAAAAGGCTACACTTTTTGAGGTCCCCTACAAAAGTTTAAGAGGTTCCCTACAAAAAGTATAGAGACTCTTACCCCAGATATCTCCTACAAAAGAGGTTGGGACCCTTGCGGTTTCCTACACAAGTATAGAGACTCTTACCCAAGAGGCCTCCTACAAAAGAGGTCCCACCAAGAGGGCCCCTACAAATTGTGTAGAGACCGACATGTATAAATCTCTCTCAATGCAAAGAAGCTCCCACTATTTGGGGATTAGTGCTTAATTCACTTTTGTGTTCAAGTGCTTGATCTCCTAGCATTGATGCTTCCTTACACTATCGTGTTCTAGCACGCTCTTACTTTGGACTCCCTCCCATCTCATCCTCATCCTCCTCCTCCCCCTCCTCACTCCTCTCTCCTCTCATGGAGTGAGAGCCTTGAACTCCCACCGAGTGAGAGCCTCCATCAATCATTGTGATCAATCCCTCTTTTCACCTAACCACATAGTAGGACTACTTTCCATGCTTTAGCTTACACCTCTCACCAGAATATAGCCCGAGGACCTATGCTACATTTGTGAACACCTATTCTACAATGATCAACGACACGACTATAGGTGACCAACACCCTCAAAACCAGGAAATGAGAGAGACATTGACAACATTGTGTCACTTCATTTGCCCATTCTATGATTTTTATTTATCTATGTTGATAGGGGCGGCCATATTAAGATTGAGAGAGTAGGAGGGAGAGAGTGAGAGAGGGAAGGAGGGGTGTGTTATGAGATAGAGAGAGAGAGAGAGAGAGAGAGAGAGAGAAGGCGGGGGTGAGGGAGAGAGTAGGGGTGATACGTGTGTGTGTGTGTGTGTGTGTGTGTGTGAGAGAGAGAGAGAGAGAGAGAGAGAGAGAGAGGCCTTAGGGGACTATGAGACAAGGTGCAATCAAAGAAGTATCTCATCCAAGCCACTATGGCCTGATGCAAGGTGCTATAGGCCTTGCTAAGTGCTATACTAAGAAACTCAAGATGTCCATACCTGGCCATTACCTGCTCCGGCCAGCCGCCTACCAGCCCTGAGCATTCTGCCTCTGTTCTGGACCTTTTCCAGCCATGCAAAGTCTGCTCCAGCTCCTTGCACCCTCCTGCAGTCCACCTTACAGATCCGTACACTGGTACATTCAATCCCATACAGTTCCTGCTTGATCTTGGGGCAGTTCTGTACCACTTCTGTTCTCCAGGGGAGCTCTACCTTGCCAGGTATGCTTCTAGGTGTGCTGCCCCACATGACAGCCTATGTGCTGCCCACATGACAGCCTATGTGCTGCCCACACACACACACACAGGTGTTGCATGTGTGTTTGTGTGTGTGTGTGTGTGTGTGTGTCCATTATTTAGGGATGAGAATCTCACATTTTGCACAAATTGGAAGCCTTTTCACACTCCTTTGCCTTAAGGGATGTATCTTCAAGCCACATATACACATGTTGAACCTTAACCTTGAGTTCTTTTTTGGTATTACAAAGCCCAATGATGTGACCCTTCCAATGCTTTTCTTTCTTTGCTGTGTCCTTTCTTAAAACTTTGAATGGACCTATTATAGAAGGTTGCATTGTAACCCAGGACATTGGCCTAAACTCTTGAGCAATATAAACATCATTATCATCCTTCAAAATGTGACCTACACAAGAATAAAGAGATAGCCTTGGTCTAGGGGAAGGGGAGTGCTTCACCATTGTAGAAACAATGGGAGAAGAGAGTTAGAAGTTGAGAGGAGGAGGTTGAGAAGAGTTCGAGAGGAGCCTAGAGGCTAAGAGGAAGGGGATGAGTAAATGGGGATAGTTTGAGGAGACTCCTTGGAAGCTTTTCGGTGGGTATAGACACTTTTCCTTTTTGTTTTTAAAGGGAAAAAAATATGTTTAAATTTGGGTCCACCATTGGAGAGGGAGGAGGGTAGGCGGACCATCCAAAAGTCAAGGGGGTGAGTAAACGTCCCAAGAGGTGATGGGGGCAAGAGGGAGGTAAGTGGCACGTAGTGGGGACCAAGAGAGGTCTATCCACCAATGAGAGGCCAATATGGAATCCTTGATTCTTTTAATCTCCAATCCTTCCCATTAGCTAGTTTACTAATCTTGAGGTTAGAGAAACCTTAAGGTCCTAATGCAAGAGGCCCTTTTTGAGTCCAAAATTCCCCTAATGGGTTAGGTTTAGATAAGAGCTTAAGGTTAGGATTTAGATAGTAAAGCTTAAGGTTAAGATTTAGGAATATGGGAACTTAGATTAGAATTGAGCTCAAGGTTAGGGTTTGGATAGTAGAGGTTAGGGTTAGGATTAGGTTTATATAAAAAACCTCAAGACTAGAGTTTAAGAATATCGATCTTAGGGTTAGGGTTTAGATAAGAGATTAAGGTTAGGATTTATATAAAAGAGCTTAAGGTTAAGGGAGCTTAGGATTATAATGGATCTTAGGGTTAAGCTTTAGATAACGGAGCTTAGGGTAAGGATTTAGGAAATCTCACGGTACATGCTCAAAATTGAAAAAATGTGCATGTCCCACCCTATAGACGATGTTTCACCAAATAAAAGATGTATGGTCATTACGAATCTTTGCAAGTATAAGGACCAACTTTACTAAAGATCCTTAGTTAAGTTTTGTGACCTTTAGACACATAGAGGTATGATATGAGCATACCGATACACAAATTTTTGGAACTATACATCATGCATGTTTGGCAATGAGTATATGTGCATGACTCACCACACAAACGATGCCCAATCCTTATGAATCTTTGCAAGTCTAAACGCCATCATCTTTCAACGGTCTTTGCAAGGTTTCTTGGCCATCGAGCAGATAGAGGTATGGTATAAATATACCAGTGCACAAGTTTTGTGACTACACGTCGTACATGTTCGAAAATGTAAAGAAGTGCATGTCGCACCATACAAATGATGTGTGATCCTTATGAAACTATGCAACTTTAAGGTTCTTCTTCATTGAAAGGTCTTTGCAAAGTTTTGTAACCACCGACATATGCAAATGGCATAAGTGTACCGATGCACAATTTTTTGGCACTGAGGCATCATACATGCTTAAAATTGGAAGAATGTACATGTCGCACCATACAAATGATGTCAAAATCTTATGAAACTTTTTAAGTATAAAATTAATACTCTTTTAAAGGCCTCTGTAGATTTTCTTGACCATTAGACACGTAGAGGTATGCTATAAGCATATTGATGCACAAATTTTTGCGATTACGCAAATGAGAAGATGTGCATGTCCCACCATACACATGATGTATGATCCTTATGAAACTTTGCAATGTCATTGTAAAGTTTTATGAAATGTCATTGTAAAAGTTGTGTGACCATTGGCAACCAATCCTTGATGTGCTTGAGTGAGACGTTGAAGGGATTCAATAGAAATGTCATTGTAAAAGTTGTGTGACCATTGGCAACCAATCGTTGATGAAGGGATTCAATAGATCGTATGCCACCATGGCATACTAGGAGAGCTATACAAGAGAAAGTGAGCAGGAGCAAGATAGTGAGTGCAAAAAAGATCAGTGTGCTAGGAGTACTTGTAAAAAAAGCTGCTGGTAGTGAGCAAAAGAGAAATAGTAGGAGGAGAGCAAGAAAGTACTTTGGAAGTGAGGGGCACTTACAAGAAGAAGAAGGGGGAGGGGGCTCTTTGACAACAGCTACATGTAATTGCATGCATGATTACTATTTTTGGAAATTCATGCTACATGAAATACAATAAAGGACACCTTGGGATGAATATGGGCATGTAATAATGATGAGACAATATCCAACCAAAATTACTTACACAAGTGTAGAGGTGACAAATGTCGGTTCCAACTACTCATCAAGAAATGGAAAGGGTGACACAAGGGCTAAGATGATAGCCATTGACTAGGTTCTTGAATATCTCACCTTGTAACAACCCTAGTAGAAATATGCCATGTAAAACCTCCTAACAAGTCAGTATGGTTTGGCCCACCAATCAGAGCTTCAACTTACTGGGATGTCGGCCCTGATGGGATTGGAAGACTAACATCACGTCCTTTTCTATGAAATTCTGGATCTTGGCATGCCGTTTCACCCATTTTTTTTGGCAGCACTACATGCTGTCTTTGAATTGATGAGCTAGGCCTCGCCTAGCTTTTAAAGTTGGTCCATCAAATGTGCCAATGACTCTTCTAGGCTCAAGTCATTTGAAGGATGCAATCCAGAGGCTTGGAACCAAGAAATCCACGAGGACCACTGCTTTGATCCCATACACCATCTTTAAGGGGGTGAGTTTGGTGGTGGTGACTTTATATGCAGTCTAGAAATCCCATAAGCTAGAATACAATTTCTAACGTAGCCATCTACGTCTTGTTGACTACCTTCTTCATGACCTTCTGTGAGAATTTGTTGGATGCTTTTGTCTGGCCGTTGGCCTAAGTATAGCATGTAGTGGACATCTTATGGATGATCATGTGCCATTTGAAAAGGTTCTTCGTAGAGGAATTTGACTAGGAAAGCCATCGAGTTGTGCAACACTTGTGCTTCAACCCACTTGGTGCAATTGTTTGTTGCCACCACGAGGATGCTAATGGATGGACAACCAACTTGAATGGGCTGATAAAGTCCAATCCCATTTTTGGAATGGTTTGAGGGGGAGAACTAGATTTTGTAGCATCCATTGTTGAATGGTCAGCTAGCCCAACCTTTGGCATCATTCATCATAGTGCTTGGAAAACTCAAAGGCATCTCCAAGGATCGTTGGCCATCAAAGTCTAGCCTGGAGTACCCTTGGGCCAGTGGCATTACTTGGCAAACTGGCCACTAGACAATCCTTGGTGCGCTTCACCTATAACCACCTATTGTTCATGCAAGGGTACACATCAACAGAGCACCATGTTGGGGCCAAGATGATATAAGCTTCTTGTGTTATCTAAAACTTTCGACTTCAGACCGCGAGTCGAATGTGCTTATCTCGGGCACGTGTTTATTAGGGATGCCAGCATCCACTAACTGCAACATGTCATCACACCATGTGGGCACAAAAGATGGAATGTTGTCTTGGATTGGTTCTTCATCTAACGTGGGAGCAATAATGCCCATCTAGCAAGTCGTCCTTGCAAATGACGCTTGTGCATCAAACGTGTTAGTGCAGCATGATCTGTTTAAATTTCGAAATGGTTCCCATGAAGGTACGGAGTGAGTTTGCTTATAGCCCAAACTACTGCAAGACAATCTAGCTCTGTAGCTGAATACCGTTGCTTCAGCGTCTGTTAGAGATCGGCTGAGATAAACGATGGGACGCCAATTCTGTTGAGCATCTTGTTGAAGAAGCACGGCTCCTAACCCATCTTCGCAGGCATCGGTGCGGACCAAAAATGGTTTGAAGAAGTCTGGATGTCGAAGTAATGCATCCTCTGTGAGCAGGGCCCGAATGTTGTCAAATGCTGATTGACAAGCAGGATTCCAGATGAATTTGGCACCCTTTCGTAACAGACGCCTTAAGGATGCTGATTCTTTAGCCAATTCCGGCATGAACCTTGAACTAAAACTTGTCAAACCAAGAAATCGCTGCAAAGCCTTGACATTAGACGAACATTAAACGTTTTTAAGGCTTGGACTTTCTCTGGGTCAGGGCGAATTCCGTCTTCAGAAATGATGAAACCTAGATATTTGATTTGGCGCATTCCCCATTTACATTTCTTTGGATTTAAACGGAGGTTATAGTATATACTGCTGTCGAAGTTTGAAAACTTGACGTAATACCTCTTTGTGTTCTTCCCAGGTAGACGTGTGAATCAAAATATCGTCAAGATACACAACGATCTTGCCCAGCAAAATGAGATCATGTAGAATAAAATTCATGAGTCGTTGAAATGTACCGGGGGCGTTCTTCAGACCGAACGGCATTACGTTGAATCCATAGAAGCTGAATGGTGTGCGAAATGCAGTCTTCTCGCGATCCTTGGGAAGAAGAGGAATTTGCCAGTATCCGGATCTCAAATCCAGAGTAGTAAATTCAAAGGGCGGAAGTCTACACAGAAACGGTAGGAGTTATCACTCTTCTTGACCAGGTGTGGCTCGGAAACCCATGGACTCCTTGACTGTCGAATAATATTGTCTTTGAGCATAGTCTCAACATGAGACCTCAGTGTCGCGATCGCTTGTTGAGATCGCCGTCGAGGAGCGGTGTTTACTGGTCGTGCAACCCCCGTTGGAATGTCAGGAAAAATGCTTGTGGTGGTAGTTGTATACTGCTCGTCAGCAAAAGCTTTAGAAAACTGGAGGAACATTTGTTGGACTTCAGCTTGATGAAGAAGCTCAGCTTGTAGGGCCGTAGAAGATATCATCGAAGAAGAAACTTTGGAGTACAGCCAAGGGATTCGAGTGTTTGGTAATCGCAAACACTTATGCTTGAAATCGATCAAAGCTTCCTGAGCGACTAACCAACTTATACATCCCAATGTTAGAACAAAAATCTGATTCGGTAGAACGGTGACTGGAATGTTGAACATTTGTCCTCCCAATTGGATCAGTTGGACATCTGCACCATTAGAACTTTCGACTGTGGCTCCGAACGTCACACAACTTTTGGGCAAAGAATAGAGTGGGATGTTCTGATCGGAAATGAAAGATGCGAAGGCAGAAGTAATAGAGCAGCTACCTGAATCGATCAATGCTAGGAACGGTTGATTTTTATGCAGAGCTTGAATCACGAAGATGTTCTTTTCCCGACACCAAAGCTTGATCTGCGGTCTGAGCATTTTGCTGAACAGACGGTTATGATAACCGTGCATGGTCGCACCCTTCTTGCCGCTTTTCTGGTTGTAAACGGATCTGTTTGAGACCTTGATAAAAAGGTTGTAATGTAAGGTGATCGGGGTCGTTCTTGGCTGTCGTCTTCGGACCTTCTGTGTCGAGTATTGTCCTGTTTAGTCGTTGTGCGTTTACGTGATTACGTAGAGACGCCGGGATCAAACAAGAAACATGGAGTTTCAAAACGCAACGCAGAGCAAGTTTCAAGCCCCCGACCCGATCTGATCGCAACTCTTCCCTCCGAGTTGGTACAGTCAGATATGCACGTAGCGAATTTGACGGCCCATTTGACGTCAAGACAGCACAACAACTTGAGTTCGTCCCAAGACTTTCTCTGGAGCACCGGACGAAGATATCTTCTTATAGCTGGATCATTTTTCAAATCTCGCCGAGTACCACCATTGGTCCGATGTTCAAAAGGTTGAAGAAATTACACCTTCTTTTCACGGCTTAGCTGCTGCCTGGTATCATCAATTGGATGAAAACGTCAAGCGCTCTTGGCCACATTTACAAAATGCATTAACCTCTGCTTTCGGGAACATTGATTCCGTCAAAAATGCCCTCACGCACGAAAGAATTTGTCTCTCAATTCGGGGTAAAATTGACACATATTCTGCTTCGCATTGATCCTAACATGATCAAGGATCTCAAATTGTTTTTCCTGTGGCCACGACTTCATTCGACGATCTCGCAACGAACACAAGATCAAGGACCTAAGACACTCAACGAAGCTCTTCTCATTGTGCCACGAATCGAGTTCACAACAAACAAATCTAGTGCTAATAGCACCCACCATCATTTTCCGGTGTGCTCCCTTTCTTTGTTGCTCTCCGATAAGACCTCCCCTCCATCCATTGGTATTAGAGCTTGGTTGAGCGAAGCCAACAAGGAGACTGTAGCATTGCGGTGTTGCTGTGCCAAGAGTCCGAACTTGCTGCGTGGAGTCTCCTACTACCCGTGGGCTACCCCTGGGAGCTGTATTTTGACATATTCTAGCTCGTTTTTTACCATTTCAGCCTTATATATCAGGATGCCTCGACTGTTCTAGCAGTCTATCGCCTTATTTGAGTGGGGGAGAAGGAATATTATCCATCTTCGGTCAAAAACGACTTGCTGCTCTGCAATTCTAGCCTGCCCCATGTTTCCAAACAGTCTATTACCTTGTTTGAGCGGGGGAGAAGGAATATTATTTATCTACGGTAAAAAACGACCTGCTGCTCTGCAATTCCAGCCACTGGAAGTAGTTTTTTTTTGGGCCCCAAAGCAAAAACGTCTTTTTCTTGTGGCGGACTCCAATTGATCAAAGGCGGCTGGTACATTCAGATTTCAGTTGGGTTTATGCCTTCAAGTTGATGCATATCAAGCCAAAGGTTTGGCTGAAAGTGATTGCTTACAATTGATGCATTTGAGCCGTTGTTTGGCTGAGAAAGTGAGCATAAGTGCGCAGTGTTTTCCTGAAGTTGTCTTGTATTCCAGGAAGGGATTATTTTTTAAGTGCAATACTCTTCCCACTACGGGAATTTTTTGGACAACAATTTTAGAATTGTTTGGCTATTTCATAGGAGTTTATGCCTCAAATGCTTCAGGAAAAGTTGGTGATTGGCAGTTTGCAGTCTTATGACAGTAGTAAAAAGTGAGCAGGTGGCTATTTTCAGAAGTGAATATCAGAGAATCCATGAGGAATTGTCTCCTGAGTTGAACTAAGAAGTTTTAGTTTTTTGGACAATCTACAATCTTGTTTTTGAAAGTGTTTCAATTCGAGATTTGGAGAAAAAGTTATGATGCCTGGTATGCCCATGATTTACAGTTTTGATAGTTTACGACAGCAGCTAGAAAAAGTGAGCAGGGGGCTGCCTTCAGCAGTGAATATAAAAAAATCCATAATGAATTTGGACCTGAAGTAAACTAGAAGTTTGTAGATCTACTGGTTGTCTACAACTTTGGTGTTTACAATAACAAAGGCAATTGAGTTACGGTTGGGAAGATATTGACAGTTCAAAACAAGCCAAAACTATTGCAGACTGTTATTACAGCAGTAAAAGTTTGTAGGTGGTGGTGTCCAACAGTAGATATAAGAAAATCTGTAAGGATTTTGGACCTACTATAAACTGAGAAGTTGTAGAGTTTCCTACAAGCTACATTTCTTCTGTTTACACTTTTTGCATCGGAGCTACCGTGCGAAAGCTATTGGCTAATTTTGGGATGCCCTGAGGTCACTTACAGCAGAACATGTATTTGTGATAGTGACAGTGTGGCTGTTACTATTACAGTTGATATTTTTTGGGCTTGAGTTTGGTATATTGGTGCAGTGTATCCGAGTTGTTCTGTCATCCATTGTGATGGCTTTGGCATCAGAGAATGCATTGTTTAACATTGAGAAGTTGGATGGCACAAACTTCTCCTATTGGAAGGAGCAAATCTACAATGTTCTGGTGCAGAAGAAGCAAGTCAAGCCTATAAAATGCAAAGGCATAAAGCCGGAGGACTAGGAGGATGATGAAAAGTAAAAGGAATCGGATGAGCTTGGATGCTCCACGATCATGCCCACACTTTCAAAATCGGTGTATTTCAATGTGAAAGATACTGCAGGTGGTGCCTATGGTGTGTGGACAAAGTTGCATGATCTTTATGAGAAGCAAAGTGCCGCTTGTCAAGTGTATTGGCTGAAGAAACTCATAGATCTTTGTATGGAAGAAGGGACTTCAATGTCTAGCCATTTAAATGAGTTTAACACAAATTTCAGTCAACTTTCAGCTCAAAAAATTGCCTTTGATGACTCAGTTAAGGCAATGTTCTTATTGGTCACCCTTCCTGAAAGTTGGGACACTTTTAGGACTACTATAAGCAATTCAGCCCATGCAGGAGGCTTGACAAGCAGTGATGTTGAGAGTAGCCTTCTCACTTAGGAGATAAATAGAAAGAACAATGCTGGAACTAAAAGTTCAAGTGCTCTCAATGTGAGAAGGAGGTCATGTTCCAAGGAGAAATACCAGGACAAAAATGCAAGCAAGTCTAGAAGCAAATCTAGAGGAAAATCCCATGCCAAAAAGGATTTGGAATGCTTCTATTATGGGAAGAAAGGCCATTTCAAAAAGGATTGCTACAAATGGAAGAACGATAAAGGTAAAGGCAAAGCTAATGTGCAGCGCAAGAAGAAAGAGAAATCCATGGTCAATATAGAGGAAGTGAATGCCATAAGCAACAATAGTGATGAGGGTGACATTCTTTATGCCTCTATTTCTTGTGACTAGTGATGATGCATTGTCACAGAATTGGATACTAGACTCAGGAGCATCTTTCCATGTCACTCCACATAGGGAGTGGTTTACCATTTATGATGCATGAAGGAAAGGAATCGTGAGACTTGGAAATGATTATTCATGTGACATTGTTGGAGTGGGAGATATCCACTTGTCTCTTCCTAATGGTTCTACATTTGTACTCAAGAATGTTAGGCATGTTCCAAATCTAAAAAAGAGCTTGATAAGTACGAGATAGCTTGATGATGATGGCTATCATATGTTTTTTAGCAACAATACATGGAAAATTAGCAAAGGGTCACTTGTGATTGCTAGAACGTTGTACTCAATGCATGTGTTAGGCATAAGAGATAATGTAATCAATGTGATCGAGAGCAGCCATCCGTCTCTTTGTGGCATCGTCGGTTGGGACACATGAGCATGACAGAAGTGAAGATACTTTCTGGTTTGTAGTATGTTCCTGTGTTTAATTTTTTAGATTTTAGCATGTGTGAGCATTGCATGTATGGGAAGCAAACACAGTCTTCACATATAAAATCTTTGGGCAAGAAGAGGCTTAAACCATTGGAGTTGGTTCATAGTGATGTGTGTGGACCTATGCCTACTGTCTCATTGGGAGGTGCTTCTTACTTTGCTACTTTCATTGATGATGCTACACGAAAAGTGTGGGTCTATCCTCTTTGGAAGAAGAGTGATGTCTTTGATGCATTTCAAAAGTTCTTAGCATTTGCTGAAAATCAATCGGGCAAGAAGCTCAAATGCTTGCGCATTGATAATGGAGGAGAGTATACCTCTCATGCATTTAAGAATTTTTGTGAGCTACGTGGCATCAAGCAGGAGTTGACTACTCTTGAGAATCCTTCTTAGAATAGGGTTGCTAAGAAGATGAATAGAACTATTCAAGAATATAAGCATGCTTTCTAATGCCAGTCTACCACATGGCTTTTGGGTTGAGTCTATCAAGACAGTAGTACATCTTATCATCAATAGATCGCCTAGCAAGGCACTAGATGGGAAAGTGCCATAAGAGGTTTGGTAAGGCAAGCCACCATCTTATGGGCATCTTCATGTATTTGGTTGTGAAGCTTATGTTCATATCCCTAAGGAAAAATATAGCAAGCTTGATCCAAAGTTAAAGAAGTGCATTTTTCTTGGATATGGTTATTCAGGCAAGATGGGATACCGATTGTGGGATCCAAAGGCCAAGAAGATAGTACACAGCCATGATATTATCTTTAATGAGGACAAGATGCACAAGAAGCCAGAGAAGACTATTGAGATATGCAGAGTGGTGTTTTAGGAGAATGGGCAACCACCATATGAGAGGCATGCACAGCCTATTCCACATGATGCAGGGCATGGACAACCCATAGGCGGGAGAGCCGTGCATCTAGGTGGACAACCTCAAGTTATGCAGGAAAATCTGTTGGGACAGCAAGATGCTCATGGTGAGCTAGTGTTGATACGTTCCACTAGAGTCTCACGACCTCCACAGAGATATGCTCTGTCTCTAGATTATGTCACATTGACAGATTGTGGTGATCCTTCATGCTTTGAGGATACTATGTCTAGGGATGACAAGCATAAGTGGGAGAAGGCTATGTAGTCAAAGGTGGATTCTTTGATAAAGAATGCTACTTGGGATCTCCTTGGGATTTGGTTTATTTGCCCAAAGGAAAGCATGCATTGCCATGCAAATGGGTTTACAAGCTGAAGATGTCTCCAGCAGATGCATTGCCTAAGTATAAGGCAAGGTTGGTAGCCAAGGGTTTTAAGCAAGAGAAGGGTATTGACTTTGATGAGATTTTTCCCTAGTGGTGAAAATGACTACCCTTCATATAGTGCTTGCATTGGTTGCTAGAGAGGACATGGAGCTTGTCCAAATGGATGTAAAAACAACTTTTCTACATGGAGATCTTCATGAGGACATCTATATGCAAGATATTATAAATGATTGAGAGGATGAGTGGAATGGATAGCTGTAAATACCATGTTATGAATCATAAATAGAGTTATTTGTAAGTAATACATTATGAAGGTTTTAAAAAATAGAAAGTGTAAAGAAGATGGTCTCATGTTTGTGTGCTCAATAATGTAAGACAGATGACATGCCAAGCGTGTGGAGGGCATGTGTAGGAGGGTGGGATCAAGCAAAACCCTTCTAGAATTCCTATGTAAGTAGGGATAATGTGGACATATGGAAAAGAGAGGATCCCTATGGGAGTAGGGACAATGTTGACATATGTAAGTAAGGAGAATGTGGACATATGTAAGTAAGGAGAATGTGGACATATGGAAAAGAAAGATCCCTATGTGACATATAGAATCCCTATGTGAGTAGGGAGAATGTGGGCATATGGAAAGAGAGGGTCCTATGGGCTCCATGTGGGAAGACTCTTGACGTTCTCAAATTTTAAAGGGTCATGAGCATTTTGTGCTGGTAAAAATGGGCCCAAAAGAACATTTGATGGTGACCATGTCCTTATGTCACTAATACCATGTTATGAATGATAAATACCTAAGTATGGAATGAGAGTTATTTGTAAATAAGATATTATGATTTTAAAAAATAGGAATTGTAAATAAGTTGATCTCATGTCTATGTGTGCTCAATAATGTAAGAGAGATCACATTCTAACCATGTGGAGGGTGGGATTAAGCAAAATCCCTCTAGAATTCGTATGTGAGTAGGGAGAATGTGGACATATGGAAAAGAGAGGGTCCCTATGGACTCCATGTGGGAAGACTCTTGAATTTCTCAAATTTTAAAGAGTAATGAGCATCTTGTGATGGAACACTTGTCAAAATGTTCCCAAAAGGACACTTGATGGTGACCATGTCCTTATGTCACAAAGGGGTGAAGGTGTCTACTAGTTATGAGTATTTTGTGCTGGTAAAAATGGGCCCAAAAGAACATTTGATGGTGACCATGTCCTTATGTCACCAATACCATGTTATGAATGATAAATACCTAAGTATGGAATGAGAGTTATTTGTGATTAAGATATTATGATTTTTAAAAATAGGAATTGTAAATAAGTTTATCTCATGTCTATGTGTGGTCAATAATGTAAGAGACATCACATTCCAACCATGCGGAGTGTGGGATCAAGCAAAATCCCTCTAGAATCCGTATGTGAGTAGGGAGAATGTGGACATATGGAAAAGAGAGGGTCCCTATGGACTCCATGTGAGAAGCCTCTTGAATTTCTTAAATTTTAAAGAGTCATGAGCATCTTGTGATGGAACACTTGTCAAAATGTTCCCAAAAGGACACTTGATGGTGACCATGTCCTTATGTCACAAAGCAGTAAAGGAGGGTGAGAATTGCTCTATAAAAGTAGCCTCTCCTCCCCCTCTCAAGTGCCTCATTATTGTCCTTATAGCTATGCTATCACCTTGTATCTAGATCCACCCATCTTCCTCCTCCCCCTAGAGCCTTAGGATTTGTACTCCTCTTCAATTTCATGTTCTCCTTTGATGTCTTGAATTAAGTTTATGCTCTCTTTTCCTCATTCTTATCTCATCTCTTACCTCTTTGATTCAAAGCCTCATGTGTCTACATGAGGAGGCCTTTTTCAAATCTAAGAGTATCTTATACTCTTATAGATGAACTCCATTCACTATAAGTTTTTTAACAAATTAAACACTCTTGTACCTTTGATTTTCAACAAGTGGGAAAAGCTCCTTAAGGAAATTTGGAAGATCAATTCCCCCAATTGGAGAATCATCCTCTATTATATCCTCTTCAACATCAGGTCTAAATAGAGAGGCAGCCAATAGGTCCTTTGCAACACACATTTGCACCTTTCTTGGTCCAGCATTTCTATTAACCTTGAGAACATTTGCAACTAGTTGTCTAGTCCTATCTATTTGGACTCTTGAAGTGTCAGATTGCACTTCATTCTTATGGTCACCCATATGAACTATTAATTTTGTCATGGATAGCATGTGAGGAATGACATAGTACACTTGATGGTTAATAAGTGGCAACACAAAAGGCATGCTTTCTACAATAATGGCATATAATCTTATTCTTATCCTCTTCTGTCATTAGGCCAACATCACATTTCTTGTGTAGATATCCCTTTTAAAAATATGTGTTTGAAATAACGGGGCCAATAAACACCTTTTAGAGTTTCAAAAAGCAACAGTAGTAAAATCTCAAAGGACTTTATAATGGTGCCAATAAACACCCTGCAAAGGTTTTTAAAGATGTGCTTGAATTAACTGAAGCACACACCTTCAAATGGTGCATCGTGATGAAGGGGGAAAGAGAGGGAAAGAAGGAAAATGGAGGTCCCAATATGTTTGAGATTTGGCCACATGGTCAAATAGGAACCCACTACTTGAAAGTGGAATCCATCCTAAACACCGTATTAGGGACTCCTACCAAGTCCCACTTTCGAACAAGGGTTCAGGTTTTGGTCACATGGTTAAATCTTGACCCCTTACTTGAAAGTGTGACTTGGGAGATTCCCAAATTCTTGAATACAATTTTAATTACAATTGGGACATCAAAGGCATGGTTGCATTACTAAGGACAAGCTTTATGCCTTAACTTCACCAAAGATCATGTCAGAACGGCTAGCATAGATTATAGCTTCTTATGCCATTTCCATTTTATATTTTGTTCAAGTGGGTTTAAATAAGATGTTTCTTCTTAATTTAGGAAGAAATACATATTGCAAATGCTTTGGAAGTGCAAGGTAGAGTGCGGATGCATCCCACTTTAAGAATGTGGGTAAATTTCACATATACATGAGGAAAGAAGACTATTGGGGCTTCTAAGCTTCTTGCAAAGCTCATCTTGAAAGGGTTAGAGGATGAGATGGATGGAGAAATTCCATTTGGATTTGATGCTTACTTTAGAGAGCAGAGGCACACTC
This sequence comes from Dipteris shenzhenensis, assembly GCF_047967505.1. Taxonomy (NCBI): domain Eukaryota; kingdom Viridiplantae; phylum Streptophyta; class Polypodiopsida; order Gleicheniales; family Dipteridaceae; genus Dipteris; species Dipteris shenzhenensis. Next base: position 6,871,620 of record NC_141625.1, read on the forward strand.
ACATCCATGATGCATTTCCTGCTCTTTGGAAGGAGCTGAATAGCTCCCTTGAAAGGGACAAACAACCTGAGATAACACATATGTCTTGTAGGCTTGTGTACAAGTACAATCTAATTGTTTTTGTTTGCATCTAGATAGTTGTTTTAGTGGTACAATCTTATCCTTACAACTTCTACTATTTTAGTTTTCAAAGGCCTTATTTTCTAGATTGTCAGGTGGCTTATGACATTGCTACACTCTGGTGCTATTGATGAGCTCCCACCAAGTAGTAGAGGGTGGGTTCATGTACAAGATGAGAATGGCATGTATCCATAATCTTCATAAGAGAGGGGACTATCTAAATGGGAGCGGGACAAGTGTCCATGGTGGCTTGACTACCCCGTTGGGAAGAGACCCTTAGCAGAGGATGAGTTGTATGCATGTGAGTGCATAATGATGCTTTAGAGTTTTGTTTGATTATTTAATTAATTGAACATTGTTGTGCTTTAGAGTTTTGTTTGATTGTTTAATGAATTGATCATTGTTATGGGTTTCAATGCATGAAGAGTTCATGGAAATGAGAGTGCATGTGGATGGGAAGGATGCTTACACTCAATCAAATGATTCTTAAGCTATTACCGGTGTGGAGGGAGAGGAGAAGGAGGCTGAAAATTTAGTATGCAAGAACAAGAAAGGAAGACATAAAATGGAATTTAGGAGAGATGACCCCAAGATACAGGTGGCAACCACTACCTCTAGAAATGTGCATATGACACGGCAAGCAAGTTCCTCTCACATAGCTCATGCATGTGTCCATGTGGGTGTTTTATGTCAGCTATATGATTGGACTTTTTCTAAGATTTCTTTGGATGTATAGGCATGAAAGAGCTCACAGTGATAGGTGTGCTTCTGGCATATGTGGAAGACATGGACGATGCAAGTTGCTAGGAGTATCTGCATCCTTGTCTTCATTTGTGGTTTTTCTTAATGTCAAATTGTTTATGCTTTTGAGAATGTGCGGTGGTACTTGCAGGTTGTTACTTTATGTTGATAGGGTGAATGAAAAGGATCTTTCCTACAAAGGAGATCCTTGCATGTATGTGGCCAATTTAGTGTGTGTAGACTTTCTGACGTCACTGGGAGTGACACATATTAATTCCCCCAAGTGTCTCAAGTGGAACATTTTCTCACCTATCCTATCAAAGAAAGTGTCCAAATTTGCAAATGATTTTGTTGCAGATGAGGGATTTTATATTACTTGCTACCTGGCTGCTCATTTTGCTATTGTCCATCATCATGTAGCCAAAAAGGGTTTTGTATTGCATCGTACCATCATCATGTTGTTGGATGGTGGGTACTTCTACCAAGAGACAAGAGACCAAGTAGAAAAACTTGAATCTCAACTCTTTCCACCTGTAGGGTCCCCCTAGGGCCATTATACCTATGGAATGTTTTGCAAATTGCCCTTGTTTGTGATGTAAATTGATGACATAGTTCTCGGTATTTTGTATAGTGATGGGTATCTGATGCCAGCGATTGATAGAGAAGCAAGTGAGGCTATAGACACACAGGTCTTTAAAGTACAAACGAGCACTATCATGTAGTCATTGCACTAAGGCGAGACTTATCAGATAAGAGCTAACCCGAATCTTTTTCATGGTGAAGTAGAGCACTCTCAATTGTTCTTTCAATAAGTGAACACATGTTTACTTACTCCTATTTGTTTAAGCTCCAATAGCTACTTTACTTACGTGTGGTTGCCATGTGTGTAGCTGGATGCTCAAGACATTCAATGCCTTACGAAGGAGGCTTTTCATGCTGAATACGGACTTAGTTTGATGAGAATGGATCCAAAATTTTTAAAAGAGGTTGATCTATTTGAGAGGGAGTGGTTGGGTGCGTTTTAAACTCCTAGAGACTTGTCCATGTATAGAATTAAGTGTAGTAGTGTTCATCCTAAAGCATATAGGGATTTTCTTCTTTTCCACAATAAGGTGTACCAAAAACAATGCCCTACTAATATGGAGGTCACCATGGCCTTTGCGAAGGTGCACGCAAAATAGTTTAGCTCGAGTGCACTCAAGGGTAGTTCAGTCGATTTTGCATGGGTAGTTTTTGCAGAGTAGCACATCAAGAATTAAAGAAAAGTGTCTATTTTGAGAGACACACCATTAGTGGAAGAGAAATAATGGAGTTCTACAATCCATGATGATGAGGAATATTACTTTCAGGATGACATTCCTGGAACAGATGAGAGAGGCATCCTATAGAAACCCCCATATCAAAGAGATAGTTTACAGGGCATGGCAAGAAAAATAGGGGTTGTATGCTTGTTTTCTACCCACATGCAAAGGAAAAAACTATTTCTTTGATTGATCACTTGGATGCTAAACTTAAAACTATTGCACATGAATTGGAGAGGGCAAACACTTCATTAACATATGCAATGGTTAGGAAGAGGACTTGGGAAAGTGTAAGTGTAGTTGTGAAGCAACTTAGAGCAGAAGAGAAGGAAGCGGAGATTGAACTGTGATCCTTGCAGCCAGACTCTCCAAATACAAAGAGGATGTTTGAGCTGCAATTGAAAATTGAACATCTCTCTAAGACCTTGGCACACGTGGACACCAGACATGCTGAGAACAACTTGTTTGATGCCCAGGCATGTGCATCTAACTTTAATTGTCACTAGTCCCATCTTGAGTTGCATTTGTATATATTCATTCAGCTTTGTTGAAGATAGTATACTGAACTATTGTTTTGCTACTATGATAAGTTTAGAAGAATTGCTACAGAGGAAAAAAAATCAATCATGCCAACGGGTAAAGGCTATGATATCTTGTTGTCACTCAATATCCATGTATGCCTTCTTTCATGGGTCTCATTTTCTAGGGGCAAGGTACAAAGGACCGATGTTTTGTTTTGTTCAAGATGTCCACAAAATGGCCTACTTTGGGTGTGGATTTGGTAAATAGAATGAGAAGGGATTGTAATGGAGACTTGAAATGGTCATGGCTCCAATTAGACCATACTCACAAGGTATTGCAATGGAGCACAATGGCCTGACATGTATATGATCCTAGGTAAGTCCTTTATATGTACATCCTACAGGGTTGATTAATAGTTTTACCTTGGGTGAAGGCCACTTGTATTAAGCACCGCATTTTCTTTTCCCATGTCTTTCATAGTGTGCAAGAGCTCATGACTATTGCAACATGCGAGATGAAAGAAGATAGGTTCTTTCTTGGGACATGTTGAACGATACAATGCGACAATGTGGATTAGAAAATGGAAATTTCTATGGGTTCATGGAAGATGAAGCACAAGAAAATTGGAGAGACATGATAGCTGTTTACAATGAGGGACCCAAAAATAAAATAGTCGATTGAGAATGGTCATGTATATTTCATTGGGCTCCAATCTTACAACAGAACACTAGGAAACACATCAAGAAGGATTTGGGTGATGAGCATGTTTCCATGTGTGAGCAGTGGAGAACATGCAGGACAAGGGGAGATGCTATCATTGAAAGTGATGTTGCAACCCAAAAATTTGGGGTGCCAAAACCCACACCAGAGTGCCATTAAAGGTTGATTGGTTGTTGTTCCAGTTGGAAGCTGTCCCAAACTGCCATATGCCCATCAAAGGCATTTAAAGTTTTGAATTTTAGGCTCACTACTGCCGGTCATATTTTGCACGAAAAATTTCTAGACAAAAGGTGTGTGAACAAAATGAAGGAAAAAATTGATGCTTTGATCTACCTCCAACAAACCTCTAGGCTGCACACAAGCTCTGCGCTCCATCTCATGCATGTGCACTGGCTATAATGCATGGGATAGAGTAGAAGCTCCATCACATACCCTAGGATAATAGCTCACAAAGCTGGCCAGCAAGGAGATTGGAATATTAGGCGGCACAGGGTCCAAACAAAATAGAAGCAGTGAAAACCAACACATGGATAGCTCAGCAACAAGTGACCGTGACATTCTCATGTGGGCTAGCTAGCCAGAGTGTCTACAATAAAGAAGATGGAGACACGTGATGAAGCCCAGTTAGATCTTGAGATCGCAACACGTAGATTAAACAACACGTGGACAAATGGCTCATAGAAAATTAATTGTAGGCATACAATCAAGGGCCCTTCAAAGGCCTTACCTCCTAAGGTGAAAGTCACACAAGAAAAAATAAAGCCACACAAGGGATAAGTGTTGAATCAATACAATCATGCAATAGAAGAAGACTTGCTTAAGTGAAAGTTGAAGGACAGAAGACCACGATTGGGGGGAATATTAAAATGTGAAATCATGAGTGCATGGTGTGGAAAAGAGAGGGCTCATAGAACCTCAACATTAAATGACAAGTGCAAATTTGTGAAGGGCATAATCCCATAAGCAAAATGGGTGCCCAAATATTAAGACATATGTAGCCTAAGCGATAGGAACCTCTAATACATTATATATTTTTTGAGGGGTGGAGGTCCATGGAGTGGCTAGGTGACTCAGGGTTGGGGTCCTTGAACACACATCTCCACCTTAGTGCCACATATCAAATTGTTGACATCTCAAATTTTGGTAGTTTTGTGCATAGTTCACTGATAGCGGCTTTGTTCCATTGACACTTTCCATCTATGGAGTTCCACTCTAGTCCCTTTGTCTACATAAATCTTCCATTATTTTGAAAATTTTCAATGGTGTAGGTTAATCACAACCACATCTTGCAATTGTATTCACCTTGAATCCTAGCATACTTTTATGGTGGACAAAGACTCTTATGAAGATTGTGGTGCATTGGGTATTTGGGCAAAATTTTGCATAGCACTCTTGTAGATATCAACTACATCATCAAATTTTTGATAGTGCCACATCATCAAGGCCTTACATAGTGACATTTCATCAAGGTCTTTTTATAAAGGTACATGTCAAAGTCAAAATTCCAAATCTCAAATCCGTGATTCGATATCATTCTAGATCCTAGTTCTCTCTTGAATTTAGATTCGCTTGTCACATATCATTTTGAATTTGTTCCATTCTCAAGCCTAATATAGCTCCCATATAATTTTTTGACTTCATACTTTGGTTAGTTTTTTGTTTAAATCCTAGCCTTGCTCTCAAATCCTAGTTTCATATTTTCTAGATTCCTTTTCAATCTAGATCCATGCTTATTTTGAATTCAATCCGATGTTAATTTTGAGCTCATATTCCAAATCCAACATAGTTCCTAGCATAGATCTAGAGTCACACATTGCTAATCCCAAAGGCATTTCTTGGATTTTCCAATTCCAACCTAGAGGCATATTCTCAATTTTTAGGTATTTTAGGTTTTCAAAATTTGAGGTACATTCTGGAATCCCACATCCATCATCCCATATCCATCTCCACATCAAAAAATTTAGAGGAGCATTCAAATCATTATATTTGAATCTCAAATTACACATCCTAGATTCCACATTATCAATTCTAGACTAGTTTCATGCTTGATAACACAACATAATAATACTTGCACATTGTTTTTAATATCCAAGATAGTTTTACCTCTTAGCTTTTGTTTTTGCCATCTCATGGTCTTGGCTATCTCATGGCCTTGGATATCTAGCATAGTCTTGGATATCTCATGGTGCACAAATCTGGTGACCTTCTATAGATTTGGTAGTTTGTTTCAAGGCTACATCATAGGAGCACATGATTCTTTTACCTACTTCCCCAATAGAGTCCACATGAAGCTACCATAATTGGCTATAGATACCAGATTATCCATTTATCACTAGAGGCCTTATTATGTTGTTGCTTACCTTCATTAGTCATAGAGCTATTATTCTGAAGAATCAAACCATAGTGCCTCAAGCCAAATAAATTTTTCTTGTTGCATAACACTCCACAATAGTTCCTAGAATAGTGTACAACTTGTTGAGGAATCATCTCAACATCATGTGTTTTATATTGTAAATAGCACTAACATATACAGTTCTAAAAGGCACAAGGGTTGGAAACCCTAAACCTAACCCTAAAGGGGTTTGTATATATTCTTTATTTTCAACTCAATCTAGTGTGCAATTACTCACTTGTGGTATGCACTCTAGCAATGCCCTCTCTCCTCATCTCCACTCTTCTCCTCTCCTCTCTCCATATTTATTCATGGTATCAGAGCTCCCTTGCCTTTTGTTGAGGCTCGACATCCTTGTGAGAGATCAAGGGTCCATATCCTTGTGGTCTCTTTGTCTGCTATTGATGACCACCTCCCTTGTCCTTAAGCTAGTCATTGAGGTAGGTTGATGACCCTATCCATTGTCCTTGAGCTAGTCCTTGAGGCATGCCATCTTGTAGCTCTAATCTACTCCTTGATTGGGTGCCTCTTGAGTATATTATGATCCCAAGTGGTCCCCCTTCTATAGGGAAAATGCCCTTCCAAAAGTGACCGACCCAATAACCCTAGTGGGCTAATCTACTACTACTGGTCTATAAACCGGCTAGCAGGGCCCTTGCTTTGAGGGTTTGTTGACCCTACTGGGACACGACATCTAGTCATGATCTAGGCAGATCTGACTCTTCCTCGGCCTATTTTAAGCCCAGATGCATTGTCAGATACACCCTTGTACTTGGGTGTAAGGTGACACTTGGCTACATCAATAAGTGCTAGTAGATCCTTAATCTAGGTGATTTTGTCATGTGCCTTGATCCCATTGTGCGCCCATGTCTAGGGCCAGTCACACACGAGCTACTTAGGTCAGTCTCTCAAGCCTTAGGACAAGTCCTTGTTCACTGGTACCCATTGACCCACTAGAGAACTAGTTAATTAGATTTAGCCTAGATTAGTAGATAAAGATAGCCTTAAAGGCTAGCTCTAGGCAGGCCACAAGGGCCAACGTTGGGACTACTCTAGCAGCCAACAAAGGCTGACCAATCAAGGGTTACATTTTGATTTTTTCTTTTATTTCTAAATATTGTTTCTTATTTGGATATATGCAACAGGCACAACTCATGATACATCATACACACAGCATGCCACAATTGAACAACGTAATGACGATGAAGAGTTAAATTGTGCAAGTAGGCAAACATACACTTACATTTCCTTCCACCTTGTTGTGCGATGCACTTCATGAAGTGACTAATGAAGCTTTAAAAAAGGATCAAGTACATCACGACATGATAGTGCGATTGAATGACAAGATTGCGAACCTTCAAAAATAAAACTTATGCTTGCAAGAGGAAATTAAAAAATTAAAAACAATAGAGAGTACATATTTTCAAGTATAAAGATTGAAAATCCAATTAAAAGAGCAAGTACTCATAGCTCAATGCTTTTCACGTGCTAATGAAGGTGTGAGAATTGCATGACAACACATTGAGAATGGGGTTCATTTTTTTTTATTTTGATTGTGGCATGGTGGGACTAGCAGTAAGAAGACCATCAACAATACCAGTTACACTTTTGATCAATTTAGATGGTCCTATATGTCCAATATGCTAAGATCCCTTTGATAGTACCATTGGATGGTACACAGTTTCATGTGATATCAATTGGCATGCTTGGTAAATTCTTTGGAGGAATAAGTGCATGTGTCTTATGCAATGCATGCATATCAAAGGATTTGTATGGTGTATTGGGTATATCTAAGACTTATAATTCAGATCCCCAAATTAGAGACATTCGAACAAGCTGTCTTGTGTATCACAATTTCATACCTAACTTTGTGGATGGTGTGAGCATGGGTTATATGTCTCCTTGATATTTTAATAAATCAAATCTATTGTCAGACATTATACAACTTTGATATGACAATATTATTTCCTTTATAATTTGATTTTGTAATCGTTTGTGGCACTATTCATGTCATGTGATTATGATTTGCCATAAATTCCATGAGGATCATTTGTGTCCCTCAATGATGACGGTCTTTATGTATGGAATTCAATCCAATCTAGAAATCCATGAAAGAAATAGAAAGGATTATTTCAAAAAGATTATTAGACAATAAATCTCTCTCTCTCTTTCTCTCTCTCTCTCTCTCTCTCTCTCTCTCTCTCTCTCTCTCTCTCTCTCTCTCTCTCTCTCTTTCTCTCTCTCTCTCTCTCTCTCTCTAAAACATGCAAGTTTGTGATGGGCACAACACTTTGCATGCACCTCCATGCATTGAAATTAAGGCTTGTACAAAATTTCATGCCCATCAAATATGGTTTGCATGGTTGCAGGACACATTATACCATGTTTCCCACCACCCATCATGCACAAGGATTAAAAAACACGCTTTGTGGTGCAATATTCAAACATGCGAGTCTCTGATGGACATGGTACTTTTTACATGCCACAAAATTGCACCCACTTTAAGGCTAGTGCAAAGTATCATGCTGGTCGAATATCATTTGCATGGTCAAGGATGCATTAAACCATGTTTTTCCCACTCGTCATGTACAAGAGTAAAAAAATACGCTTCAGAGTATCTTATTCAAACATGAAAATCTAAGAAGAAGTGTTTCACAATCAAAGTTAAGACAGATGCTGGTTGGATTGTTTGAGTATGCCACTATAATAACACAACCTAGGAGGCTCACGGGATCAGAAGAAGGTTTAGAGAGTCTAGAAAAGATACCCCTCACTAAGGAGGAAAGAGTGGAGATGAAAAGAATTGGATACACAGATCACGATATAGAACACTCCCACAAAATAGTAAAAGTTGTTGAGGATATCCTGCCATCTCCACCCCGCCCTACTACTGGAACCAAAAAAACCATGAAATTGAGATACAAGCAAGGAGGGTCAAAGCCATAAGCAACATGTGAAAAGGACTTAAACATCAATGAGCCACTTGCTTAGGAGGAGGAAGTGCCTATTGTTGCAGAAAAGAAGGGAAAGAGGATGCAAAAGAGAAGCTTGCTAAGAAAGTGGAGGATGTGCATGACATGCCTATTGAGGAAAATCCAGAAGAGAAGCCTTAAGAGCTCGTTATTATACCATCAAACCTAATAGACCATGATCAGTAAAGCATTCATCCAGCACAGATGCCCATAACATGAAGTGATTGCAATTTGAAGAGCAGGCTGACCAGGCTATTACTCAATTGATTCTTCTTTAATATTATTTCTAGTTATCATCAGTGAGACAACAAAAGGTGAGAATGAAAAATGCACAATTATTGGTAGAAGAGTTGAAAATAGAAAGACAAATTCATGAGGCATTAGAGAGCACTAGGCATGAGAAGTTCAAAAAATAGGTGCACAATAAGATTACAAGACTGCAAATAAAGATTAGGCAAATTACAAAGGAGAAAACAGCGTGGATGCAAGAAAGCGAATAGTTACTGGTAGAAACAGAGGGAAGCACAAAGGAAAGCAGAAGAAATTGCATTAGCTTTGGAAGAACTACATAAACAAAATGTCATCATCTTTTAAAAAACACAGAGATTGCAGCAACTGGTGGCTGCTAAAACTAGTATTGTAAAATATGTAGAGAAATGGCTTACAGACGCAAAAAATACCCTGTAAGAACAGTTGAGCTAATGCTCAACTTAGAACAGAGAATACCTTGTTACAGGAGAGATGAAATGCTTTGATAGATGTAGAGAATCAAATAAAATCCATGACTGATGATGGCACCTTGGAGATTGAGAGAGTGTTTATGAGTGGTAAAAGTTTTGAAGAATTACAAAAGTAATTGCATAATACATGATAGATATGTGGGTATAAACGAAAGAAAAATTGATGGTGACATTTTGAGTATCCATTTTCAAACCGTTTAAGGGCTAAATAGTCCATCAGGATGACCATCTTATAGGAACACCTGGAGGCATTGTGCAGAGAGTTAATTTACCTGCTTTAGTTTATGAATTGGGAACATCTATATATATAGAAGATGAACCAAAAATATCCAAGGAGCAGAAAGTAATTAGTGCTCCTAAAGTGAATATTTACACAGAGCCAGAGGTCATTACTAAAAAAGAAAGAGAAGATCTTCCTCTGTAGTAGGTAGTTGACTTGGATGTATAGCAAAATGCAGACACGGTAACACAAGAAGGAACCACATGTTGAACACATAGAAGAGTAGACCACTGAAGCTGCCTATGCCTTAGTGCAAGTTTTCCAAGACATATTGATCAGAGAAGAGGTACGTGAAATTTTTGATCTTCAAAAGCTTGCAAAAAACAATATATCTTACATAATTGATGGCATTTGTGACATATTAGAAAAGAAAGAATAGGAAGGACAAAGAGGTATGGATTTGGTTGAGGAAGGTAATTTGGAATTATAAGTGAGCAAGGTAGTGTGACCAATTTACTTGGGAAGTAGTAGAAACTCAAACATGATATCTCTGTTGAGCACGTTGTTACTGATCTTCAAGATCAGTAAATCTGTCATCTTATTTTAATCATTAAACTATGTTTTTCACTGTATTTTTGAACACAAACACCAAGCACCGCATCATGTATGTAGTTTTAGTTTTGCTATTATATAGAATAAAATTGGTGTCATAAATCTTTTTAGAACCCTTGTAAGCATCTATGTCTGGGAGTAGTTTGAACTTTGGTACTATATCAAGCTTTCCACTCTATTTTCCAACATAGTGTTGGATTAGGAGATGTTTCCTCATAAAGAGAGTTTATGTGGAGATCATTAGAATTTATTAAGTCAAACATTTAGGTGGGTTCGGGTCCAAGAATTTGTTCAAAATTCCTATCCACCGGGTGTGCTAGTGATAGGTGGATAATATCTGGAGAGTATTTTACTATATTTTCATATAGATATAGTAGTTGCTTATACATACCAAGGGTCACCACCTATCGGGTGCATCTCTTCAGATCCAAGCATGAATGACGTATCATTGTGCATGTTGAAAGATGTATCAGAATAAAAATCAGAATGTATGTGTTGCAATAGCAGTTTTTGTAATTGTTGTAAGCAAGTATATTCTCTTGAATGATGAAGATGCCTATCACCTTTGATCACATGTTCATTATTCTATCCTCTACAATTTAGTAGTTGTGCAATTTTCTAGATTATATTTCAATGGTGTTGTTTCATGCAATCTGTAGTATTAACACATATAGATTGGGTGCTACATTGCAAGAGGCTCATGAGTTTTTAATCATTCTCTTTAATCTGAGTGATGAGAGTGGTAGAAGTTTTGTATGGAACACTTTTGCAGGTTCCAAATGAACCCCAAAACATAGAGAGACATGTTAACTTCTCAACCTTCTTAGGTATGAAAGCTTGGTTCACTTCCATTGTGTAAAGCACTATCTTGCAAAGTCATACATCACAAAATGAAGCGTAAAGTTATCTTGGCTAGTGTGACTCCATCATATTGTCTCCTCCAAGCTACGTCGTAGAATGGATACCACTCAAAAAATCTCCGCCTGTGTGCCCAAGCATCAAATCTAATCTTGCATTCACATATCTGAAGTGCAAGAATCGAAGAACAGTGGGGCGATCAAGGCGATGAAGAGGCTAGACAATTGAAGCAACATCCTCTTTATAGAGGAAAAAGAGATGTGACCTACAAGAATGGCCAACTTTTTTAGAGAGAAAAGAGATGCCTATCCAAACACATAACTTGTGTTTGACTTGAACCAGCCATGGTTACTTGATGTTCCAACCATCGAGCTAGTTTAGAAAAATTACATTAAGTTTGAGCTAGCCCGATGTAGAAATAAGACTCTCACTGGAAGCAAGAAAGCAGACTCAAAAAGCAGGAAAGCAGCCATGGGCAGCCAACAACAGGCTGGAAACAGTATGTCCAAGATGAATCAAACTCTCCTGGGCTAATCGGTGTAACGAATCAGATGAGAACTTGCCCATGTAGTAGGTAGTCACCTGCCTGGATGTAGAAGATGAAGAAAGTAACAACTAGATGCTATCATGTACCCTATTCTTGATCGAAGTAGGTTTGGGCAGCCACCAAGATAAAGAAATAGGGTCTGCTACTGATGCGTAGAACCCCTAACAAGCTAATTTAATAGAAAACACGACAAAAATTAGTCAATCAAGAGACCTTTCTAGGTTGAATACTGAAAGAAGCAAGCCTGATAAGAATGGGCAAAGACAAATACAAGGTGAACATCAGATAGGTACATTCCAAGAATTGAACCCAAGCCACCTAAGAAAAGAATTAAGTGCATACCACTACAACAAAGGCCATTCTAGAATAAAGATGATTTAAAGACCCATTATGTACAATCAAAAATTTCAAAATTTCCATAATTCTTTAACCCTATGTGTAAATGTAAAATCTTTGATAGTATTTTTAAATACCTTTTGTTGAGCACACATTCTAGACTTACATACTTAAGAATTGACCCCTTTTTCTTGAAAAATAAGATTTGACCCCTCCCACCCCCCCCAATTGTTACTGTGTACACTCTATCACATAAAGGAAGGTGGTTGTGAAGACTTTCTCTTTCCTACATACCATCCCTTTGCATTACTATGGCCACAATGATGTGATACAATCAAATTGAAGATACAACACATGGTAAAGACTACAAATTTTGTGATACCTCTACTCAAGATTGCTACACCACTATCAAAATTGGTATCTTTTGTTCAAACATTTGTTGGATGTAGATCTAATGCAATATAGGGTCAAGTTAAATGAGCATGTGTGAGAGATCAAATTTCATCGTGATGATAGTATAAATTAATTAAAACACCACTAAGTGTTGAATGTAGGGCATGCTAGGTTTCCCGACCCCAACTCCCTAGCCATGTGTCCCATATCCCTTCAACAAAACGGTACTAGAGGATCGGGAAGCCCCCCTATTTTACACGTATTTCTCTCACAAGATCATCTTACATGATTTTAGAGTGCACATTTTCATGCATGGGATACAAATACAATATTTTTATATGTGTTGGGGTAAAGGGCAGTGTGCCCACCCACTTGTACAGTGCCCATGTATACTCATATATATATGATAGAGGAATAAGCTGGAGTAGCTTTTGCTCCACCACTTTTGGTGTCTCCTATCCCTTTGTGTGTGCTCTCCTCTCCCACAACTGGTATCAGAGCCCATGGTGTTCGATCTACAAGGAGCTCGGTGAGAGGAGAACAAGCATTGCTTCGAGAGATCTACCGGGAGCTTTGGAGAGCTTGATTCTCTCATTCATGGAGAGATTTTGGGTAGACATCATCCAAATCTGTTTGCTCTACAATGCAGCTGCAAGAATCACCTTGGGTTATCTTCCAGCGCTCCAGTGCTCTAGCAACCTAGCGTTAGAAGGAGACCGCTGTCCGTTGGTCTTGACGTTGTCTCGTGGGAGCCTATCGTTGGCTGTTGATGCATCCTTTGCAGCAAGTGGCTAGCCGTTGTGTGCTTGATGGAGGCATTGCTTCGTAGATACTTGCTGGAGATCGTTGACATTGGTGTTTCGCAACTCACGAGTGGATATCGTTGGAAGCTGTTGTATGAGTCTTAGAGGCAGCTTGTGTCTTGGAGCTCGATCGTAAAAGCACCGTTTAGGCTTGCTGCTGCTGCTAAGGCTGGAGCTTTGAGCAATGCACTCTTGAGGCTGAGCCTTCATTGGAGAGCGTTGTTTGGAGAGGGCTGTAGGGAAGCTCTTTGTAGCTGCAGCTGCTGCAGATGGCTCGTGAGCCACTGCGAGCTCTTAGATGGAGTAGATAGGAGTCTCTTTCTCTCCATACCCTTCTTCTTCCCGTGAGCAAAGGAAGAGCAGCCCAGTGATAGCAACAACATCCACTTTGGAGAAAAAGAGTGAGTTCTTTGTTTTTAGTCTGGAAATCTGATAGTATTTCAGACAGTAAAAGTGAGCAGAATGCCATTTTCGACAGCAAGTATTTGCAAATCCATAAGGATTTAGGCTCGGTGCCCAACAGAGGAGTCGGAGAACTTTGGAAGGGCTACGTTTTCTCTGCTGACAGCTCGGTCATCCGAGTTTACAGTACAGAGTTATTTACTGTCCAAAATAGGAACAGTTCATGATCAGTGTGCAGACAGCCATTTTGCAGACTGTATATTGGCAAATGCATACATGTTGATACACTTTGGCAAATTGATGCATTTTGGCAAAATGATGCAGTAAATGTCACTTGGTATATGCCATTGGTGATGCATTTTGGATGCATAAGTGAGTGGCAAATGCATACAATTTGATGTTCACTTGAATGCCAATATAATGAGGCCATATACATGCAGTAAATGCATTTTGGGGACTCTTGAAAGGCATTTTTTATTCTCTGGTATGCAATTTCCAAAAAGCGGTTTATGCATTGGATGCCACAGTATATGCAAGTATTTTGCTCAGAAATTGGATGTTCAATATCTGGTTATGCTTTGAAGCCCACGAGAAAATGATTGATATTCTTGACTGACAGGTCATTGAATAGTTGCTGCTGTTTTTTTTTTTTTTAAAATGACAGAACAGTCATTTTCAGGACTGAATATCTCTTTCCTGGTGCGGAATTGCACTTTGTGCCGAACTGGAAAGTTGTAGTTCACTGAACATACTACAACTTTGCTATTGGAAGCAAGTTGATCCGGTATAATCTGCAGGAGTTACAGCCTCTGCAAAACCCCAAATAGTTGCAGTCTACTGTCTATCTGTGACCAATGTGCAGAAAGCTATTTTTCAGGTGAGAATATCTTAGAATCCACAAGGATTTGGCTCTTGAGGTCAACTGACAAGTTGTAGATCTTTCTACCAGCTACAACTTTGCTGTTTACAGCTTTGGCATCCGGTCTCTCAGTGAAAAGATATTGCTGTTCAAAAACAGGGACAGAGTGTTATTTTGCCCAAAGTGGTTGTGAGGTATTGTTGTAGGAATTTCTCTTGCACAACAGTGAATTGGGAACTCACAGTAAATTACAGAAAGTGATTGGGATCTCACTTCAGTCCAAGGGCATTATTGGCATTTTGGCAAGTCACTTTGGCACATTTGGCAAGTGGTGAATGCTTGATTTTGTTGCCAAAGGGTTGCACACTTGAGGTGATGCATTGGTGATGCAGTAAATGCCATTTCGATGCATTATGGATTTGCATTGGTGGATGCCGCACTGATGTTTATGGATAGTTGAGCTGGGCTCCTATTGCCATTGGTTGAGCAGGCATTGCTCATTTGGTTCAGTGCATTTCTTACTTGGATTGCCAGGCACTGGTAGGTTACTGGGCTGCATATATTCTTGTTTATTCCTCTTTATGGCTGAGTGCTTTTGAGCATTGGATTAGCCAGTTTATTTGGAGACCTGATTGGTCTGGACAACACTATATATTTGGTCATTTGGGTTGCCTATTGCACTATACTGCTCTTTGGTTGTGAGCTATTGTGCCATAGATATGGCATCTACAGCTGGTAGTGCCCTCTTTGATATTGAGAGGTTGGATGGTTCAAACTTTCAGTATTGGAAAGAGCAGATTTATGATGTGTTAGTGCAGAAGAGGCAGCATAAGCCCATTCAATGCAAAGGTGTCAAGCCTAATAGCATTAAACAGAGTGATTGGGATGACATGGATGAGCAAGCATGCTCTATCATTCAGTCATCACTCTCGAAGTCAGTCTACTTGCAGGTACATGATGGTGTACAAGGTATAGACTGCCATGCATATGAGTTCTATACTCGTATATGCCGGATGTATGACCATGATAGTGTTATGTTACAGCATGATGGGCTGAAATGTCCTGATGGGCTGAATTACAGCCTTGATATGCACTCCAAAGGTCGATCAATTGGTAGAAACAGGTCATGTTCAAGTGGGAATTCCAAGAGCAAGTCTAGCTCTTGGACTTGTGTTAGATGTTTCTATTGTGGAAAGTATGGCCACATGAAAAAGTACTGCTGGAAATGGCTAAGAAAATGCAAGAAGAAGAGCAAGGTTAAGAATGACAGGAAGAAGGAGAAGAAGCATGTTGAGCTTCAAGGCGTGGATGCCAGGGTTTCCATTGACAGTAGCAGTGATGAACGCATTCTTTTGTCTATGTCTGACACCTCCTTCTTGGCCACTCATGTACCCATTCTCGGTGATTGGATGTTAGATCCATGTGCTTCATGTCATATGACCCCTCATAGGTCATGGTTCAATGCATATCAGGAATGCATTGTGGAGAGTGGTTTGATGGGCATTGATCATTCTATGGATGTCTATGGTTATGGGGATATCCACCTTGTTACGCCTAGTGGCTCTATTCTTGTTCTACAGAGGGTTAGACATATACCAGGAACACACTATTCAAAATTTTTGGACTTGTGTAAAGTCCAATTTGAGAAATGGACTAAAAAACAGTCCAAAAATTTTGAATATACTAGTAATGTTGTTTTTTAACTAGATTTGCCAACTCAAAACAAAAGATTTAATGATTTTGAACTAGATTTGCCAACTCAAAACAAAAGATTTAATGATTAAGTACTAAGAACATCAATGCATAACCAAATCTCTTACAAAGGGGTCTACATAAACATTTTCATAACTTCACAAAAATCTCTTGCAAAGTGGTCTACATAAACATCTTTATAACTTCTTGTGAACTGAGCAACTATCACCTAAGAACATCAATACATGACCAATAATAGATGACCAATTCTCTTACAAAGTGGTCTACATAAACATCTTCATAATCACGTAAGAACATCAATAGATGACCAATAGATGACCAATTCTCTTGGAAAGGTGGTGTAAATAAACACCTTTATGTATAAGTGGTGTGCACACACCTTTATGACCATTTCTTTTAGAAAGGTGGTGTACATAAAGCCCTTAGAAAGGTAGTGTAGATAAATCCTTTTATGTGTAAGTAGTGTACATATACACCACACTTGGTATTAAAAAACATCGTTAAGTATAAAATGGCCCTCATAAACAATCTTTATACATAATAATGAGAGTAAAGAAATAAAAAAAGTAGTAAACTTTTCATTAGATATTAGCTTTACATAGAAGTTCAAAACTTGTGATTACAAAGCCGTTAGCCAACATGTTACTCAGTACCAATGTCCTCAATGCCAGGCCCTTGACTACCAGGGTCCTGACTAATAGGCTGCTCTAAGACTGGAGTCTCAGTAGCAAGGTCCTTACTAGTTTGCTCTTCAGTTCCAAGCACCTGACTAGTAGGCTGCTCTAGAGTCTCATGACCAAGTTCTTGGTAAGTAGGGACCTGGCTACTAGGTTCCTGACTAGTAGGCTGCTCTGGAGTCTGTAAGGTCATGGTTGAAGAACCATCTATGCCTCCTGGTAACTCCTCCTGGTCATGCTTTGCCTCGCGTCCATACCTTCTTTGAGTAAGGCTTCCTTGCTTGATCCACTTGCCTGTCCTTCACCCAAGATCGATCCACTTGCCTGTCCTTCATCCAAGATCAAGGGTGCCTTCCTCACTTTTAATTTTAAGGGAAGTGCTTCCACCTCTTTAGCCTTACCTTTACCTGTGACGTGCTGTACTACTGTAACTTCTTGTTGCCGTGAACCTTCCCGTATGATGAGTGGAACCTCCTTGACTCTAGTTGACAATTGATCACCCTTATTCTTTGTGCGGATTTCTTCTTGCCGTAAGTCATCGGATGCAGAGCTTTCATCCTCATCATCACCTGAGCTAGAATCATCACCCTCAGACTCACTACCCTCTTCTTTGACATTTTCCTCCTCAAAGAAAGTAGTGCAACTGTAATATGTGTCAAAGAACTCAATTTGATGGGGGGTATCAATAACATTTACATTTTTACCTTGCCGTAGCAATTTCTCAGCAACAAAACCCATTCGATACAATGCTACTTCCCACCCATCATTCAATAAATTCTTTGTCATCTCTAGTATCACATCAGGATCCATCAGCTTTCTGTAATCCACCATTGCTGCATCAAGCTTAACCTTATGGTCCTCAAAGTAATGAAGCTCGAGAGTCCTTAAAGGAGTTTGGATTAGATTACCACCACCCCTCGATAAGAAGCACATCAAGAAAGGCTGCAAGACTTGAATGGCAGTGCCTTCCAAGACAGTCATATGATTACGCAGGACTATACCATGGTATACTTTTGAAAGTAAATACCCAAATGAAGATGTCAAACTCGCATATAGGGCATCCCTTTGTGATTCTGTCACGAACAGGACCAACGTTGATCTTTTCTTATCTGCCATAGGACCTTCAACAATAAACCGCACAAGTTCAACTATCTGTGACACTGCAAGGTCTTGCAATTCATTTATGAAAAATACGCATGGCTTCTCCCAAGCATGACCGCTCATTGTTATGAAATGCTCCGTATCAATGCCATTGATGTGTGCAAATTTTGTATCATTCTCTGATAGCAGGATATCATAAGAGAAGTTGAATGAAAAACCATCATCTAAACCACCAATTGCTCTACCTTGGGTACTGGACTGCAAGGCCTTTTTCTTAATGTCCATATATTCTGTCTCAACAACCTTTGGCATTTTAGCTCTTAGATCCTTTGTTGGTGTGGCATCTGCATCCATTGAAGCCAACCACTTTCTAGCCCATGTTTTATCAAGGAGTTGACCTAGGCTAAGTGCTTTCTTCTTATCCACATCAATTGACTTGCCAGCTAACTCATCATCAGATTTCAATAAAAATAATAGTGCCGAGAGAGCAGCCTCACTTTGAATCATTCGGGTGACCACTTCATCTAAGTTGCTATGCTTGCTCTTCTTTCCAAAGAAGCAGTCACCACTTAGGATCTTCTTGCATACTTCTTCTGTTATTGCATCTGGAACAAACCTTAAAGCTCTCCACCAAACAATAGACATCGGTTTCTTTATTTCTTTCCTCTGAGTTGCAATGTGCTCTGGTGCCTCAAAGGATATCTTTCCTGTTTCATATGCTTGGCAAACATCCACGATGCTCTGAAACACTGATTCCTCACGGAAGACAATGCAGGTAACATCCCTGTATCTTGCAACAGCGGTGTTCAAATCCTTTGCCTCAACCTTATTACCTGGTATGCCTTGCGTATTGCTTACAACACCTTTCAAGCATCTATAGAACCGAGTCCTCTTTGTCATGTACTCCGATGTAGGTCTCCTGCCCTTCACTGTTTGTGGCTTTCCACAGCCCATCCATAACTCCCTTGCCTTTATCAAGATCTCAGAAAGAGAAGAGCTTTTTTTCAACGTAAATGGAGCAGAATTCAGCCTCTCTGATTCTAGAATGTACTTCGAGTCATCATTAAATATGCATATATGACAAATGACCCGTTGAAACTTTTCCATCCACTCAATCTGTGGCAAGTTTCCTTTTCTTCCCTCATCAAGGGCGATCCTGCAAGCCTCACAAAAGTGTTGCCCATCAATGGGCTCAAACCTACATCTTTCTAAGAATCTATTCTTTGCCAGCATGTATCTCTTCTCGATGTCACTCCCATATCGGCTTTGATACAAAGCCTCTCCACGAACAAAGTCACTCTTTCTAAAGTTCTCAAAAGCATCAAGAAAGTCCACGCGCTTTTGAAATGTGACATCAGGCAATGTGGGATCATCTTCTTGAAGTCTCTTAAACGCCATAGGACGAAGAGTGATATTAGTGGCAACGGGAGTTCTTGTTTTCCTTGTATCTTCATACAATTTGCGTGCAAATATCTTATCGAGCTTTCTTTGATTTGTGAACAATGAAGCTCGATCAATAAGCATTGTGGCCACGCTGAATTGTGAAAATCCCCAAATGTATCCCTCATCCTCTGGAGGATGTAAGTCCGCCACACTTATAGAAAAGTCTTTGAGACTTGTATCTTCTTCTTGCTGATCTTTCTCTTCATCGCTATCCAATTTTTCGCCTGGTTTTAAATAGCCTGCACTTGAGCGATCTCCACGTGGAGTAGGAGTTATTTTTGCTCTCTTTCTGGGAATAGCTATAGCACTTGAGTCTACTCCACGATCACTCCTTCTTGTTCCTGTAGTTGTAGCAGTCGATGGCGTAGGTACAGTTGGAGATACTGTAGTTACACTTGTTGGAGTTATCGGAGTTACCGCCACAGATATTGACGGTACTTGAGGGTTGTGTGTTATAGATGGCATAATTAGTGCCCCTGAAGGTTCAACACCACCACTTGGAAATGCATCCCACATTTTCTTCAATGCTTCTAAGGCATTAAGTAATTCTTGGGATCCCTCAATTGAATCTGGTAACGGTTTCAAGAAGTGCTTCGGAGTAACTCGTAACTTGTAAACCACCTCGTCATTCTTTCCTTGGCACACAATTTCTATCAAATTGTTTTCTTTAATATTGATGTTTGATACCATGCCACCATTTCTTACTGCCTCTGCAGAATATTTCGGGCTTGATATGTTCTCTGAAGTGATCACCAAAAAACACTTTGATTTCCGCTCCATAAAATACCAAGCATGTTCAAGGTATTTGAAAGACACCTTGGAACCAAAACTGGAAGCCATGAAAGCTATAGTTTTCTGAAAAACAATCAAAAATAAAAAATGATAAATAAATTTTTAATTAAATATTTTTTAAGTTTTATTTATTTTTAATTTTTAAAATAAAATATTTTTTTAAATTATTTTATTTTAATTAGTTAGTTTATTTTAATCACCCCTTGCCCGTCACCTTGCGATGTCCCACTCCCCGCCCCTTGCCCTTCCACGCCCACCTCTTCCCTCTGCCCGCCCCCCTCCCCCTTGCTCCTTCCCCCCGTCCCCTTCCCTCTCCACACGTGTGTGTGCATGTGGTGAGGGAAGGGGAGGGGCAAGGGAAGGGAGGAGCGGGGGGCCGGGCGGGCGAAGGGAAGGGGAGGGGGGCGAGGGGTACCTGTTGCGTGCGCAACAGGTGGGGGCATCGATGCCCCCCTCGCCCCCCCTCCCCTTCCCGCGCTCCCCCCACCCCCCCCTTCCCTCCGCCCCCAACCCCCCCTCCCGGCGCGCGCGGGGGGGACGTGGGGAGGGCGGGGGTGTGCGAGGGTTGGGAGGGCGGAGGGGAGGGAACGGGGGGCGGAGGGGAGGGCGCGTGGGGGCGGAGGGGAGGGGGGCGGGCGCGCGGGGGGGGCGGGAAGGGGGGGGTTGGGGGGCGGAGGGGAGGGAAGGGGAAGGCGGAGGGGAGGGCGGGAGGGATGGGCGGAGGGGAGGGAAGGGGGGGCGGGCGGGGGGAAGCCCCCCACCTGTTGCGTGCGCAACAGGTGGGTGGCGGGGGGTCGGCCCCCCCACCCACCTGTTGCGCACGCAACAGGTTGGGGGGCACCCTCGCCCCCCTCCCCTTCCCCACACCCCGCCCCCCGCAGCCCTCCCTCCCGGCGCGCCCGCCCCCCCTCCGCCCTCGCCACGCCCCCCGCCCCCCCCCGCCCCACCCACGCCCCCCCCTCCCCTCCCGCGCCCCCCCACGCCCCGCCCTCCCCACGCCCCCCCCGCGCGCCCGCCCCCCCTTCCGTCCGGAAGGGGGGGTGGGCGCGCGGGGGGGGGCGTGGGGAGGGCGGGAGGGGAGAGGGGGGTGGGGGGAAGCCCCCCACATGTTGCGCACGCAACAGGTGGGTGGGGGGGGCCGCCCCCCCCCACCCACCTGTTGCGTGCGCAACAGGTGGGTGGGGGGGGTTCGGCCCCCCCCACCCACCTGTTGCGCACGCAACAGGTTGGGGGGCGCCCTCGCCCCCCTCCCCTTCCCCACACCCCGCCCCCCGCAGCCCCCCCTCCCGGCGCGCTCCCCCCCCTCCGCCCTCGCCACGCCCCCCGCCCCACCCACGCCCCCCACGCCCCCCCCTCCCCTCCCGCCCCCCCCACGCCCCCCCCGCGCGCCCGCCCCCCCTTCCGTCCGGAAGGGGGGGCGGGCGCGCGGGGGGGGGGGCGTGGGGAGGGCGGGAGGGGAGGGGGGGGGTGGGGGGAAGCCCCCCACCTGTTGCGCACGCAACAGGTGGGTGGGGGGGGGCGCCCTTGCCCCCCCTCCCCTTCCCCACACCCCCCCTCCCTCAGCCCCCCGCCCCCAGCCCCCCTCCCGGCGCGCCCGCCCCCCCCCCCTCCGCCCTCGCCACGCCCCCAGCCCCCCCTCCCGACGCGCCCGCCCCCCTCCCCTCCCACCCTCCCCACGCCCCCCCCGCCGACGCGCCCGCCCCCTTTCGACGACGGAAGGGGGCGGGCGCGCCGGCCGGGGGGGGGCGTGGGGAGGGCGGGAGGGGAGGGGGGGGGGTTGGGGGGCGGAGGGGAGGAAAGGGGGAGGCGGAGGGGAGGGCGGGGCGGAGGGGAGGGCGAAGGGAAGGGGGGGCAGAGGGTCAACGACAGGGCAGGAGGGGGGGGCGCGGCGGAGGGCGGGAGGGAGGGAGGGGAGTGGGAAGGGCAGAGGGGAGGGAAGGGGGGCGGAGGGGGGTGGGGGCGGGGGTAGGGACGACAGGGGGAAGGGAAGGAAGGGGACGGAAGGAGGAGGGAGCAGGCAAGGGGAGGGGAAGGGGCCTTGGGGAGGGAGGAGAGGAGAAGGGGGAAGGGAAGGGAAGGGAGGGGAGAAGCGGGAGGAGAGGGGAAGGGACGGGAAGGGGAGGGGAGAGAGGAAGTTGGAGAAGAGGGAGGGAGGGAGTACCTGAGTGGAGAGGTGGTGGAGCTCCAGGAGAGAGTTGTGAGAGAGAATAAGAGAGTTGTGAGACAGAATGAGGAGAAGTAGAGTTTTATAGGAAATGGATAGCTTTTAGGTCAAGTCAGCTTTTTTTAGTTTTTAAGGTTTTTTTAGTTCTTTTAGGTTCACTATAAGTAGAACATTCTTCATTCTCTGTTTCATTCAAAGATCATTCGTTTACACTCCACGCTTCTCTCCTCTCATCAACCTGTTGCAGGATTCGCAAAAATTTTCAAAATGATGCAAGAGGTGAGTTGTTGCGTACGCAAGAACTTCTAAGAATCAAGTTTTTATAAATTTGAATTTTTTTTCAAATCCGATCTTTTTCTAAAAAACTTGTGTGTACGCAATAACTTAAAAAACCATTTTAGCATTAAATCTTTTTTTCCATAAATTTTCCTCTTTAACTCAAACTCTCACAACCCCTCCCTACCTATTGCGTACGCAACAACTTCAAAACAAAATTTAACACTCAAACCCTACCTATTGCGTACGCAACAACTTCAAAACAAAATTTAATCATAAATCTCTCAAAAAAACTCATCAACCAAAAAAAAAAATCTATTACAAATTTCTCTCTCAACCTCAAAGCCACTCAAACCTCCCTACCTATTGCGTACGCAACAACTCCAAAACAAAATTCAATCATAAATCTCTCCAAAATACTCCTTTAAAAAAAAAAAAATCTATAACACATTTCTCTCTCAACCTCAAAAGCACTCAAACCTCTCTACCTATTGCGTACGCAACAACTTCAAAACAAAATTTTATCACAAATCCTCCAAAAAACTCTTCTCACTACACTTTATTACAAATATCTCTATCAACCTCAAGACCACTCAAATGTCCTACCTATTGCGTACGCAACAACTTCAAAACAAAATTCAATCATAAATCTTTTCAAAAAACTCTTCTCACTACACTTTATTAATATAAGAAATCCATTTATAATATTTTTACCCCATAATATAATAAATTAAATTTTTACTAACTAATGTTAAAATATAATTTTACTAAAAATATATATTATTAATCTATAAATTAATATAAATATTATATAATTATTATATAAATAAATATATAAATACATTAATTTAAGAAAAAAATTGAAAGGAGATCTTCTAGCATATGTGCTTTATATAATACTTAGTCTTAAAACAATGAAAAATTAGTGAATATATTGCTCTTCTATACATTATTAACTTAAAAACTAATATAAATATAAATTAATTATTATATAAATTTAAATAAATATATAAATAATTAATATTATACATTAATAACATTTAAAATTATGTAGATTATATACTAATAACCTTTCAATTTTAAAAAGTAGTCAATAAAAGAATTAAATTAATTTTAAAATTTAGAAAATATTAAAATTTACACACTTACTTTTAGCATGTATGCTTTTATTCCATGTGTATAATACTTGTTAGTTAGTCAAAAAATAAAAAATTAGATAATGTATTTGTAAGGTAGGTATTTAAAACCATAGAATCTAGAAGACTACACTATCATTGCATCCATATCATTTTTTTACTTTAGTAACCATCAGATATCCATGATTCCATGTGTATAATACTTGTTAGTTAGTCGAAAGAATGTAAAATTAGATAATGTATTTGTAAGGTAGGTATTTAAAACCATAGAATCTAGAAGACTACAGTATCATTGCATCCATATCATTTTTTTTACTTTAGCAAGCACACCAGATATCCATGGTATCCATGATATGGAATACATATTTCTTAGAATGTCCATGATATGGAATATATATTTCTTCGAATATTTCTTATCAAATACTTTTTCATTTCTTCTCATACACCATGCACTTCTTCCTAATCAGTGTGCATACATCACTTCTTCGAATCGGTGTGCTTTTAGCCTATGTACTTGTTCCTAATCAGTAGGATACTTTGAGTAGGTAGGCTTGTAACTACTTAAAGTAAAGCCTTTGCAAAGGATCGTACCTTTTGATACACCATGCAGCATGAATGTAAAAAAATATGAATCGGTGTGCTTTTAGCCTATGTGCTTGTCCCTAATCAGTAGGATACTTTGACTAGGTAGACTTATACTTACTTAAAGTAAAGCCTTTGCAATGTATCATACCTATAAACAAAACACTTTGGAAAGCATATAACATATAGTCTATATATATCTAAACTAAATACTTTAGAATGCATATTTTATATAGTCTATATATCTTAAATCTTACACCCTAAATCTTAAATCCTAAAGTTTCCTAAATCTTAGGTTATATAATCTAAGCTCTTAAACTTATATAATAGTTATAATTCCTAAACCTTAAATCCTAATCCCTATAACTTAAATTCTAAAACCTAATTTTCAATTCTAAACCCTAGATTCTACACTCTAAGCTCATGATCTTATATACTAAACCTTAAAACCTAAATCCTAAACCCTAAAACAATAATCATAAACCCTAAAAGCTAAACCCTAAACCCTATATTTTTAACCCTAAACCCTAAACCCTAAATCCTAAACCCTAAACCCTAAAAATATAATCATAAACACTAAACCCTAAACACTAAATCTTAAATCCTAAGCCCTAAATCCTTAACCCTAAATACTAAACCCTAAACCCTAACCCTAAAATATAATCAAAATTTTATGATTTTTCTCGATTTGTGCAACATGTTAGATATACCCCCAACCTGTTGCTTAAGCAACAGGTTGGGGGGTATATCCGACCTATTGCACAAATCGAGAATTTTCTCGATTTATGCCAACAGGTCGGATATACCCCCCAACCTGTTGCTCAAGCAACAGGTTGGGGGATATACCCGCAACCTGTTGCTCAAGCAACAGGTTGGGGGGTATATCCAACATGTTGCACAAATCAAGAAAATTCTCGATTTGTGCAACAGGTCGGATATACCCCCCAACCTGTTGCTCAAGCAACAGGTTGGGGAGTATATTAAACATGTTGCACAAATCGAGAATTTTCTTGATTTGTGCAACAGGTTGGGGGTATCCAACCTGTTGCACAAATCAAGAAAATTCTCGATTTGTGCAACATGTTGGAGTATATCCAACTTGATTTGTGCAACAGGTTGGATATACCCCCAACCTGTTGCTCAAGCAACAGGTTGGGGGGTTATATCCGACCTGTTGCACAAATCAAGAAAATTCTCGATTTGTGCAACAGGTCGGATATAACCCCCCAACCTATTCTCGATTTGTGCAACAGGTCGGATATAACCCCCCAACCTGTTGCTGGAGCAACAGGTTGGGGGTATATCCAACCTGTTGCACAAATCGAGAAAATTCTCGATTTGTGCAACATGTCGGATATACCCCCCAACCTGTTGCTCAAGCAACAGGTTGGGGGTATATCCAACCTGTTGCACAAATCAAGAAAATTCTTGATTTGTGCAACAGGTTGGATATACCCCCAACCTGTTGCTTGAGCAACAAGTTGCGGGTATATCCCCCAACCTGTTGCTTGAGCAACAGGTTGGGGGGTATATCCGACCTGTTGCACAAATCGAGAAAATTCTCGATTTGTGCAACAGGTCGGATATACCCCCCAACGTGTTGCTCAAGCAACAGGTTGGGGGTATATCTAACATGTTGCACAAATCGAGAAAAATCATAAAATTTTGATTGTATTTTAGGGTTAGGGTTTAGGGTTTAGTATTTAGGGTTAAGGATTTAGGGCTTAGGATTTAAGATTTAGTGTTTAGGGTTTAGTGTTTATGATTATATTTTTAGGGTTTAGGGTTTAGGATTTAGGGTTTAGGGTTTAAGAATTAAATGTTTAAAGTTTAGGATTTACGATGGTTAAGATGTTTTGGTATTAATTATTTAAAGTTTAGGATGTAGGGTTTAGGTTAATGCCTTCTCTGCTAGTTTTGATATAGAAGTTATTAAGTAATAATAAGCTCAATGATTATTTATTAAATGTTCATTTTGAGTTGCTAATTTACTTTTATACATAAAACAGGTATTCACCCTAACAGAGGGTATTGATGTGGTGTTATATGAGAAGAATGAAGTGGTGGCTTTTGGACGAATTCATAGTCTTGATCCTATGAATGTGTGTCATTTTCAACGTGGTGAGAGAAGATGTGTAGTGATAATCACCAATGTTGTAAATCCTGAAGTACATTTAAAATATCCACATGGAGACTTTGAAACATTGGGAGATATCTTACAATGTGATATATTTGATATGCAAGCACACAGAACACTCTGGGACCAAGACGAAATTGTTCCAAAGACATACTTTCAAGATATCAAGAAAACTTATATCCAGGGGGAAAAAGTACAAATGTTATCTCGCTTCGGAGAAGTTTTAGCAATTGGCAACTTTAAGGGCTATGCTCAGAGTTTTCTCTGTATAGTGGAGATAATTAAGTTGACTAGTGCAGGTGTCATTCAAAATGCAATGGATAGTACTTCACAATTAGACGTCCATAATACTACGTCTCAACTACAAGTTCATAGTACTTGTAAATGGGGGTTAGCTTTCTTGAAATCAAGTTTGCCCAAGACAGTTTCCTTCAATGTCATGGAAGACACAACAGAATATTATCAGAAGAAAAAGACTATAACACAAATGGGATCCAAATTGATAAGAAGCTATAGTAGTAATCAAGAGTATCATAGTGGCATGCTCACAGGTATCGAGGACATTATAGTAACAGATGTTGATGCAGAAAAGGTTTCTTGTGTTGCAAGTGACTCAAATATACTCACTGGTATAGAAGACTTGTCTTGTGTTGCAAGTGACTCGAACAGGCTCACTGGTATAGAAGACTTGTCATGTGTTGCAAGTGACTCGAACAGGCTCATTGGTATAGAAGATTTATCCTGTGTTGCAAGTGACTCAAACAGGCTCACTGGTATAGAAGACTTGTCTTGTGCTGCAAGTGACTCAAACATGCTTATTGATATAAAAGACAGAAGATGTGTTGAAAATAATAAGATGGGACCACAAAGAAAAATACACGCAAAGATCAATGGGATAAGTGATGCAATAACAGGAATTGATGATATTAGTGACAATGATCATGATGTTACCACTCGAATACAAGGCAAAAGGGGCAGAGAATCTGAGAATATTGTTGCTAGCATGCCAGAGAATATAGATGGGAGAATCTTGAGTTACGAAGGAGAAACAGTTCAACCACAAAATTCAAGAGGCATTGGCAACAAATTGACATCAATGAACATGTCGACCAGATTGCCATTTCCAAGATATTATAAGGTATCAAATAATTCTCAAGCCTACACAGCATTTGATTATAAAGATGAAGATTCAAGGGAAATGGATTCGAGGTTTGATGGTCTTACAACTAGAAAACGCAAGACACTATTTACAAAAAGAAAGTATGTGAGTGTGAAGAGGCGAAGAATCATGGCATCAATTCCAGAACCAAAGAGACATGTGATGCTATCCGAGGAGAATATGGAAAGGATGCTTATGCGAGTTTGTTGCAAGAGACTTTGCATTAGAAAAGTTGGGAAAGATGATTGTGCAGCCATACGCCTTGGTATTTGGAGTAAGACAGCGCCTAATAGACATAACTATCTTCTTCAAGAGTTTTCATGCTTTCTTCATCAAGGCACTAATCAAGATTTGAGCACAGGACACTGTAAACCTAGATTGAAACCCATGGTTAATGGGAGACCCATTTGCAATCGAGGATATCAATGGTTAACTGGACTATCACATGGCACATATTGGACCATCTGGGCAGAGGTGAAAGAAAAAGTTATTCATACAATTCATGGAAATACCTACAAGCTTAAATGCCATGGAAGCACTATAAATGCAACCGCAACATTAAAGCAAGTTCTCGAAGACCATGCATTACCGCAGCCTCATCTTCAACAAACAATGCTAGATGGACGTGTCGAATGCCAACAACATCTTCCTTTGGGAATGACAAAGAAGGTCGTCCTAGAGACTGTCAATAAAACTTTACAAGACAGAGACGAGAGCATGATTTCACGATCAACCTTGTACAAAATTTGGCGTAGAGATTTTCGCCATGTCAAGACACCATCAAAGCAAAGGATGTCAAAATGTAAGACATGTGATGAATTAAAAAATGCCATTGAACATAGTAAATGTGAGCATCAGCGAGGAAGATATATTAAATGGCGATCAATCCATTTACGTCATGTGCAGGATGCTCGAAAGTTGTATGCTTCTTGGAGAGAGGAAGCTATTTCACATGTCAATAAGTCCATGTGCATCACCATTGATGGCATGGACCAGAATACAACCACTTTGCCACGATATAGACGTATCCCACCGGCATTGGAGGGCAAACGTGGACTAAAAACACACTTGTGTGGAGTATTAGTACATGGATACCGAATCTTTTGTGATGTATGGATTGATAGTTTGCATGACCATGATAGTAACCAGGTTGTTACATCAATCATGAAAGCAATAAGAAAGGTCAGAGATGCTCGCGGATGTTTGCCTAACACATTGCGAATACAAGCTGATAATTGTTGGAGAGAGAACAAGAATAAATATATATTTGCTTTATGCTCTATGTTGGTTGGTTTGAAAATATTTGAAGAAGTGGAAGTTGGCTTTCTTCTTGTCGGCCATACACATGAAGACATAGATCAAATCTTCAGTGTTATCTCTAGTGAGTTGAAGGCAATGGATGTTTTGACAATGGAGGATATGCTATTTCGAATTGGGAAAAAAATTGGAGGTTCTCGTAAGGAAGAATCAGAAGTGGCTATCTTAGAGAGGATGGTAGATTGGAGAGCATTTATAGAGCCACATTTACAAATAGGAGATGATGCCCTAATAGGACACACAAATCCACACTACTTTCGGTTTCACATGCATAACAATATTCCAGTGATGCAATGGAAGCACTACTCAGTAGATGGAGATCATTTATGGAGTGAGTCATATGCTTTGTTACAACGAATAATTCCATTGGAGGAAACTAGATTTGTTCTTGCAAAAAACAAATCACTTGACATAGATGAAATGAAAGGCTTGAAAGCCTTCATTAAACATCTTCAAAGTATGATGCAGAAATATCTTGAGCAATCAACTAAGAATTTGGAGACAATTAAATCAACTAAAGCACTTATCCAATCTTTAGAAAGACAAGAAAACTTAATGAGCATTGAATACTCTGAATCCTTTTGGCCGGAACAAGCTAGGTCACCAAGTTTTCCTTTGGATATAAATATGTTAGTAGATATGGAGGAAGCAGAGGAATGCCTTTTACCTCGAAAATATTGTGGCAGGAAGGGAGACAAACCCTTACCAGAGTTTATACCATGTAATGAGATTGAAGAGGGTCTATTTGTTGCAGTTTGGGCATGTGATCCGGGTTCAGAGTTGGATGACCAAGGTGGCCCAATTTGGGTTGCAAAGGTTACTAAGATAGAAAGGGATGACAAGGGAACTCCTATAACATTTACAGCTTTATGGTATGAACCAAAGCCATTAAAAAATCTCCCGAGAAGATATACAATAAAACAACTGTATGAGGGATGCTTGCAAAAGAAACGTGAATGGGTTCCAAATAATGAGGGATTAACAGAGGTGGAAGTCAGTAGCATTATTCATTGCTGGAAATCGAGGACACGAAGTTTTAAAAAGAAGCATGGATACAATGTTGAAAAATGTATCACAATCCCTGATCCAAGTCGTGTCCATATTAAACATCATTTGGCAAGACTTGACCCATCAAGCTCAAATACATTACATGAGTCTGATGACTCTGAACGAGATTCAGATGCATAAGATAATGTTTTGTATGCTTTTTTCCATACAAATGGTGTATCTATACACCACCAATAACGAAATTCAGATGCATAAGATAATGTTTTGTATGCTTTTTTCCATACAAATGGTGTATCTATACACCACCAATAAGATAATTTATTGTATGATTTGTTTTTTAAAAAAGGGTGTATCTATACACCACTTATGTATTGAATTCAACAAACTCTTTTTTTTTTTTTAAATGGTGTATCTATACACCACTTATATGTTGAATTCAACAAACTCTTTTCATATGGTGTCATATTTTCACTTCATAGTGTTAAAATTGAACTTGAGTTAGGAGACTACTATTATTATTATTATAGTTATTGGATGGAGGCACCATGCATGAGTTTGGGAATTATAGCTTCAGCGAGCCATTTTTTTTAAAATTAGAGGTTACCACTTGACTTTTTACTAGCTTAATAAGGCCATATTTGTATATAAGTGACCCATTAAGTGCTCAAAAAACCCAATTTTTTAGCTCACTAAGTGAAGTTGAGTGGAAAGGATATGCTCCAAAAAAAAGTCCAAACCAAGAGAGAAAGTCCAAAAATTTTGAATAGTGTGTTCAGGACTTGCTACGAGCAAGATCAGTATTGGACAATTGGTTGAGGCAGGTTATCATGTCTCTTTGGGTGATCATGCATGAAAGATTACTAGAGGCAATCTGGTTATGGCTAGGGGATCACGGGTTGGATTCTCTTATGCATTGCATGTATCAGGTGTCTAGGATAAGATGCTTATGATTAGTAAGCAGCCATCAGCTAGTTTATGGTATGCCAGACTTAGACATATGTCTACTACAGGTATGGAAGCCCTTACAACATTGAGATACATTCCTGTTATGGATGTCTCTCAAATTTTATGTCAGTAGTCAGGATCCTCCTTTGTGAGGAAGACAGTCAATGAGAGGTATCTTGAGCCATTGCAGTTGGTTCATAGTGCAGTTTGTGGGCCTATGCCTACCGTTTCACTAGGTGGTGCCTCTTACTTTGTGACATTTATTGATGCTGCTACAAAGTACATATGGGTCTATCCGATTCGGCAGAAGCATGATGTATATGATACATTTCAGCGCTTCTTGGGTAATGCTGAAAATCAGTCAGGAAAGAAGCTATTGAGTTTGATGACTGATGGTGATGCAGAGTTTACCTCTTCTAGATTTCAGCATCTATGTGATACACTTGGTATCAGGAGGGTGTTGACCACTCCTCATCTTTCTGCTCATGATGCCTTAGCAGAAGGCATAAATCAGATTCTATTGGACAGGATGGGTAGCATGCTATGGTATGCAGGTCTTACCGAATGCTATTGGGTTGAGGCATGTAAGACAGCTGCATACTTGCTTAACAGGTCACCCAGGAGATCTCTGAATGGTAGAGTGCCATTTGACTTCTTGACAGGCAAGGCACCATGTTATGAGCATTTACGTGTGTTTGGCTGCGAGGCTTATGCTCATGGTTCCCGATCGAGGAGGTGTATCTTCCTTGGATATAGTGAGTCCAGTAAGGACTACAGGTTATGGGATTCTTCAACTAGAGAATTGATACGCAGCCATAATGTCTATTTCAGAGAGGATGCTATGTTTAGACAGCCCAGGACTGTGGATAGCCGGAGAGTGGTGTTCCAGGAGGGTGTAAGTGCACTGATACCTCCGAATTCTATGCAGGGACAGCCCATATCCCTTGGAGTGGGAGGTTTTTCCCACGGTGAGCAGGTTATAAAGTTGGGCACGATTACTTCCTGATTTTGCTCAGAGACGGTCAGATGTCTCTAGTATTCCACAAGTTTATACTCCTATGGAGATTGTTGATGCATCTTCTATGGACAGCTACAGTTTACTCCCAGGATGCGGAGTGCCTCTTGCTGATGAGGATGAGGCTATGCATGGTGAGGAGGATACCTTGGCTAATGATGCTGGGTATGATCCATTGGCTGGTTATGCCAAGACAGATGTGGTTTCTGCACTTATTGACTCCGGTCATATTGCGCATGGGCAGAAATCATTGATATGTTTGCTTCGTAAGTGCCTCCATGGCCAGAAGCAATCCCCTCGAGCTTGGCTTCATAGGTTTGATACCGTTATGAGAGCTCAGGATGTGATGCGCAGTGAGACAAGTTATGGTCTCAGTATTCAGGAGGTTGCTATCCTTCTGAGGTTACTTGCCATATGGTTCCTTATGGACAGGGATGCTTTGCAGTGGGAGCTGCATGGTCTTGATGATGTTTGTCAGATACTTGGTTGTTTCAGTATGGAGAGGGGGATGTTATTGAGTACTCAATAATATGCAAAGTAACATCCTGGTGAGTTCAAATGTACAAATTCAAGTTGGTAGATCATCCATATAGAAGATATTTTCCTATTCACCCTCAAGCATAGATCTAAAAACATTCACTTGTAAGGTTAAAATTGTTAATGTTTTTCACTACATAATATTTCAGAAAGATTGACATCGATCTCTCTTTTAGACTTGAAACTAGTAAACATAATTGTGAAATTGCAATTATAAGAATCCAAAATGATTATCAAGAATATGTTCAATGCCAACTAGATCAATTGCCATTTGCATAGAACTAGCATTCAAGGCATCTAAATAATTTGGAATCTTAAAATGGTAAGAAATATTTATATTGTGATTTTTAAAAGTATATGATTGATCACATTGTTGTACTTAAAAAAACATTTAATTACTTGCAAAACTAAAAACTTAAAACACGTTCAAAACTAATAATGTTATAAACTACTTTATTTGACCCACCACGATTAGGTATGTTATGTGACCCAAGGGAGAAAGACTTTTGAGTACAAGGTCACTGCGGGATGTGAGGAAATAGGAGAGTCATTTTACATATGTTGTTATCCAATTGTAACATGCAAGAAAGAAACTGAATTGTATGAATTGTAGCCTCACAAATGGATATTTTATCTACTACCTATTACCCGAAGATGGTATTTTCTATGTGGAACCCTGAGGGGGATACTATGTAAAAATCCCATATAGCATGTGCAATCAAGGGATATTAAAAAACCCCCCTACCTACGAATTTTTATAACCTTTATATTATAGATTTTGAGACGATTAAAATATCCCTTACGTATTTTAAAAAAAACCAATTTTTGAATGTAAAAACCCCTCATATATATACATATTTTCTATAACTCCATAAAATATTAAACCATTTCCATTGATTGCACGTGCTATCTTACATATTTCTTGACCACTCCGAATGTGGAATAGTAGAGAAAACTACCATGTGGCATAAGGACTTAGGAGAACACATTTCCAACCAACTAAATCTATATGAGCATTTTTAAAGATGAATTCTACCCACACCACGCACAATTAAAACACTAAACTTAAATACACCTATAGGGTCACGCACAACACAACACACACACACGTGTGCACATGCGTGTAGCTACACACACAGACATGTTAATCTCTATATGATTACTACAACGAGAGAAAAATGCCATGTGTCACAAGGAGACATGACTCCACCCAACCCAATATGTAATGTATTTCCTAACAACTGAAACCTATATGATTATTTTTTGAGGGAAATTTTAAACACCCCCCAAACATTGTTAAGACCCTAGAGCCCCACACACATACACATGCGCATGCTAATCTCTATATTTATTAATATATATCTATTGAGACCTCTCTCTCTCTCTCTCTCTCTCTCTCTCTCTCCCCTGTGTTGCGCCAACCTGATCATGTACATCATCCTGAATCTGTTCCTACTCAACCTTGTTCCAATGCTTCTGACCTCTTTGTCTTCCCATCTTTTTTAGTGAAATGGCACTACTAGGACAGAGATAATTTGTTCCCACTCTTGTGCCAAAATTTTGAGAAAACTGTTTACGTTTAACCATGCAATCATAGTGAATGTTAGTGTTATTGCTATTAAAACAGTTCAGCACTTCGGCAATTGAGCCGTTTCTGCAATGAATTCCTGATAAAATGTTTATCAGCCTTAACTGAAATTTGAAGCGAATTTGGACCTGGAATTGTTCAAAAATCAGCCAAACTTTGTCGATACCCACAGTTGCAGGATGGAACAATTTTGTCGAAGAATCTCGCATTTTGCCCAGAATGTGTAGGTCTGCCTTATTGGCGGGAACCAGTAGATTAAGCTAGTTGTGGGCCAAACGTGCTCAGATCCTTACCCAACACAGCAAAGCTATCCCTTCTGGAGTTGATTTCAGGGCTGTGAAGCCCTATGACTAGGTGCAGCCAAGGCTGCTGGAGGCTGCAGCACAGCAGCTCCTAGCAGGGGACTAACCCTGCTACAGGGCCTTTTATAGGGTGAAATTTGGTCAGCCAGCAGCAGGCTGGTTGGCTTTTTGTTTGGTTAGCTGGACAGGTAACCCTAACTGTGTCGGCCTGGAACAGGTTCAGTAGCTTTGAGTAGGGGCTCTTCCAGCCCCTATAAACAGGCTTCTAATCCAGCCTATCCTCCAGCGCCCATTTTCCTTCCACTTCTGCCTCCCAAAAGCCTGTCCTACAGTGTATGGAGCAGAGATTGACTTGCAGAAGCAGTCACTTCAGTTGAAGGAATCCTTCAATGAGCTTGTTGTCTTTGGCTCCTTCATGACCAAGAAGTTGTACTCAGGCACTGCATAGCAACTCTTTGTGCCACAGCCATCATCCCAAGTAAATTGAGCTTGTTGTCGTTGGCTCCTTCATGACCAAGAAGTTGTACTCAGGCACTGCATAGCAACTCTTTGCAGAAGCAGTCACTTCAGCTGAGGGAATCCTTCAATGAGCTCGTTGTCTTTGGCTCCTTCATGACCAAGAAGTTGTACTCAGGCACTGCATAGCAACCATTTGTGCCACGGCCATCACCCCAAGTAAATTGAGCTCACACATGTGGAGCTGCACCAAATATATGATCTTCACGTAACTTCTGAAATGCCAAATGTGTCACACCTTTTAATGAAAAGAGTGCCTTGCCAAAAATCTCAATCTTCACAATGCCAAGAGATTTATGAGCCAAAGATGATGGTAGCGAGCACTCAAGACAAGGGAATAAGGTTTAAGGTGGGATAGAGATGAGGACGCTATGGTAGATCTAGAGGTGAGAGGTGCAATGGGGACGCTTGAGAGGTTGCCATCCAAAAAGCCAGCCACTCTCATTGAGCCTGAGGGAAGGCAAAAAGCTTCAACAGGGAAAGAGAAGAATGTAGAGGTGGAGAGTATGCGAACAAAAGGAGTGAAGGAGGTGTGGAGGGTAAGAGACAGCCTTGCTCTCCAAACGCAGCAAAGACCACTATGGAACCCATGCAGCCAGAAGAGGTCCAAGATGCATAGTTACGAAAGAAGAACGTTTTTCCCTTTCAAACATCCGGGCTGGAATCGAAGGTAACCTAGAACATCCATTCCTAGAGCATTCACATTGTCCGTAACTCCAAGGAATGCCGTTCCGACGTTTTCATAACACCTTCCGTGTCGTTCTGATAAACGGAGATGAAATGGAACTATTTGTCGTAGCTCCAGCCTCTTGGACCATCCTCTCAGCCGTCTCTCAGCCGGCCCTTAGTCCATGGGGGCCTCCAATTGCCAAGTGCATGCCTCCTTTCTGTGCTGCTCACGTGGCAACCCATGTGCTGCCCATGTGGCAGCCCCATGACTGGTCCTACTCTATGGTCCACCCCCCCCAATGCACTCCTCATATCGGGGCTCACAAGTGGGGAGGTAACTAGCCCTATTCCAACGTCGGGTCACACGTTCCCCGAACCCAAAACATACCCGTTCTGCTGTTGGACGTTCCTGGAGCTTGGTAAATATGTCAACAAGACCTCAGTCCTCAAGACAAGGCAAGGCTGAAGCAAAATGGACTAGAGAGCTGCACAAACGAGGCGATAACATGCGAATGTAAGGCACTCCCAATCAAACAATTAGAACCCTTGTTATGCAAAGAGAAGAGCCAGTATAGCCCGTTCATCAGGGCCAGTATAGCCCGTTCATCAGGGTGATACACATGTTGCAAAAACATGCTCAGGATTTAGGTGTGATCTCATATCGACGCCCAGGGCGGATATTTAAATCACTGCTTTGGTTCTCCTATCCGCCCATCGTTCTTCAAGTCAGCAGGCATATCAAATAGATAAGAACCTACATGCTTGTATCCATGGAAGCATAACTGTGTTACGTATACCCAACTACAAAGCAGGTCAGACCCCTACAATCAGGAGGCATAGAGAAATAACTACAACGAGATTTACTTGAAATGAATGCAGAACACTCGTTACCATGCAAACCTCAAAATCCAAACCCTCAAGGAAAAACAAGGACTCTAAATACTCAGCAAAACCCTCATGCGCTAGAGGCTCTACACGAAAACAAATCTACTGTTGAGACCACCTCATCGTAATTGAATATGAATAGTCTCCAATAAGTGAAAACGAGATACAATTGTGTGCGCACAGTGTGGTCTTACAGCAATCCGACATCTAAACACTTATTTTAAATTAACTTCGCCAAAGCATGAGCCTGAACCAAAATGAACCTCCCCAACTTAGCTCCTCGCATGATTAATACCTACGTTCTATACAAACTAATCAGTACCTCAGATCCATGCATAGATTACTATTAGGGGGTATCTGTCGTTCTAGGCAATTGGATGTGGCTTTGCCGGAAGCCACGCATAATACCTGCGTTACAACATTGATATCAAACATGAATCTAATATCTGTATTTAGTAGAGTAATCTTTGGGGGAGACGACCAAACCACGCCCTTTTCTTGCACCTCTGTACACCGTCTCTACAATGTCGACGAATTCTTGCTTGTCCTTCAAAGCCCAGTTGATCTTGTTATTGTTTCCAGTCCCCAAGTCAATCATGATGTGCTTGTTCCGGAAGAAAAACATCACGGTGCAAGGGTCGTAAAGCTCATACATGGTGTTAAAGTCGGGCACTTCGGTGATATCAACTAAGTAGATGACCGCGAAATTCTTTATAGTTTCTGCAACAGACGCCAGGACTTCGTCCATCTGGAAAGCGTGGGCAAAGCATTAGAAAGTAATAATAAACAAGTACTGGTGTGAGTTAGCGTGAGAGCCACGTCAAAGGTGATCGTGTATACTAAGCATACCACCATAGCTGACAGCCGGCATATCAGAAAACAACTCTCTCTCTCTCTCTCTCTCTCTCTCTCTCTCTCTCTCTACACCACCATAGCTGACAACCGGCAAATCAGAAAACAACTCTCTCTCTCTCTCTCTC
Source organism: Dipteris shenzhenensis (assembly GCF_047967505.1). Lineage (NCBI taxonomy): Eukaryota > Viridiplantae > Streptophyta > Polypodiopsida > Gleicheniales > Dipteridaceae > Dipteris > Dipteris shenzhenensis. The sequence goes on from NC_141625.1 coordinate 6,909,100, forward strand.
TCAATCTCAATCTCAATCTCAACCTCAATCTCTCTCTCTCGCTCTCTAAACCAATTTCTAAGTAGGGAAAACAATGAGGGGGTCTACCTGCATAGAAGTCTCGTCCCAATCGTGACCAAAGCGGATGACAACGGCGCGCTCTTCCTCGGCCAGAATGGCCTGATCGACAGCCCATCCGGAATGAAGATGAGGGAGGAGGTAAGACATCGTGAACTCCAACTAGCCCAAACAAATTATTTTGCGCTCGAACGCAACAAAGCGTGACTCGATAGTCTCAAAAGCTCATCAACATTCATTATTTATTATTATGTTTATGGTTTGGAAGAAAGGTCCTCATCATCATTCATCATTGCTTACAATGCAAGCACCTTCCTGTGGAGTCCCACGTGTCAATGTGCTTCCCACCTGTCATTCCGATGCCTCTCAAAAGCTCGTGTCAATGTCAATGTGCCTCCAAGGCTTTGTCGTAGTGGGTTGCGCATTGGGCTTCCAATCCTCAGATCACAGGTTCAAATCTTCGGAGGCTCAACCTGGTGTTCTAGCATGTGGTTCGGAACACCTGTGCCCACTAGTCCAAGGCAGGTGCCCCTTGATAACCACGGGGTCATTGCAAAAGTTTTTTTTTTTTCACCTTGTCCCTATTTTCACGCAACATTAGAGTTGCACTATTCCCACAGTTTCTTTTGCATCTTGAGGCTGAAATGGAGGTGGAAAAGGAATGCAAGTTAACATCGGAGAAATCCTTGATGTTAAGTGTGATGTGAATCAAGGGGACCAGCAACAATTGCGGATGGACGATAACTCTGACATAGGGGACGATATCTAGGAAAGCTGACGAATTCAGTAGAAGGTAAAACCAATCCCAGCACAGGGGAAACGACTCAACTAGGCATATTGCACTCCTCATAATATGGCTAGCAATGTTTGGTTCAACACAAGAATGCACTCTAACAAGAGAGCCCATGATGTGCTCAAGAGCACTACCTTCATAAGAATTACTTAGCTTCTTTTTTCCCTAGGAATTATTAAAAATTAAATTCTACAGAAAAAAGAAAGGTCACAACTTCATGGAAGCTGCTACAAGGGTACATGTACCCCTACAGGGCTCGAGTGGTTGTGAGAAAAGAAAGGTCACAACTTCATGGAAGCTACTACAAGGGTACATGTACCCTGGAGGGCCCAAGTGGTTGTGAGAAAAGAAAGGTCACAGCTTCATAGAAGTTATTACAAGGGTGCAACTTGGAGGGCCCGAGTAATTGTGAGCATGTGCTCAATTGCAGAACCAAAAAACTGGTCTACATCCAATACCTTCCGCATCAGTGTCGCTTGGAAGGTTTAAGGGAGCTTCTACCTTTGAAAATCATAGTGGATGTTGTCGAGTGCACTATAAAGTGCCCATTATCATGCATTCATACTTGGGGCGTGGTCCACAAATCTAGATGTCTTGCGACAATGAATCTCAAAGGGTGGTTCTAGTAGAGCAAAACAAAATAAGCTTGTTGATTTGGCAAGGCAATCTTGAGGAGGCTAGTTTACACTCTTCAAGAATGAAGTGACCAATGTTTGTACACTTTACAATAAGAAGAAAGATGGGGTTTGGGATTGCCTATTGAGGACAATCTCAACAACTACCATTCAGAATACATGACAGTCATAGTGAATAGAGGTCTTGGCAAAAAACAATAGCCAGAGATTGGAGGGCATTCAAGTCAACCTATTGCAATCAATTGTAAAGAGTGGATTGTTAAGGGGTAAAATACGTAACTCAACTTTGGTATTGAAATGGTTAAGAATCTTAATGATTAGAAGTTGTAAAACTGAAATACCAGTCGTGAAGTTGGATATAATGTAAGAGACAGACCGAGGAATGAAATATGCAGTGTGATGTTCTTGATGGAACAGCATGAAGGATTCAGCAAATGGAACAAAAGAGATCTTTATTCAAAAGAGGAGAGGCCCTTATAAGGGCAACTGATACAATGCATGTGCCCCAAAGGAGAGCATCTCCAGATCCACAAATCACTCCACTAATCTCTCAATCAAGCCCATGAATCTCTCAATCACACCTAATAGAATCTTCTACCACCTAACTCGGTCACACTAACCACCATGTGGTGACACACAAACTCACACAAACCTTGTACCCCTTGGTACACCCCATTACATCAATTTGTCCTTCATACCCCCCCACAAATTGATGACGTCACCCTAACAGTAGTATATGGGAAGCTTCATGGTTTGTTCACACCTAGTAATAGCACTCATGACCCCAACCTTTGACTCACTTTGGTTATGGCTCTTGGTTTACAACTCGAAGATTGGACAATGACTATGTATGGAAATCCCCATGGGTCCAACAAGGTAAAACCTCAAACAAAGGACTAACAATCATTTAAGGGGGCCATCTCAGGGTAGAGAACCCTTATTGACCACACACACAAGCAACTTAGAAGATTTGTGGGTCATCACCCTCATCAAGATTGACTTGGGTGGTGAAAGTAGTCAGAGCTTTAACATCCTCTGGTTCTTCTTCTTCTTCTTTCTCTACTTCTTCCAGAAGGTTTGCTGAACATTTCTTCTTTGCATAGTACTCTTTCTTAAAATGTCCAAGTTTTCCACAAGAGTTGCACTTCATCTTGCTCTTGCTGGTGGATCCCTTGAAGTTGCTTTTGGCCAAATATGCCCCATGTTCTTTGTAGTCATTCCTCTGTTTGATTTTCCTTTCCTCTTCCAAGAGGGAATCCTCAATTTCCACCAAACTAATCTCTGGTATATTGGTGAGAGTAGTGACAATAGTGCCATATTCCTCAGTTAGGCTTTTGAGTAAGATAGCAATTACAATGTCATCATCAAGATCAAACTTGATGCTAGCTAACTGAGTCAGTATGCTCTTCATGGAGTTTAAATGTGAAGAGATGGATTCTCCTCTATCCAATTTCAGATCAAAGAATTTGATGAGCAAGCTAAACTTGGAACACTTCCCCTGTGCTCCAAAGACAAGCTCAAGATGACTCCATGCAGCATGAGCAGTCTCACTACCATCAATGTGGTGGATAAAAGAATCACTCAATCCAAGAGCAGTTATGGCTAGTGCCTTTTCATCCTTACGGAGCCATAAAGCTTCTCCTTCCCTAGTGGTTGGTTTCTTTTCTTTTCCATTATCCACATTCCAGATCACCTTCTTCATAAGAATAAATTTAGTTTTAGTCTACCAAGTATGAAAACCCTCTCCCTCAAACTTATCTATCTTGGTTTTGGAGGCCATAGGGAAGGTCTTACCACCACTGATGTGGCAGTGTGTGACTCCCTTACAAAGATAAATCTTGCTCTTGACCAATGGTTACAAATGTCTCAATCATTCAAGACAATCAAAGTCAAGAGAGTCAAACCAATGCTTTTCAAAGTCAAATAGCATGCTGGGAATAAAAGCCCTCAATAAATTTCTCAATTTGACTTGGTCAACTTTGTCAAACATAGTCAAACATCCAGAAAATAGTCAACCATGAAACAATGAACTTATAGGCCAAAATTGGAGTGATCAGAAGCGATTAAGAGAGGGCCTTTGGTATTGATTCAAAGCTCATACCCCAAGCAAGAAGCCACGAAAAGAAATTGTGCCAATTCGTCAAGAATCGCGTGGCATTGTATGAGGAAGATCGATTGTGTTTTGGTCAATTGCAAGCAGATTCTGGACCAAATGGGACCAAAATTCATCAGCATGCTCCTTGTAGCGTTGCCCAAGAGCAGCTAGAGCCATTTTATGAATGGTGGTTCCTACGGGGAGAATTGCATGAATCTTCAGTGGCTGGAAAACATGTCGGCATAGAAAAATGAAGAAACTATTACCTAATTCCTCCTAGCCAGGGATTCACCCCAACATGAGAAAGCTTGGGCTTAGAGGGCGTGGGAAATATCTCAGAGATGGAGGAGAACAAGCCTAAGCAAAATCTGTGGGAAGAGAATGAAGAAAAGCTTCATTTGGGGAAGATGATGACATGGCACTCAAAGAGGGCTCAAGGAGGGTGGACGTGGCTCTGATACCACATGATGGAATAGCATGAAGAATTCAGCAAATGGAACAAAAGAGATCTTTATTCAAAAGAGGAGAGGCCCTTATAAGGGAAACTGATGCAATGCATGTGCCCCAAAGGAGAGCATCTCCAGATCCACAAATCACTCCATTGATCTCTGAATCAAGCCCATGAATCTCTCAATCACACCTAATAGAACCTTCTACCACCTAACCTAGTCACACTAACCACCATGTGGTGACACACAAACTCACACAAACCTTATACCCCTTGGTACACCCCATTACATCAATTTGTCCTTCAATTCTTGTAGTAACTCTCTGATAATACAATTTCGACTATTGTTTATCTTTGCACATTATGTTTCCATTATTACTTTTCTGAGTGCAATGTTATGTCTATTTCCTTCTTTGCCTTTGAGCAATGAGAGAGAGAAGTATATTATGCTCTGCATTGGCCTTGAAGAACGGCGTTTGTATTCCATTAACACTGTGAGTTCGAATACCCATCAGCTATCCAGTAATCAAAGAGCAACATCGGCGTCCTGTGAGCCATGAGAATTGTCAACATATCAGGGTGACAATGCGGTCATCAGCATACCATATTCGGGACTATAGAGTAGAAAGACTCAATCCCGGTAGATGAGATCGCCTCAGTCTAATGTTTTCGAAAGATGGTGGGCTCTGACAATCTCGAACGAGTTTAATTCAAGTATACTGCATATTCATTTGAATTGGGTAATGTTCTTGGCCTGAATGCACAATTGGATGTAGTAGAAAGACGGACCACTGAAACAATGGCGGAATTTTTTTGCAAAGGACTAAAACCAATCAGTTTTGGTGGTCTTGTACTGCCACCAGCAGGTGCAAATGGGTTCAATATCCTTGTTGATGTAGCCAAAAGAGTTGAAAGATGAATAGACACAATTAAGAAAATCTAAGGTGGAATCCAAAGAAGAATCAAGTAAATCTGATAGTGATCCTGAATTCGAATTTGACTCGAGAAGTAATGAGTCCAAAAGGGATTTAGAAATTGACTCAAAGAAGAAAAAGAAGAAGAAGTAAAAGAAGGCGGCAAAGAAATCCAAAAAGGAAGAAAAGAAGACGAAGAAAGAGAAGCGAAAGTCAAAAAAGCTTCCTTCAACCTCTGATTTGGAGAAATAAGTGGATCAAAAGTTGCAAACTTTGGGGGCGAATCAGAACCGACCACAATTGTAGTGTAATATTTGTAGCAAGGGTCATCCAACTTTAGCATGTTGGTACAATCCTAATGCGCACAACAATTGACTGCAATAGTCACTGCTGTGAGAACTCCAGTAACGGGCGCCAATGCGGTAGCCATAGGAGCAAATGCAACGGTTGTGGTGTAGTAGTAGCAGTAGCAACCTCAACAACAACAACAAAGAAATTAGGGACAACAAAGGAACTGGAACCAACAAACTGGTTAGAATCAACAACAATCAAGACAATGTGGCTATTGCATAGGAACACATTCGGGACCTAATTGTGCCCTATGGGTGAAGCACCAGGTTGAAAGGGGAATTCCAATTGTCTGATATGGCAATCAAGGTCCACCACCACCTCAAGCAACACAACTACCCTCGTAAGCAAATGTAGTGTTGATCCAAGAACTACTGAGAGATGGCACATCGACATACAAGAAGGGTAGATAGCACGACCCACGAGTTGTGTGATTGTTTGGGGTGCATTCTGATTGAAACGATACCGAAAAAATCACTGGGTGTGGAAGTTTTGGCAGTGACTAGATCAAAAGGACCAGTCCAGGAGACACCACAAGCAAAGAAAGAAGTCAAAGAAAAAGCTCTTAGATGGAAGGACCAAAAAGAAGTTTGAACAGCAACATTGAAAGAAATCTAGAAGACATAAGCCACTACTGTAGTTTGGCAACCGATGGATCCGCAGGAATGGACTAATTCGAAAAATCCGACTATAAAGTCCTAGCAATCAAAGTGCATTGTAATGGTCAAGAAAAACAAGGAACATTGCTAGATGGGGGCTCAGGTGTGAATATCCTCTCGCACAGTATGTATGAGAAGATGGGTCTAACGGAGATGGATGAAGCACTTTTTCAGGTCAAAATGGCTAATCAAAGATGAGTTCAACCACTAGGAATTGTTCGCAATCAACAGATTGTACATAATTCAAGGCATGTCATTTAAAGTAAATTTTGTGGTTCTCCAAATGGAAAAGGGATATTTCTCCTATCCAATGTTGCTGGGAAGGCCATGGTTTAAAACTGCCAAGGTGAAATAGGATGGGGTGCCTCTAAGATCACAGTCCGAAGCAAAAAAAAGAAACTCCGCCTAGACATGGTCCCGAAATTGGTACTGGAAAGGGAAAATAAACCATTGATTGTGCAATGTGTCAATATGCTGCCAAAGATGGACGATCACAACAAGCAGCAAGAATTTTTGGATGCAAATCAATCCATCGTTCCACTCTTTGAGGTAGATGTTGTCCATATAGCACAACAACATCCAAAGTGGCGACAGCCTATCAAGTAATGTTGGCAGAGCCAATGGGAGTCCGACAAAGATCCGAAAAAAGGTAGGTCAATCTAGAATCTGAAGAAGATTTGGATGAAGACTCCATCCAGGCTCCAACAAAAATGGGTCAAAGATGTTATTCATAAGGTAGTAGAAGCCTATGAGGAGCAGATGCAGAAAACAGGAAGGGTAAAAGAAGATGAGTTCGAAGAACTGAATCTGGGCACGAGAGAAAAGCCGCAGACAATAAAATTGAGTGTGCATGTGGAGAACTAGGAACTTCATGTTTTTGTGGATGCATCGGACATTACCATGGGGGCAGTATTAATGCAGACCTTGAAAAAAGGGTGGTTCCAGCCAGTTTACTATGCCAGCCGTACCTTGTCACCAGTCAAACGGAACTATTTAGTTATGGAAAGGAAAGACTTGGGCATGATATATGCCTTGCAAAAATTCTAGCACTATCTTTTGTCTAACTAGTGGTCTTCCACGTTAACCACTAGGCACTACTGTATTTAGTGACCCATGGATGATTTTTTAAGTTAGTTTCGTTAAGAATTTAAAACTTAATATTGGCATTGAAAGTTTGTATGCCCTTATAAAATTAAATGTTTGAAACATTCACTAGGATTTGAAACTTTTATGTAAAAGAATTTAAAGTTTCGCCAGGATTTACATTTTTCTTTCAAAATTTAAAAGAAAATATATAAAAAGATACTAAATTCCACCGATATTTTGAAACTAAAAAAAAGGAGCTTGAAACTTTCACTAAGATTTTATATTAATATATGAGCATAGCTTCGATAAAAACATCCCACAACCATTCGAAAGGGTATCAAGGTGGATCTTACTCTTACTAGAATTCAATTATAGTGCACACTCTAGGAAGACAACACCTTATTGCGGGTTACTGGAGTAAATTGGAGTTTGGAGACCTGGGGTGCCAACTCCCTTTGATAAGTAAACCTATCAAAATCTTGAGTATGATATGAATTTAACAATATGCCATGAGTAGAAACCATTCAAATTAACATGGTTGTGTTCTACACTAAAAGAGCTTCAAATATGTCTTTACACCTTAAAATTTGGGCAACACATGAAAAAGTTACATTAATTTGAACGGAGATGGGTTTTCAATATTTAGTGTATTTTTTGTTTTACCCCCCCACATCCAAAAAACACCCCCTCTTGGGCCTCACATATTATGAAAAATATGTACAAATCTTAAAATCGTGCATATTTTTCAATGTATATACCTTATATTTTGTTGGAGGGGGACATGAAATTTTCATTATTTTCCTTGCATATTTGAAATTTTTAAAGGAAATCCATGTATATTATATATGGACATTGTCCCCCCATACTCTAGATTTTGGATGGATGAGGGTAGTAACATGTTACATATTGAGTTGGCACCCCAAGTTTGGAGAACACCCAGGACAAGGAGTTCTAGATGACCTCCTAGATGCATCTTTGTTTCAAGTGGAAGCTATTCATGGGACAGATTGGTATGACACAATGTTGTAGTTTCTAACAGACGGAGTGTTTGCTGAAAATTTCATAAGAGATTAGAAGTGTAGAATGGATCTCAAAAGAAAACCATTTATGATTATTGCAAGAGCACTATATAAAAGAGAAATTGATCAGATACTCCAACGATGCATCTCAGACCATGAGCAACATGCAATTTTTGATAGCAGAATGAGCGAGGGAGAGAGAGAGAGAGAGAGACACACACACACACACACAGAGACACAGAGAGAGAGAGAGAGAGAGAGAGAGAGAGAGAGAGAGAGAGGAGTGCACATGATATAGCTACCTATACACTAAGTGTATTGACAATGAACATGAAGATATACATGTGAACCCCTTAGGGTTAGGGCTAGGGTTTGCCCCTACGCCCACCACAGTGGGCACACATCTAGTTGCAGGTTTATTCATTGCAGCCTAAAGACAAAAATCAACTTCAATCCCTTGCCACCTCAGCTTAAAAAGAAGGCACAGGTTCTCCAAACTGAGTCAAAGCAACAAAGTTCGAAGGGAAGAAATGACAAGATCCAAATAGTCATATCAGACAGTTCGAGATCCGTTAACGGATTTGGAGCTCTACATGATGCTAAAAAGAAAGAGCAATTTGCAGCTACTCTTGAAATCTCCATGGATTTTATGTTGGATTACCTGGGACATAGAGGGGGCATGACTATGTGTGGCTAATCATTAGGGGAGAATTGGGGTCTCAAAAGGGCCTCCAATTAGTGTTTCCTTATTTCAAGGGATTAGAGAGTGATTTGAGGTGTACCAATGAGAGTGCTAGAAGGTGTGGGGCAATGGTATATTGAGGTGGAGGGTGGGCAGGCCTATAGAGAGCCCCTATTGGCTGCTCCCCTTGCTGCTCCCCTTGTGGGGGTTAAAGGTCACTGTGCCTTCACCCCAGTTATGTACAATACTCAAACACATATATAAATGAATGAAAAAGAAGATTAGGGTGGTTCTGCACCCACCAAACTTGTGTGGCTCTCTATCTCTCTCTCTCCTTCTTCCGTTCTTGCTTCCGTTGAGAGCACTCATCTGTATGAACCTTGACAAGCTCTATGCGCTTGTCCTCAGGTACCTCCCTGATGAAATGGTACCTGACCTCAATGTGTTTGGTCTTTGCATGAAAGACCGGATTCCGTGCTAGCTAAATAGCACTCATGGAATCACTATGCAATGTCGGTACACCTGTATGAATCCCCAAATCTCCCACTAGCCGATCAAGCCATATAGCCTCCTTGCAACCCTCTGTGGCTGCAACATACTCAGCCTCTGTGGTAGACAAAGCAACGCACTTCTGTGCGCGAGACATCCACGACACTGCACCACCTGCAAAGGTGAACACATAACCAGAAGTGGATCTTCTACTATCCACATGCCCTGCATAGTCTGAATCTGTGTACCCAAGTACACGCATGTCTCCTTTACCAAAGCAGATGCACATCTCCTTGGTACCCTTCATGTACCTCATGATGCACTTAACTGCCTCCCAATGCCTCTTTCCTAGATTAGCCATATACCGGCTAACAACTCCCACTGCAAATGCAATGTCTGGTCTAGTAGCTATCATAGCATACATAAGACTCCCAACTGCTGATGCATAAGGAACCTTGGCCATCATGGCCCTCTCCTCATCTGATTTGGGACTATCTGTATGACTCAGTTTCACATATGGAGGCAATGGAGTACTCACTGCCTTCCCCCCCTCCATATTGAAACGTTGCAATACTTTTGTAACATACTCTTTTTGTGAAAGCCAAAGGAGTTTCCTACTCCGATCACGCGTGATGCACATACCAAGAATATGACCTGCAAGTCCCAAATCCTTCATATCAAAGGCCTCATGCAACTTGGCCTTTAATGCATCTAGCTCATAAGTATTCTTGCTAGCCAATAACATATCATCCACATATAGTGCCAAGATTATCAGGCTATTATCCTTAGCCCTTTCAGTGTAGAGGCAGTGATCAATTTCACTCCTTCTAAAACCCTGGGACCGAATGAAAGCATCAAACTTCTGATACCATTCTCTAGGTGCTTGCTTAAGACCATAGAGACTCTTCTTTAGCTTGCAAACTAAATGCTCTTTGCCCTTTTCTTCAAAGCCTTCCGGCTGAACCATGTAAATTTCCTCATGCAAATCCCCATGCAAGAAAGCTGTCTTGACATCCATCTGCATAAGCTCCATATCCTCTATTGCCACTAGTCCAAGCATGCATCTAAGTGTGGTCATCTTCACAACCGGAGAGAATATCTCATCAAAGTCCACACCCTTCTCTTGCTTGAACCCTTTAGCAACCAAACGGGCCTTGTACCTAGGCACATCATCACCTGTGACCTTCATTTTGTAGACCCATTTACATGGCAATGCTTTCTTTCGATGTGGCAAAGAAACCAAGTCCCAAGTCTTATTCTTCATAAGTGAACTCATCTCTGATTGCATAGCATACTCCCACTTGCGTTGATCCTCACGCATCATAGCCTCTCTGTAGCAAGAAGGCTCCCCGCAATCAGTAAGCATCACATAGTCTACCCCTGGAACAAACCTATCAGGCGGTCTAGACACTCTAGATGATCTTCTCAAGGGCATTTCAGCTTGCTATCCCATTTGCATATCAGCCACATTTGGCTCATCATTTCCACCAATAGATGATCCATCATCTACCCTTGATTGTATACCTGTGGGAGTACTTAGTGGTACCATTTCTTGCACATTTGGTGCATGGACAGCTTGCTGTCTATCAACATATGCAGGTGGATTCACATCCTGGAAAGTGATTCTCCTCATTTCCACATCCCTCATGGGTGCCTTATGCATCTTCTTCTCATTGAAGACCACATCATGGATGCGTATGATCTTCTTTGCTTCTAGATCCCAGAGACGATAGCCCATCTCTCCACTTTCACCATAACCCAGAAAGATGCATTTCCTAGACTTAGGATCTAGCTTCTTTCGAAGCTCTTTTGGCACATGTGCATATGCCTCACACCCAAATATACGCAAATGAGAGTAAGAGGGCTTCTTGCCACTCCATGCCTCTTCAGGAATACCACCATCCAAACTCTTACTAGGTGATCTATTGATCACATGCACTGCAGTCTTCATTGCCTCAGCCCAAAAACGACCAGAAAGACTTGCATTGGAAATCATGCATTGCAACCTTTCTTGAATGGTACGGTTCATCTTTTCTGCAACTGGATTTTGCTCTGGAGTACGAGGGGATGTGAGCTCCCTCTTAATCCCACGTGTATCACAGAAATGCTGAAAGTCATGAGAGAGATACTCTCCACCATTGTCAGTCCGTAGGCATTTCAGCGTTCTACCTGACTGATTCTCAACCAAGGCCAGCCATTTCTGAAATACCTGGAACACATCACTCTTCCAAGCTATAGCATAAGCCCACACTTTCCTAGTTGCATCATCAATGAATGTCACATAGTATTCAGCCCCGCCTAATGACCGTGTAGGCATGGGACCACATACGTCTGAATGCACCAAATCAAGCATTTCAAACTCTTTCTTTCCCCTTCTTTTATGGGCTGATTTAGTCTGCTTCCCATAGAGACAGTGCTCACAAAATTCAAAATCAGAGAAACTCAAATGCGGTACATAACCCAAACGGCATAAGAGTTTCATTCCATTCTGGCTCATGTACCCCAACCTGCAATGCCACAAAGAAGTGCTTGGCTGCTCGGTTATTGCAACAACATGATCAAATACCCCTGATACATGTAAGGGATACAAAGTCCCACACTTGGCACCCCTGGCCAAAAGCATAGAGCCCTTCTGAATTTTCCAACTCTGAAAGCCAAAAGTGGTGTGAAAACCAGCATCATCTAGCTGACCCACTGAAATAAGACTCTTGGTCAACTTAGGCACATGTCTCACATGTTTCAAAACAAATGCAAACCCATTTGCAAAAGAAAACTTTATGTCACCTGCTCCCACTATGTCACATGCATAGTCATTTCCAAGATGCACACAACCTGTCTTTCCACTATCATAAGTGGAGAACCATTCCCTATGGGGAGTAACATGGAATGAAGCACCAGAATCCAAAATCCAATCCTGGGAATATGCATCATCTGAAGTGGTAAGCAACTCTGCAGATAAAGTAGACATGAAGAGAACATCATTGTCACTATCATGTGTGACTGCATTGATCTCCTCGATCTTCACTTTTCCTTTGTCCTCCCTTGGACTCTCTTCCTTTTGATTTGCACCCCAATTTGCATTCTTTTTCTTATCCTTTTGCTCTCTTTTCAGCTTGTAGCAATCCTTTTTCATATGGCCCTTCTTGCCACAATGGTAACACTCAATGTTCCGTGCCCTGGTGGATTTGCTACGTGACTTCACTCTTTCTTGGGACTTCCCCCTGAACTGTGATCTGCCCCTTTGCACATTTAAGGCTACATCCTGCTTGTTGCCATCCATAGACTTCCGTCTAATCTCCTCGGCCAACAAGCTACCCACAACATCATCAAATTTCAGTACTCCACCAGGTGCAGAGTTACTGACAGCTGTACGGAAGGTATCCCATGAGGATGGCAATGAACATAAGAGAAATATTGCCTTAGTCTCCGCATCAAAATTCATCTTCTGAGCCTGAAGCTGGCTGAAAATAATATTGAATTCATTCAAGTGAGAAGCAATGGAGACCCCTTCCTTCATCTGCAACTCAAACAACCTCTTCATGAGGTAAACTTTATTAGAGGCAGTTTCCTTCTCATAAGTGGCACACAGTTTCTTCCACAAATCTTCCGTAGTCTGCTCATTTACTACTGTGAAATAAACTGACTCTGCAAGATGAAGTCTAATAGTAGACTTTGCTAATGCATCCAACTCATTCCAATCATCCTCAGACATATTTGCAGGCTTAGCTTCAATCCCTGCCAAGGGTTTAATCTGCTTCTTTTGAATAAGCACATCCCTTATTTGTTCTTTCCACAAGGAAAAGTTTGTCCCATCAAACTTTTTAATGCTGAAAAACTCCTTTTCAGACATGGAAGAGGATGCCATGATGCAAATGAAACAAAATCCCAAATGCTAGTGCATACAAGAGAGAATCACACCAAATACCAGGTGCACCCAAATGTGTATGCCACAATAGAGTGAAATATCACCAAAACTCAAAGCTCAAAGCATCAAAAGATGCATCTGACTCATGTGCATATACTATGCATCCATATGAGCAAATCTGGCCCAAAAGAAAATGCCAATAAGTGCCAAATGACTCAAGCATAAACACCGTCCACTGGCATATGCATCAATAATATCTCATCCAAGAGAGCATAGCACTATCAGTGCATCACCAGCAATGTGTCAAAGCTGTCCCTCAGCATAAAATAGCATCCATGTGCAAAGCATCCATAAAAAAATAGCATCCCATAAGGCAATTTGGGCCTATCAGCACATCCAACAAGGACCGCAATGCATCCAAATGGCCTATAAATCATCCACTGCATACCACGAATGAGCGCACACTGCTCAAACTGCAACCAGAGTGATCTGCATAAGGTATGCTCAAGAAATCATAGTCCCACGGTAATGAGCGCTACTGAAAATAGAACCTGAGATGCCTCAAAACATGGGCGCCATTGCATAATCGGACTCAGCAAGAAAATCTGCAAATATCTCTCTTCTGCCAGAACTCCAAAATCCCAACCGATGAGTGAGAAATGAGAGTCAACACTTATCCACTGCCATGTGGCATAAATCTAAGGTTTCAAAACCTTAGAATGAAAAATGCATAACAGAGAGACGAAATTGAATACACAGAGATCTATAACTCTGAAAATCCTCGACCGAATTGCACAAGAACTGACAGGTAGGGGTTTTTGGGCGTTCGAAACGCAACGGGACAGACGGTTTTGGAAACCGTGGTCTCAATCACTGGGTCCAACACACGGACTGAAAAACGTTTTTTGAAACAGAGCTATCTGTAAACTCCACCGGAGTGCGAATGATGAGCAACATAGAAGTTTTAGGACCTCCTGAGTCCACCGGAACTGACAGATCTGCAAATGGTTGCTCCAAACTTGAGTTCCAACACCCGGGCAAAAAACGCAAGAACTGACACAGTGAGTCAAAAATCCACTAAAATGATCCCAGATTCAAGAATGAAGGTGTTTCCAAGCTCCTGAAGTAATGTGGACACCAAAAGCAAGCAATAGTTGCCTCTACAAGTCAATACGGAGTCTTTGTCATCAAACGGAACAGGAAAAAGCTCAAAAAACGACTTTTTTCTTTGAAACCACTTAACAGGCTCTCAAAACCACTTCGCAAAGCCAAAGTGACTTTTCCAAAGGTTTCTCCAAGGTCTCTGCACACTCGGATGCAAGTAGAGTCACCCACAAAGCTTCCCACAGAGCTTCTCCTTCCTCCCACAGAGCTGCTGAGCTTCCAAGCATTCACACACGCTCAGCTAGATCACCTGGGCTCTGATACCAATTGAGAGTGCTCTCAACGGAAGCAAGAACGGAAGAAGGAGAGAGAGAGATAGAGAGCCACACAAGTTTGGTGGGTGCAGAACCACCCTAATCTTCTTTTTCATTCATTTATATATGTGTTTGAGTATTGTACATAACTGGGGTGAAGGCACAGTGACCTTTAACCCCCACACCCCTTACACTAGGGACCACCCAAACCATTCCCCCCCCTCTTAACCCATGTTGACCCTCCTACCAAGTGCACCTCCCCCATATGAGCCCAAAACTGCCTTCAATGGGATAGTAGGGCCCTTCTGGCAAATTTTTCTTCTCCCCTCCCTCTTTCTAGGGCCTTTGCCCCCCATTGTTCTGTCAGCCTACCAAATCACTCAGATTTGAACCAAATCCCACGCATTTTCCCTCTTCCCCCTCTTTCTCTGCTCCCTCTTGCTCTGGCCTGCTTGCTGCAGCTCCTCTCTCTCTCTCTCTCTCCCCTCTCCCTCTCCTATGCCTCTGTTGGAGCTGCTCTGTCCCTCTCCTTCTCCCTCTCCTATGCATCTGTTGCTGTTGCTCTGTCCCTCTCCTTCTCCCTCTCCTGTGCCTTTGTTGCTGCTGCTTTGTCCCTCTCCTTCTCCCTCTTTTGTGCCTCAATTGGAGCTGCTCTATCACTCTCCTTCTCCCTCTCCTGTGCCTCTGTTGCTGCTACTTTGTCCCTCTCCTTCTCCCTCTTTTGTGCCTCTGTTGGAGCTACATTGCCTTGTCTAGGAGTCCCATTCTTGTTGTTGCAACCTCTACAAGCATGGTGAGTGAGGAGAAAGGCTACAAGACCACGCAATGCTGTGACCTCTTGTGTCTTCCACAACACCAGAAATGCATTGGATGAGTGGATCCCTTGCACCTATAGCTTAAATGACTAGATAGTGGATGAAAGGATCGGCCAAAGGTCCACATAAGCTTCCCAAGAGCAAGAGAGGTGACATCTTGCATGAGTGGAAGGGGCACATCTTGAAGTTCAAGTTTGGGAAGAAAGGATGGCTCACAAAAGTGCAACATGTTTACATGGGAAAAGATATGCGACTTCCCCCATCATTCAATCAATCTAGGATACCATCACACCGTGAGTCTTTCTATCTATGTACATTTCTCACTTGTAAGTGTAATGAGTCCATTTGGAAATTTTATTTTTGGTTTCTAAGAGCTCTTATTCATGGTGTTGAAGAGGGAGATGTCAAGAATGTGAATGTCACATCGCAATGGACTCTAAGGGATGTGCGAGAACACCTATTGGTCATGGAGGATGACATGTTAGAGTCCTTCTACTTTACCTTAAATGGTGGTAAGATTAGCCGCCGTGTGGAGAAGTGCATGCACAGTGCCAATTTCATTCCTCCTGCAACTTTGAGGATTGCTAACAATGTGTTTGACTAGTGCAGCATTTAATTTTTTGTTTGTCAAATCCTAGTTATCGCTTCAAAAGATGATGGATAATTAAATTAAAATGTTATTTCTTTTAATGTTTTCTCCTTTCAGTTCATCGTAAATGTCTTTCAAAAAATTTGGGGATTTTATGATTAATTTTATTTTTTAGAGTTTTGATATATATTAAGGGGTAAGAGCCCTTTTTACATCACATTCTCACTTTCACATTTAGAGAGCCATAGAAACTCCGGTCCTCAGAAGTTACTCCCTCCATCAACTACTATTTGCCATGGATTCGGCTAGAATTGTGTTCCATGACCATCTCACGAACTGCATTTGCAGATCATGAGGAAGAGCTATTTTTAGTGTTTGATAGGACTTTAGATGTCCTAGGCACATATATGCGAGCCAAGTATGACTTCTCAGATCTCATCCTTTACATGCAAGATAATTTCTCAAATTTTACCTATACACTTGACCACACTTCAAAGAGATGGGTTCCCATAGATTACATCAAGTATCTTCATAGAGGAACTCAAGTTTGTAAAGCACTTCACCCGCTTTTGTGACAACCTTATAGACAAAGGGTTTAGGACAGTCGAAGTTCAAGACATCCTAGATGCAGGGATCATAGGAAATACATGCACCAAATTCCTTTCATGGGAGATGACATTCATCTTCCTTCTCCAAGAAGGAAATTTAGAGGAAGAAGCCTCATCGTCTAGCACCCCCTCTATTAGAACTGTTGATCTAGTCATCCCTAGAGTAGACTCAGACATCTACATGAAAGAGAGTCTCGACGATCCAACAGAGGAGATGGAAGCAACTCAAGCATTGAGCCTACTTCAAGAGCCCCTAGTAGAGCAAGAATCTGCATCGGAGACTATTGACCCAGACTCAGAGTTATGATCCTTGAAGAGTATGTATTCCTCCACGACATAGAGATTCTTTTTGGACTACGAGAGGACGAGGCACTCGGAGTCCTATCGGGGTTCGATGTTGACACAAGTGTCAAAGATCTCAGGGTTTTAGGTACCGAAGACCAGACAATGGAAGACTCTCTTGACGACACTGGTTTCAATGAGGGATGCAAACATGTCCATATACAATGCACAACCCTCTCATGCAAAAGCTTCCACCTCCAACACAGGTTAGGAGAAAGCGTCCACCTCCCAAATGGAACATCACACAGCACCTAGTTCCATCAACATTGCAAATGAGGAAGGGATACAAGCCGATGACGCTATAGTGGTAAGTTTGAACAATATTTCTTATTTTGATGTTCTTTCAGTATAATTTGTTTTGTCGGTCTTCTAATGTTTGTTGAATTGTTGTAGGATGTTGATGAATTCTCATCTCGATGGGGTAATGTTCACAGCACATTTGGGCGAGATCATTCTTTGGCCCCATTACCTTGACAAAGTCACAGAGCATATCGTGGTCTTTCACGACAAATTTTCTCCTCGAGGTCCTTCAGAGCTACTGAAGTGCAAAGCATTGTCACGCGCTATTGGATACTCCAACATAACTCAGAATGCTGACAAAGTTGTTTTGGTACACTACCTGGCTGCTATCAATGCCTTTGGATCGAACATTCATGGCAGGTCATTGATGGCAACAGCTATGTCTTTGGCAGTAGGAGAGGAGGATGTTAGTGCTGTTGCGGCTAGATTTATATCTAGGAATCCACTAGGGGATTCAAAGACCCCTATTCTCGATGTACTCGAACTAGCCAAGAAGAAAGATAACCTATGAGGCCTTTTGTATATATAAACATATATTTAAATAAATATTTCAATGGATACATGACTACATGTCTTTATTATTTATTTTAAGTTATCATTGCTCGTCATGAATTCCATTATATTTTGTTTAAGTCATTGATGATATATTTTCTCCATCATTTTAATTGTGTTAATTTAATAAATTTCTAGCCAATTTAGTATCATTTTCACCAATTCTGGGTTTCGAGAGTTCATTTCTGTCAAATCCTTAAGGAATTTCACCGTCACGCAGAAGGGAAAAGTGTCTGGCATGTCGCCAAGACCCCAGAAAGCCCAAAACCCACCATGGTGCAAATGCCAGACACTTTTCCCTTCAAGTCCAAAATGCCCAAATTCGCGCTGTGGCATGTTTTGGGCTTTCTGGGGCCCTGGTGACGTGCCGGACACTTTTCCCTTCTGCGCGACAGTGAAATTCCTTCAAGATTTGACAGAATTCAAAACTTACATTAAAATGATCATTTACTACAAGCATTGAAATGGAAAATATACAACAATGCGATAGTGTAGAGAATGTCGATATATTTTATTTTTAAAAATTGGCCCTTGGGCCTTAGATACAAGATAGTGCCTTCAAGGACAGGGGGTGGTCTAAGTCCTAACAGTGGGCTGCAAGAGAATATAGGGCTTCAAACTTGGGTCACTCCATAGCCGCTTCGCCAGAGCCATGTCCTTGTCGATGACCGTGACGCGCTTTGCATGGATGGCACACATGTTGGCATCCTCGAATAGAGTGGTGGTCACTTGCTCTTCTACAGCCTCCTAGAGCACCTCCATAGCTCCTGTGCTGAAGCGCACGTCGTCCTTATATCCCTGTGCTATCTCCCGTACCACATGTTGGAAGGGAGCACGTGGGATCAAGTTGTCGGTCTTCTGCATTTGCCTGATCTCCCTCAGGGCCCGCGCTCCTAGCTTTGCTCTGTATGGCTTCCTAACTCTTGGTGGGGGCCTTATAGGTACCTGAACACCTTCCCACGGCCTCTTGTCTACCTTGAACTTCTTCCGCTACACGTTGGTCCTCCTCCGAGTCCTCCTCTCGCTGACGTCTGGAGCTTTGGCCTTCTTTGGGATGGGGCTTCCTCGGAGTCTGCTTTACCCTCCTCATGGCCATTTGCTCCCTTCTCTCACTCTAGCTTGCAACCGTGTGACTCCTCGACTCCCTATGGATGCTTTCCAAGCACTATGCCTTCTATTCTTTGATATAATTTGAACTGCTTTTGCAAGTTCTGATGCCTTTGCCTTTTCAGACTTCAAGGTCCTTCCTAGTAAACATCTAAAAAACCAGTCGAACATCTCATGCAATGTATTGCTGCTGCAAGTGACACCACCACCATGCCTTAAGTTCTTGAAGTAGGCTGCCTTGGCTCTATAGTGTGACTTCTCCATGCCTTGTGTATTCCAAATGGACAAAGGACCCCAATTTTATACAAACCATGGTTTGTGTGCATAGAGAATATGCTGCAAACATGATGAGAATCAAATCAGCAATAAAAACTATTTATCAAGCAAGTGCTAAATATTACGATGGTGCCAAGATTACCATGTAATGCATAATGTGTGACTCCCCCCATGCTTTCACCACATTAATTGCATAAACTCTTTCACCGCCATCCTAAACCTTTCATAATACATCTCATCGATTTGAACCTGGCGAAACAATTTTATCAATGCATCTACCTTTGTCCATACTTTAGCTCTCAAAGTTGCTACTTGAGGATGAGAAGCCTTATTGGTCATGCATTCACACAATGCTTTCCCGTATTCCCAACCCAAACTACTTTGAGACAATGTATGTTTGTCTTTGTCGAGATTGTGGTTCGATAGGAATCTCCTTACCTTCCCTCCACCCATGGACACTTTTGCAGGAAGATTCTATGTTGCCCCAGACATTTTCTTGTCCTCCTTAAGTTTGACATGTTCTCCATGGAATCCCATCTCTGACAACAACAACTCAACTTCTGCAATGCACTGTGCAGATACTTCTTGTGGAATTAAATTCCAAGCATAAACAAGATGCAAATACAACAACTTATCAAGTACGCGCAGTTCTGCATGTAAAGTACATATGTGTATTCTCTCAAGTGGGATGGGCAAGATGGGATCCCACTTTGGATTCTTCTTGTTGTCGCGATTGGGAGCTTGCATTTGGCTACAAGACAGAATGCCATTCTCCCATTGTAAGCCAACCTTTTGCTTACGTTGTGACACATGCAATAAAGGCATGTGTTCATTGCATTTGCCCCTGTATCACAACCATGCAAGCACTTGAGGGTTTTCAAATCACTAGCAAGATGCCATTCAACTTGAAAGGTTCCATGGCCATCGACTGTCAATGTTTGCCCTTCCTCTTGTCTTCCGATGGTCGATGGGATTCCTGTTCTATCTAGAACCCACTTCAATGTCGTATGGCACTCTTTCGGAGTCTCAAATGCTGCAAGCCACCATATATCTTTCTCTTATTGCACTGAGAAATCTTGCTCTACTTCTTCATCCCCTTGAACAAAGGCTAAGGCTTTATTCATAATGCAGATGCTGACTCTCTCTAACTTGTGTTCTTTAACCAATTCCATTTTGATGACAAATATGAGCTTTCCATTGCAATCTGTACAACAAAAGAGAAAAATCATTAGGATAAACATGATATAGGAAATTAACTAAGTAAAGTGCAATGCTATATTGGATTTCCTCTTACCATCTTCTCTCATGCCATAGAATTTGACCATTGCTTGTTGCAGTTTCTCAACATCTAAGTAGACATTGTTGAAAGCATTCATCTCAAAGGTTTGCAAGCCAGATTTCTTTTTACTCTTCCAAGTCATTGTGCCCCTTATGCAATGGTACCCTCCAAGCATTTCTCTTGCACATTGGTTTGTTTCTCACCGCCGTGCACATCTCATAGACCAAGGTGTGGGTAGGGGCACTGTAGACTTCTTATACTTTCCCAAAATAGCAGACTTGAAAATTTTGAAAACAGATGTGTAAGCTTCACGACCTACACCGGTAGTATCACAAGCTGCAAGCATCTCCTTTGCATCCACAATATCCTTGAAGTCCTTCATCACCTCCTCAGCAACTTGCACATGTAGGTGCTTGTGTCTTGGGTCCCTTAGTATCCCAATGACATCGCTTGACTTCAATGAACTAGCTAGAGCATATGAATAGTCAATATCATTCCCATCTGTTCTTCCCATCACATCTTCCATGAAGTTCCTAAAGAAGAACACAATAAAAACTTAGTCACAAATAGTGTAGCACAAAAGAGTGTAATCTCATTAGAACATTTGATAACCAACCTTGTAGCTCAGACTCTCCTCTTTCTAGCACCATGAGTGGGTGCCAATGCATCCATGTTATGTAAGTACCTTCTTTTCCTCTCCTTCAATCCCAAAGGTGTGTTTTTCATCTTTGGCACTCATTCTTCTGCCTTCTCTCGTTCCTTCTCTATAGCTTGTCGAACTTGATTGTATATAGATCTTTCCAATGCCTTTTTGGACTCAGCTAGCTTACAGAGTGACTCTTCTAATTTATGTTGCTCCAAGTCCGATGCATTTCGCTCCAAGTCTAATGCTTTGGCTTTATCATGAAGATCCTGGTTCTCCCTTTGAAGATCCTGCATAGAGTTGTGCATTGCAACAATGGTTCTATTTCCTAAATGTGCTAGCATCTCTGCTTGTGCTTTGCGCATCTCGCTTGCTTGCATAGCCATTGACTGAGCATTGTTTAACCGATTGCAAAATAACCAAGCAACCCCGCATGTCCATTTCCAACAAACTGAACTAGCTCATGCATTGTATGGAAAGGAGGGCTCTTTTTGTTGGCAGGATCTAAAGGATACAAGGATCCTTCTACCCAAAGGTCAAGTTGCTTTTTTTCTTGAAGATGTAGATTTTGGAAACTCCCCTCAATCCTAGACTACATGTGCTTGCATATTCAGCCTCCAACTCTAAGTGAACCTAGTACTTGTTGGAGATGTCCTCGAATGGTGCCATGACTAAAGTAATGTAGACAAAAAGAAGGTGCGGAGATGCAGGCTTGAAGGAGCAGCACGCAGGAAGAGGGAGGGCGAGGAGGAGGAGGCATGAGGGAGGGAGGACCAGTAGTTGAAGAGGATGAAAGGGGGGCAGACCAGCAAGTGTGGAGGGTGAGGAGGAGTAGGCATGGAGGAGGAGGGAGGGAGGAGGGAGGAGCAGGAGGGAGGGGGGAGGAGGAGCAACGATGGAGGAGGAGGGAGGGGGAGGGCAGGAGGAGCAAGCGTTGAGGAGGGAGGGAGGGGGAGGGCAGGAGGAGCAGGTGTGGAGGAGGGAGGGAGGGAGGGGGAGGAGGAGGAAGGGGGAGGAAGGAGTGAGGAGGGGGAGGGGAGGAGAGGGGAGGGGGAGGAGGGAGGGAGGGAGGCAGAGGAGGAGGGAGGGGGAGAAGGGAGTGAGGAGGGGGAGTGAGGGAGGGGGAGGGAGGGAGGAGGAGAGAGAAGGAGGGAGGGAATTCAAAATTTAAAATTTGAATTTTGAATTTTTTGGTTCCCACCTAGGAGTAAGAGTTGTGTAAGAGGTGTAAGAGGTGGGGTCACTTGTGGGCTTAACCCACCTAGGTGAGGGGGGGTTAGGACTTTTTGGGACCTACCTTGGCCCTTTCATTAGGACTAATCCATTCCTTATGAGGCCATTTTGAGACCCCAATTCTCCCCTAATGTTATGGATCGGTTGACCAAGATGGCTCACTTTATTCTAGCCAATGAAGAGGTTAAAACTCCAAAACTAGCTAGGCTATTTGTGGAGCATATTTATAAGTTGTATGGGGTACCAGTCGGTATTGTTAGTGATTGGGAGTGATCGAGATAGCAAATTTAACAGCCATTTTTGGAGGGTTATGTTTATGAGTTTGGAAACTTCTTTAAATATGAGCACCGTGGATCATCCACAGAGGGATGGTCAAATTGAAAGGGTCAATCAAGTCATTGAGGGTATGCTTTGAGCATATGTCAGTAAACGTCAAACTAATTGGGAGCAATATTTGCCCAAATTAGAATTTGCATATAACAATGCCAAACATTCAACCTATAGGTTGGAGTCCATTCATGATGATGTATGGATTTCACCCTAGAGCCCCAGTTGCTATGAGACTTGAAAAAGAGAAGGTTTAAGTAGTCGAAGACTTTCTTAAGGATTTGAATCAAATGTTTAAATTACCTAAAGATAGCATCAGAA
This sequence comes from Dipteris shenzhenensis, assembly GCF_047967505.1. Classification (NCBI taxonomy): domain Eukaryota; kingdom Viridiplantae; phylum Streptophyta; class Polypodiopsida; order Gleicheniales; family Dipteridaceae; genus Dipteris; species Dipteris shenzhenensis. The sequence continues at coordinate 6,932,000 of NC_141625.1, forward strand.
GGGCAAAAATATAGAGCTATGCAAACCCTACCGTAGAAGGTTGGAGTTTGAAGTAAATGAGAAAGTCTACCTCTTCCTAGGCCCTAGGGCTACAGTGTGCTCTCCATCTTGTAGGTTGGCAGCTACTCTCCATCCTACAGGCTGGCAATTGCTCTCCATCCTCAACCTGCTCTCAGCTCTCCATCCCTCCACTACCTCTCTTCTCCCATCCTCCTTCTACCTCTCATCCTCCTCTAACTCCTTCTACCTCTCCATCCTCCTTCTACCTCTCCATCCTTTATCACCTCTCCATCCTCCCTCTCAAACTTCATATTGTTGTAACTTCAAACTTGTTAGATGTTAGAAGTTAGAAGTTAGAACTTAGTTCATGACACATGTTGATTGTTGAAGCATCATTCATGGATAATAGATGATACTAGATAGATCAATCATCATAGGAATTTAGAATCATAGAAGCATGCATGATGTGAGTACATAGTAATTGCACATCAGCCAGAAACATAGCCAGGATAAAAGATCCTAAGGAAGCTATAGAGACAATGATACTAACCAAGTCAAAGGGAGAAAAACCCCTAGCAAGATCGGGAGAAACCACAAAAAATACAATCAAGCCAATTGATTGGGTTCAGCAAGAAAAACTAAGAAACAAAGCTCTAGAACAAATCCTAGAAATCAATGCAGCAAAAGACGCACAATTACAAAGAAAAGGCAAAGCCAAGTCAGTTCCAACTGCACCAGGAAAGCATTTTGACTGCAAGCAAAAAGATGTGTGGCAAAGAATTAGAGAGACACAAAAGGATGGCAATGATGATAGATATGCAAAAATGACAAATCATAAGGAGGGAGCACAAGACACAGTTGATGCACCGAAAGAAAGCCAGCCCAGCCGACCACCAAAACATATCCTCCTTAGGCAAATAGTAAAATTCCAGTCGGAATCCAATCGGCAGATACCATCCAACAACTATAATGTAGTAGCAAAGAGCAACTACATCATGATGAGGAAGAAGATATCTCTAATGTGCATAGTGACACTCTAATACAGAGGAAGGACACCATCCAAAAGGCCCAGACCAAGCTGATAATTTCTTCAAAGAGCTACTCCAAGGTTCAAATCACATTGGACTGACTATTAAATCTTGTATCAGCATTCAAGGAACAATTGTTTCAAGGTTTGGAAGGAGACAACCAACCCAAGGCACCGGTGACTATGATGATAGAGGAAGATGAAGAAGAGTCTCTAGAAATCTATACATCAATAATAGAAGAGGTGGATTACAGAGTTCCCATAATTAATGTTGAATACAAAAGGCAACAAATACCAGATGTCTTGATTGATGGAGGATCAAGTGTTAACATATTATCTGACGAGTTATTCAAGAAATTCTACTGCAATGAGTTAGCTCCAGCACCATTCCAAGTGAGAATGGCTTATCAAAGAAGAATCCAACTCCTTGGTATCTTCACTATTACATTTGTTGTTCTCAGAATGGAAGAAAAAGACAATTCCTACTCCATGTTATTAGTAGGTAGACCTTGGCTGAGAGCTGCAAGAGTGAAACAAGATTGGGGAGCTGAGAGAATCACCATCAAAAAAGGTAAGAAAAAGTTTAAGATTTGCCTAACATCTAAAAGAAGTTTCCGTTGGCATATGCAGCCATTGGAAGCAGAAGGTGTAAACATGGTGGCTGAACTTGAGGAGGATGAGAAAGAAAGCTTCCTAAGAAGAAACCCATTTGTAATACCTACATTTGAGGTAGTTGTGGCAAAGATAGTAAAACAATACATTACTCAAGAGAGGAAACCACAAGCTATTGATCCAACTGCATATATAACACAGTTAGATAGAATCGGATAGAAGTCAGATGCACAATCAGAAAACAAAAATGTCAACATAGCAAAAGAGGCATCATTAAGGCAAAAGCATAGTTTGAAGAGAACATGAAAAGGAGTGCTAGAGTCAAAGAAGATGATCTAGAAGAAATGAATCTTGGTGACTATGACAAACCCAAAACAGTGCTTATAACACGCTTATAAGCACTAGCCTCAATAGTCATTCAAAGAACAACTCAAGCAATTGTTGGTTGAATACAAAGATGTCTTTGCATGGCACTATACAAACATGAACTGGTAGACCCAATATTTTGCCAACACATAATCAACCTAAAAAAAGATGCAACACCAGTGATCCAGCATAGATACAGGATGAACCCCAACTATGCGCAAGACAAGTGAAGGAGGAACTAAACAAGCTACTAAAAGTTGGATTCATATATCCCTTGGACCATGTGACATGGCTATCCCAATTGTTATTGTACCAAAAAATAGTGGGAAACTTAGAATATGTGTGGATTATAGGAAATTGAATGCTTCCACCATCACCGATCCATTTCCACTCCCATTTTGTGACTCATTTACTAGATGCTATTGCAGGCCATGAACTGGATTTAGTGGCTACAGTCAGATAATAATGGCTCCTGAGGACAAGAACAAAACAACGTTTGTAACTGAATGGGGAGTCTTTGCATGATGCATCAAATGTGATGACATCTGGACTCAAAAATGCACCACCTACTTTCCAAAAGTACATCCAAAATGTATTTACATTTATACTTAACATCTTTTATGAGAGTATTTTTGGATGATTTTTCAAGTTTGGATAGAGGCATGAACACCTTCATCACTTAAGACTATGCTTCAAAAATGCAGGTTGGCTAGCCTTCACCTTGCAAAATGTGCATTTGCGTCAAAAGAGGAGTCCTACTAGGACATATCATATCAGAGGAGGGCATGGAAATTGATCCTAAGAAATTCTCTGCTATTCAAAAAGCAAATCCACCAAAGAATGTAAAACAATTACAAAGGTTTGTTGGGCAAGTCAAATGGCATTGCAGATCTTTGAGATACTTGGCTGAGATATTGTACGAAGCTCACAAAAAGTCAATAGCTTACTACCCTCATGGAAATAGTCAAGCAGAAAGTACCAAAAAAATCATGAAAAAGATATTCAGGAGGACAATGTCAGACAATCCCACAGATTGGGATTAGAAACTGGATTCAATTCTATGGGCATTAAGAACAAACTACAAAGTAGCCACAGGTCTGCTGATACCATTCAAACTAGTCTATGGTTGTGAGGATATAGTTCCAATGGAGTTTGTTGCAGGAAGTGAAAGAGTGGTTGTGGAGCACATGTTTTCACCAGAAGAATCAGTTAGTTTTAGACTATAGCAATTATTGCAATTAGATGAAGACATGCTTCAAAGCTCCTACATTGCCGACATCATTCAAAAGAGGAGCTACTTGGATCAACAAAAATATCTAATTCAAATTATTCCAGAGAGGTTATCTAGTTTAAATGTTTAACACAAAGCTAGGGAAGAGACTAGGACATTCAAGCTAAGATATGATGGACCTTTCAGGGTCATGGAAGTTTTTGATCAAGGCACATTCAGCCTAGCTAATCCTCATGGCAATGTTTTTGACAAGCCTGTCAATGGATTTCGGCTCAAACCATATGTGGATCCTGATCCATCAAAAAAGACTAATCTGGTATGTATCCAAGCCTATTCTAATATTTATCAAGTTGTGTGGCAGTATATTATTTTTTTGATTCGAGGCCATTTCGGGGCCCGTTTTGGTGGCGAAAGTTTTCCACAGGCATTCAGAAAGGTGCCCTATTTTTGCTATGCGACCACTGTTCTGCAGGTCGGTGAAAAGTTGCCGCAGAAATTGCATCGTATGCCTATGCACAGAGATATTGGGAGTGACAGAATCATTCTTATTGCCTGTTGATGCAAAATCGTCACTAGGGAGTGACTGTGTGGTCAAATACCACTTTCGTCCATTTTGTAGATTTGCCCTTGTGAGGCAGAAGTTGTCTTTTGCAGTGACATAATATTTTTGTAGTGTTCTGTAATGGCGTCTGATGCTCTTTCATAGAGTCACTGAAAAGCTTGACAAGAATAACTTCCCAGCATGGAAGTTTAGAATGATGAATTTCCTTAAGGGAAAACGCTATTGGGAGTTCATTACTGGAGCTGAACAAGAACCAATTATTCCTAATGTTCCCAATCAACAGGAGTTGCAAGCATTTAAAGGCTGGCATGAGAGAGCCATGAAAGTTATGTACTGGCTGTCTATTAGTATTTCAGATTCTATGATTGTGCATATTCAGGATGCAAGCATGCCGAAGGAGGCGTGGGATACTTTGACAAAAATGTATAGCACAAATACGCAAGCCAGGAAAATGCAGCTCAAGCAGGAGTTACATAATGTGTAGAGAGAAAATATGAGCATCAATGACTATTACATGAAGGTAAAGAAGATTGCAGATGCACTTGCTTCCATTGGGTCGCCAGTGGAAGATGATGATTTAGTTTCTGTGACCTTGAATGGTCTAGGAAAGGATTATGCACAGTTTTGGACATCCATTACCGTCCGTGAGAATTTTCCTGATTTTAGGGAGTTGATTGCTCTTCTAATTTTTGAAGAGCAGAGAAATGGTGGTGCATCTTCTTCAAGAGAAACTTCAAAAGAAGCTGTCTTCTACTTAAATGTTGGAAGAGGTAGAGGTAGAGGTAGAGCAATCCGATCTGGAGGCCGTGGCAAAAATCAAAATATGCAGCAAATTCAAGAAAACCAGTCCTATGGAGGAGGACGTGGTAACCTTAGAGGCAGGGGGAGCCAAAGAGGTCGTGGTGGATGGCAGAGAGGTCAAAATGCAAACACCAATGTTAAATGCTACTACTGTGGTAAAATGGGTCATATGGCTAAAGACTACTGCAACAACTAGAATGACATCATGAATGGAAAGTTGTAGCAAGGCAATTATGCATCCTCTAGTAGACAGCGTGATGACAGAAATGAGCATTTGTTTATGGTGTAGCACATGACCAATTCTATGACAAGTGTAGAAGAAAGCAATGATGTGTGGTATGTTGGCTCAGGTGCATCAAACCACATGACAGGTCATGCAGAATGGATGCAGGATTAAAGGAAAATGGAAAGACCAAGATTTGTGGAGACTGGCAACGATACTGCACATCCTATTGTGTAGATTCGTAAAATTCCTTTGTCTATGCAGGATGGGAAAAAGAAATACATGTCTGATGTATTTCATGTCCCGAATATCACCAAGAACCTGGTTTCTGTTGGTCAAATGGTTGAGCAGGGCTTGCAGGTCAGATTTAATCCTCATGGATGCTTTGTTGAGGATATGAAAAATAAAGGTCACTTGATAGCAAAAGGGAAGAAGAAGGGCATGATGTTTACCTTGGATGCGGACATGCCTGAATTGAGTGCAGCAATGTTTGCACATGGGACCAGTATAGTTGCAAATATTGATATCTGGCATAAATGCATTGGTCATGTTAATGTACAGTGACTTAAATTAATGCACGCCCAAAATATTATTGTAGGATTGCCTAAGTTCAAGGTTGCAGAAATGCATAAGGTATGTGAAGCCTGTCAATTTGGAAACCAGACAAGGAAACCATTTCCTAGACATGTTCAACAGAGTAAGAGGCCATTGGAATTAATGCACTCTGATGTGTGGACTACTAAAGCTGCATCTATTGGAGGTTGTCATTATTTTGTCATTTTTATTTATGACTACAGCAGAAAAGTTTGGGTGTATTTTATGAAAAAGAAAAGTGAAGTGTTTGGGCATTTCAAAGCTTTTAAAGCTATGGTTGAGAAAGAAATAGGCCTGCAAATAAAATGCCTAAGGTCAGATGGAGGGAGAGAGTACCTCTCAAATGAGTTTGCAAGTTCCTATAGGAGCATGGCATAAAGCAGCAATATTCATGCAGTCATACCCCATAGCAAAATGGAGTTGCAAAAAGGAAAAACAAAGCATATTGGAGAGGTATCTCGTGCCATGCTCAACGAAAAAGACCTGCCATATTATTATTGGGCTGAAGCAATTGCTACAGCAGTCTACATAATGAAGAGGACTCCCACTGCAGCAATACATGGCATGACGCCAGAGGAGAGGTATACTGGTAGAAAACTAGATATCTCTCATTTGAAAGTTTTTGGTTGCATTTCCTATGTTCATGTGCCAGATGAGTTGAGATCCAAGTTGGATCCAAAAGCTAAGAAGTGCATCTTTATTGGTTCTTCTCTGCAGCAAAAAGGGTATAGATGCTATAATCCTTCTACTCGTAAGTTTATAGTGAGCAGAGATGTTGTTTTTTATGAGATGAGCAGCTAGTATAAACCAGTAAATGTGATAGATGATGTAGATGCGCAAAATGGTAATGCTACACAGAATTCACAGTAGTAATCACAAAATATTAGTGGACCTGTAGTGTCCTCTAGTAGTGGTTCACATACTTCACCATGGACAAGCAAATTGAGATTAGGAGAATCTCCTCAAAGCAATGCAGATAGTGGTATGCAAGTATCACGAAAGGGAAAAGAGAAAGTAGATCAGCCCATGGTTGATGTGAATGCACGTCACTCTTATGTGGATGGTGAATCCAGTGGCTCAGAACAGAGCCTTAGAACAGAGCCTTGATGATGAGTTGGGTATTCCTTCTGATGTTCCACCTGGAGTAAGGAAGACAAGGGATGTTTCGAGAGCACCTGGTAGTGAGCCTATTTTGCACAGGTCTACCAGAGTTAAGTATCCTGTGGATAGGCTGAAATATGATGGATTTACAGCCATTGACTATGCCTATATGGTCAAAGTAATACAAGAACCAGAGCCCAATTCTTTTGAGCAAGCCATGGGAAAAGAAAAATGGGAGAAAGCCATGGATGAAGAAATGGATGCCTTGGAAGCAAATGCTACATGGGAATTGGTGCCTTTGCCTAAAGACAAGAATGTAATTGGCTGCAAGTGGGTTTATAAGGCGAAGCACAATGCAGATGGTTCTGTGAATAGATACAAGGCAAGATTAGTTGTCAAGGGGTATGCACAGACAAATGGCATTGATTATGAAGAAACATTCAGTCTGATTGCAAGGATGGCAATAGTAAGAGCATTTATTGCTATGGCCGCATCAAAGGGATGGTCTTTACATCAGATGGATATAAATAATGCCTTCTTGCATGGTGATTTGCAAGAAGAGGTCTATATGGAGCAACCACCAGGTTCTGTGCATGCTGTTCATCCTGAGTTTGTTTGCAAGTTGAAGAAAGCCTTGTATGGCTTGAAGCAAGCACCCAGAGCATGGTCTGACAATATAGGACAGTATCTTGTCACTATTGGCTTTCAGATTTCCATAGCAGAATTCTCACTTTATGTGAGAAAAACAGAGAAAGGTATTATGTTGCTTGTCATTTATTTTGATTATTTGATCATCACAGGTGATAGTGATGAAGATATCCTTCATGTGAAAATGCTATTGAAGGAGAATTTGAGATGAAGGATTTGGGAGAGCTGCGTTATTTCTTGGGCATTGGGGTGATTAGATCCACAAGTGGGATATGGCTCTTGCAGAGGCAGTATGGATTGGACATGCTATCCAAATATGGGATGATAGGCTGTAAGTCTATTTCAGTTCCTTTGGAGTAGAATGTGAAGCTGAGTGCATATGCCGGTGAGCTTCTGGAAGACCCTACTATGTACAGACGCATAGTAGGAAGTTTGATTTATATCAGTATTACCAGGCCAGATTTGAGCTATGCTGTTGGGTTGGTAAGTCAGCTAATGCAGGCTCCAAGGAAACCATATTTGGATGTGGCTAGACGCACACTGAGGTATGTGAAGTCCACATTGCAGTATGGACTATTTTATGAGACTAGGGTTCAGATACAGTTGCATGGATACACTGATGCCGATTGGGCTGATAGTATTTCTAACAGACGATCTACCAATGGATATGTGTTCTCTTTTGGGAGTGCTGCAGTCACTTGGAGCACAAGAAACAGCCTATAGTTGCCTTCTCAAGCACAAAGGCTAAGTACAGGGGTGCAGTAATGGCTGCATGTGAGGTAGCTTGGTTGCGTAAGATACTTTATGATATGCATCAGTCTACAGATGGGCCAGTTGTCATTTATTGTTACAACATGAGTAGTATACACTTGGCAAATAACCCAGTCTATCATGCTAGAACAAAGCACATTGAGGTGCATTATCACTATGTGCAAGAGAAGGTTCTAGTAGGTTTTATTGATCTGGTTTATGTAAGCACAGAGGATCAAGTAGCTGACATATTCCCGAAGGCATTGAGTGTAGAGAAGATGTGTAAGTTTAGAGACCTGCTTGGTGTGCGCGAATTGGGATTGAGCTCGAGGGGGAGTGTTGAGATATCGAGCTCCACTTGTGATATGCCAGGGTGACCGTTGTGCATTTATGTCACTGACTTGTTAGCTGCAGATGCGGTTGGTACACTGCCAATGAATAATAGCTGGATGACAGCTATCTTTATGTACTCTAGTTAGTGGCTTAGTTAGTATGCCACCTAGGTTAGCTGAGTTTGGTTTGAGACCCACATATAGGGTTCATCTATTCCTTTTGTACTAAGAGAGAGAGTTCTTTTGGCTTTCACAACTAAGAAGAGGAAAATTGTTTTCAGCCTCCACCTTTGTGTGTATTCCCCCATTGTGTATGTGAGAAAGCTGTAAGTGAGACTCCTTACTTCTCTCCCACTCTCTTCACACCCCCCCCCTCTCTCTCTCTCTCTCTCCCTCCTCTTCCTTGCCCCTTCTCCTTCCCTTCCCTTACTTTCTCCCTCCCCTCCCCTTTCCCCTTTCTTTTCCTCTCTTTCTTACCTCCCTCCCTTTCTCTCTTTTCCCCTCCCTCCCCTCCGTCAATAATCGAAGCATGAATCCCACACGGACATGGATCAACTAAAAGCCTTGCAGGCATGCCTATGCCACGTGGACAAATGCATTGCACCGGTCCCACCATATGTATTAATGGCCTTCCATCGATGAACCAAGGACATGTATGTTCCATGCATGCATGTGCAACGTCATGTGTGACACCATATCTATGAGATTTTAGAGTTTTAACCTCTCAAAATGTGTTTATCGATACCATTATGATATCTTGAAGATTTTAGAGGACTCTTATGGTATATTAATGTCATACATGGGCCATACCTACATACATTAGAGGACTCTTATAGTAAATTAATGTCATGCATGGGCCGTACATACATACATACATACAATAATTTATTAATGCATTTAAATTATTTTTATTAATTTTATTTATAATAAATTAAGTAAATAATTAAAAAAAATTAAGTCTTTTGATGTAACTATTAATGAGAGTTTACAAGTGTTTTTTATGTATTAAACTGTGTCACGTTAAATTTTATAATTTTGATTTCATTTCTTTCAATAAACTTTTAAAAATTGCTTGTTTTTATGTTTTCATCTTTGGTTTGATGTAGACCAGTTTCAAGGTGTTTTGTGTGTCACTCGATCCAACACAAGACATCAGGTGGCTGCAGAAAGTTGACCTCCTGGATTACATAAATTTGCCCTGGAATATATGGAAATCCTAGCCTGATGCTATGAAGTTATATGAACACTTCCAATAGATTGGAGGCATGATCGGACCTACACTAATGGCGATGCTGAGGACTGTCATCTTGCATGTCTTCAATCTTCCCCCCACACAAGAAGAAGACACGTACGACAAGAATGTGGAGGCCAACATGCAGAAAGAATTTGAACCTCTAGAAACGGCAAAGAACTATTTCTTTGTCAACAAAGTTCAAGACCCTGCTCAACTATAGCAGCTCAAATGGTACTTAGAACGAGTTCAATTACTTGTCAAGAAAAACTCTATGAGCCGCGAGAGCTATGCAATCATCCGAGCAATGGACAAAGGCATGAAAAATTCTTGGGCAAATGTGCTCCACTCTCGACTGATGGCTGAGGTGTCTAGGAAGGACCTAAGCAACACTAACAAGCACTCCAAGGTAGCCCCTTTCATTACTGCTCTATTCAACTTTGCAAACAAATCTACACCCTGGTCCTCCGGAGGTCATTGTGCAATACAAGGAAGAAAGTACCAAGGCAAGTCATGATCTGAGGGGGAAGAGGGAGCACTCAAGAAGGGATAAGAGACACCGTATCTGGTGGAGCAAAAGCTACTCCATCTTATTCCTCTATCATATATATATGAGTATACATGGGCACTGTACAAGTGGGTGGGCACACTGCCCTTTACCCCAACAACCTCCCACTTAAAGGCAGTGTGCCTTTAAGGGAGTATAGTACACATATAATACAATCAGCCATAGGCTGAAAAACAAGATGACCAGACCATCATCCTATGCCCATCGGCACTTTACAATGTGCGAAGTGCATAGAGGATAAGCTGCTAGCAGACATCAGGTTTGCAGGATAGAAAATGACAAGCTGTAGATGCCTGTCAACCAAGATCTCATGCCAGATCTCACTGGGAGAGTGAACTCTCACCACCACGTGCTCCTGTGCTAAGTCCATAGCACCCGAACAGTCACTGTGCAAAGAAAATGTCTCTGTACCACCTATGACCATAAGCACATGACCTACATCAGACCTCTATTGGTCTACCCAACCTGCATCACCTGCATGCTGCTCCTGGAAGCATAAGGACCTAATGTCCACAACCGCTTCCCTACTACCAAAATCTGCCATAATCATGCTACCAACTCCCTCTGATACGAGTTGAGGGGGAAGAGGGAGCACTCAAGAAGGGATAAGAGACACTGTATATGGTGGAGCAAAAGCTACTCCAGCTTATTCCTCTATCATATATATATGAGTATACATGGGCACTGTACAAGTGGGTGGGCACAGTGCCCTTTACCCCAACAAGATCTACAGGAAGACCCAAAGGGAAGGCAAACTACAGTATAGAAGAAGAAAATCAAATGATATATGGGAAGCCTCTCGCCGACACTCTCTGGGATACTCTCGGGATACTCCTATTAGAGGAGACGAATTGTTGGTTGGACCCTCCGATGCAAAGAAGGCCAAGAAGACAAAGCTGACAACACGAAAGATGCCAGTCCCCAAGCTCACACTGCAGATCAATGACACTGAAGAGGACATTGAAACAATCATGCCGACACCTCCAAAACATACAGCAGATAGTCCACTAACTTTGACCATTATGAAGCAAAGAACCTCAGGTGGCACATTTAGCAAAGTTTCCAATTCAGAGGTTGAGCATGCCATCACCATTCTCAAGTCATTCCATGACGAACAGCACAGTATTCATCTCAACTTAACAAGATAGATTCACGACATTAAAAAGGAGAGAGATGCAATCAAGCACCAGCTCAACATGCAGCACAGAAGCAATTGGAGGAAAGCTAGAAGGAGTTGAAGAGACTCAAGAAGGAATATTCAGGAACAATAGGTATTCAAGCTACGTGCTGAAGTGAAAATTCAAAGGGAATGTCTACCAACCATTACAAAGTGGTTAGATGAAATAAAGGAGTTCTTTCTTTAACTAGAGAGACTTTCAATAGACAACACCGACCAATAGGTTGAAAACACTTTGCTCAAAGAGAGAATTAAAGCCCTAGAAGGAGCAGAACAGTCACTCAAAGAGATGGCTGAAGAGGTAGATGGTATTTTCATGTCTTTAGTGGAGCTGGCCGACCTGAAGCTACAATTGATAGAAACATCTCAAGCCCTATGGGCTAATGTGAAGAGCCAATTACATGTGATTGCAAAAAGGCCATATGAGGCCTTTGCTTCAGCAGCTTATGCTTATGAAGCCATGACCCAAGAGATGGAGGACATGCGAGGCAAACTAAGAAAGATGCCACAGCAAGAGACCCTGATGGATGAAGTTGAATTTATACACAACCCCTAAATAGAGTTTCTCAACTCCAAGGTCGATATTTTAATTGAGGCTGCGGTAGAGGTGGAACCGGAAGAAGAACCCATTCTAGCATAAGAATGCATAGAGCCCGGTTTTGAACCTAGGGAAGAACACAGCACTGGTGGCAAGGAGCCAATTGTCATTGGAACCAATGAATCCAATATGGCAGATGAGCCTACAAGAGGCAAACCTGCAAATGTATCAATTTTCAGTGTAGTAAAGAGTATTTCCAGTAAGGTAAGGGTTTGAGTCTACATCTTTTTGTTCCAAAAAGATTAACCGCAAGGGAGTGCCAGGTGTTGAGGGGTAACTTTACCACCCCACTAAGCCACTACCTCCAGGAATAGAATATAGTTTGTAAATGAAAAACGGTTATAACTATCTCCAAGAACTCTCTTGGATTTTGTATCTACAATGATGTATGCATCTGACACTTATTTGACTAAGGTATTAGTCTATTTTTGGCTCTGAGCTTAGTTGTAGTTCAAGAAAATATCAAGAGGAGAGGCTTTTGTGTTTAGCTCTTCTGTACCTTTGAATGTCTGGAAATATATATGGAGTCTTTGTTTTTTAGTTATTCGCTTTGTTTCCGACTATGTATTGTTGTTCGAAATTTCATTGCTTTTAATTAAAGTTAGTCAAGTGTTTTGCATTGTGAGTTCATTGGTAACACTCACTCTTTGGCTATTACCAAATTTGTAGATAAGCTGGTTATCGATGAGCTAGCAAGGGCTTGAGACATCACCCTTCCATCTAGAATATTAATTTTTAAGACCAAAGGACAAAATTCCCTCCTCTAATGATTCATTACATGCTCTTCATTTAAAGTATTTACATATTCCAAGTTGCTAGTCTATATACTAACGACTTGTGATTCAAATATGTAAGCCATACAATAAGTCCCAACACATTGTAAATTAAAATTCTTCATTTGAATGTTCATGCAAAATATAACACTTATTGTTGAGTTATTACTCAACAAAAGAAACAAGTCCATTTCTTCTATTGTTTATCATTAAATTAAAGAAGTACATAAAAGGACATCAACCATATAGAAAGGAAGAGTATGATTACCAACAACATGGGTGTAAGAGTAGATTGATGAAGAAGAACATACTCATAATGATAATGACAATAACAAGCATGGAGCTGATGGTGGATCTCGCTCTTCACATTAAGCGTCAATCCTTTCCACTATCCTCATCTCTAGCCTCACATCCAAAATCTAAGTCTTGGCCATGAGTTTCTGTGCCAATTTCCTCACATGCCTGATCCTTGGCTTCCTCTCTAATGTATGGGCTACTCTACCAGCTATCGCTTGCTGTTCTTCCAATCCAACGAATGCTACACTGAATTCGACGATGCCTCTCGACGACAGTTCGATCAGTCCCCCCCAGATTGTGGACCTGCTCGAATCAATCTATGGCAACTTCAGCTTCATGCTTGCAGTGTGGCGAGATGATGCTGCCACGACTTATTGCATGGCTGGAGTTGTGGATCTAAAAGTAGAACGGGGACTGTTGTGGGCTGCTAACAATGGAAACCCTCAACGGGCGTCTAGCTGTCAAATGAAGTTGAGTGAGGACGGAGATCTTTCTCTGCAAATCCTTGGAGGGAAGAAAGTTTGGCGTACAGACACCGGAGGAATGGGCGTCCAGATGTTGTTCTTAAGCAAGTCTGGCAATTTAATTTTGCAAGATGACACAAAAGGGATTTTCTGGCAGAGTTACAATCAAAGTCCAATCTTCATGCTGCTAGAGGGCATGAAGTTTACCAGAAACACTACTCTCCTTTCTCGAGCCCTCATACCCGGTCTTCAACATTTCAATGTTCAAGGCAACTATTGCATGACGTTAACGGAAGAAGGGCGTCTAGTTCTGTATATGAATAGCACACAGTTTGTGTACTGGAGTTTTTCACCCAACACGAACAAGTCGGTAGCCGCGTATTTAGATGTCCATCAGGATGGAATAAAGTTTTACGACAAAGAAGCCACGCTCCTAGCAACGATTTCACCAACTTCATTTCCGCCAAACGGCACTAATTTCAGGATTGTTGCTGTCCTCTCTAATTATGATGAAGATGGTCTCGACAACTTGAATGTCTTTTACCACAATAGCGCCCACACCTAGGCAAACACATACAACTCATCCATACGAGCCGACCAGGATCCCCTCCACTGTGGAGATCAATTCAGTCTATGTGATCCAGCGACTAACAAGTACAGTTGTCCATAACCTACTTTTATTGTCATTCATATCATGTACATGTTCTTCAACAACCTACTTTTATTGTCATTCATATCATATGCATGTGCAGCTGTCCACAACCTACTTTTATTGTCATTCATATCATATACATGTTCTTCAACAACCTACTTTTATTGTCATTCATATCATATGCATGTTCTTCAATAAGCTACTTTTATGAGGCTATCCATGAAGATAAGAATGAAAAATAAGATGGAAATTGGTTAGTTAGGAAAAAGAACAACATTGAACACATCTGTCTTCATCTGCAATTAAAGTGGTTGAAAATGTTAGGAAAACAAAAAATGTTGAATGACATCTATCTTCATTTTTGCCATGGAAATTGGTTTGTTAGGAAAAAGAACAACATTGAACACATCTGTCTTCGTCTGCAATTCACGTAGTTGAAAATGTTAGGAAAATGAATAACATTGAATGACATGTATCTTCATTTTTGCCTTTTTTTCATTGTTTTTTTTCGTTTGCAACTCCTCTCTCTTATTCATGATTAGAAAGCAAAATTTTTGCTTCAAAGTAATCAGTATCTTCATTTAATTCATATCTTCATCCCTAATCAATCCCCATCTCTATGTATCATCATACACGCATTCTCCTTTATGAGTCAAGCATGATGTTGGCTATTACATACATTTTTTGCATTGAAGTAGGGTTGATTTAGTGTTGCAATTCCCCACCTCCTAAACACATGAAATGATGCCATGTGTCCTCTTCCACCGAAACCCATCCCTAGTTCTTTTTTGCCTGCCCTTTCGGTAGCCTTAGCCATGTTTCAAATTGGGCAAAGAAGAAATTAGGTATTTTTAGAATTTTTGGAAGTGCATTTTTTCTATTGGACAATATGTTGATACTTGGCTTAAACTCTTCATTAGCTCTAGTATGGACTTGAATGCAGGTTGTCTCTCTCTGTCTCTCTCCTTCTTTTTCTCCTGAAGTCCTTTTCTCGCTCCACCCCCTCCCCCCCCCCTCTCTCTCTCTCTCTCTCCCTCTCTCCTTTATCTCTTGCAGTCTTCCTCCACACCATCTCCAGTGGATTCTTTTTTGTTTGCTCTTTTAATCTTGGGTAGGCCTTCTGAATGATTTAATCTTGGGTAGGCCTTCTGAATGATTAAATATTTTTCACCTTATTCTTTTTTTGTTAGCACATGGTGGGATGGCAATAAGACAGAAGTATCCATGGGACCACTTGGGATCACCTTTTCCCCTTCAAGTCCTATTTCTTCCCATGTGCTAAGCCCCGTAATTATATTCTTATGTTGACATGTCACATGTGTGAATATGTCCAAAGGGGGCTTGACTAGTGTTGACGAAATGTGTAGGTGGTACAACTCGTTGTTGAAGAAAGCCACCCTTATATGAGGATCTCGCTCTTCACGTTAAGCGTCAATCCTTTCCACTATCCTCATCTCTAGCCTCACATCCAAAATCTAAGTCTTGGCCATGAGTTTCAGCGCCAGTTTCCTCACATGCCTGATCCTTGGCTTCCTCTCTAATGTATCGGCTACTCTACCGGCTATCGCTTGCTGTTCAACGAATGCTACGCTGAATTCGACGATGCCTCTCGACGACAGTTCGATCAGTCCCCCCGGGTTTGTGGACCTGCTCGAATCAATCCATGGCAACTTCAACTTCAGGCTTGCAGTGTGGCGAGATGATGCTGCCACGACTTATTGCATGGCTGGAGTTGCGGATCTGAAAGTAGAACGGGGACTGTTGTGGGCTGCTAACAACGGAAACCCTCAACGGGCGTCTAGCTGTCGAATGAAGTTGAGTGAGGACGGAGATCTTTCTCTGCAAATCCTTGGAGGGAAGACAGTTTGGCGTACAGACACCGGAGGAATGGGCGTCCAGATGTTGTTCTTAAGCGAGTATGGCAATCTAATTTTGCAAGATGACACAAAAGGGATTTTCTGGCAGAGTTACAATCAAAGTCCAATCTTCATGCTGCTAGAGGGCATGAAGTTTACCAGAAACACTACTCTCCTTTCTCGAGCCCTCGTACCCGGTCTTGCAAATTTCAATGTTCAAGGCAACTATTGCATGACGTTAACGGAAGAAGGGCGTCTAGTTCTGTATATGAATAGCACACAGTTTGTGTACTGGAGTTTTTCACCCAACACGAACAAGTCGGTAGCCGCGTATTTAGATGTCCATCAGGATGGAATAAAGTTTTACGACAAAGAAGCCACGCTCCTAGCAACGATTCCACCAACTTCATTTCCGCCAAACGGCACTGATTTCAGGACTGTTGCTGTCCTCTCTAATTATGATGAAGATGGTCCCGGCAACTTGAAGCTCTTTCACCTGTCCTCTCTAATTATGATGAAGATGGTCCCGGCAACTTGAAGCTCTTTCACCGCAGCGCCCACAACTGGACAAACACGTACAACTCGTCCATACGTGCCTGCGAGTATCCCCTCCGCTGTGGAGATCGGCTGAGGATAATCCTCATCCTGCTCACTTTGTCTTTTGTGGGAGCAGCGCTTGCATGGGTCCCTCCTTCCGTCAACGGGCCTGGAGCCTAACGGAGTTTTCCAAACGGAAGGGCATTTATCTGAGGTGAATTACGGGGAAGGTTAACCTTCCCCAACGAGGTAAGCATTTATCCCCTGCTGCACTCCATCTCCCCTGCTGCTGCTCCATCGCCCCTGCTGCTACGCTCCATCCCGCTCCATCCCTGCTGCGCTCCATCCTTGCTGCGCTCCATCACGTGGAAGACCAACTCCCTTATCCAAAGCTCCCTTATCCAACGCCCCTCCATCGCTGGCCATATTGGTGGAATACTCTGTTAACACTGGCCTTATCCATTGCTCCCACTCCCTACTCCTTCGCAACTCCAGCCTGAGGCCTCCCGTTTGAGGTGTGCTCCAAGGTTCGCTCCCACCCTCACCTGCAAAGTTTGCTGGCTGTACCCGCTCCAACGTTCGCCCTTCCTTTGCTCCAAGGATCCACAAAGCAATAGCCTCTAAGGCTCGCTGCCCCGACGTCAAGCCTCAGGCCCTCCAAGCAAGACACCTCATACTCAGTAAGCAACATTCTACTAACCCGTTTGTTTAGTCTAAGGCAAACTAATAGTCATGAATGTAATCACGCACTCTGTGAATATAATCTCACTATCTCTGGTTTTTTTTTTGTAACGCCGAAATTTTTAAAATCCCCAATCTCTTTTTCCTTTTGTTGGCCAATCTCTCCATGTTGAATGTAATAGCATGATGTGTGAATATAATTTTTGCATTAAGAACATTTTTTTTTGGTAATGTAAACCTTCATAACCAATCACACACCCATGTGAATTTGGTGTGGAGGTGTGTAGGAGCTTATCTTAGCCACCAAGAACGTCACAAACCATGGCCGGTAAAAATTTCAAGCGCGGAGTGGAGGATGAAGGGCACTATTGGTTTGTTTGCTTGGTCAAAAAATGCCCGCTTCAACGCAAGAAGTTCACAACTCTAAGGACATTTAACAACCACAGGCGAATTATACACAACATGTCTCCTATTCCACACTTGAAGCGCGGTCCGAAGATAAAGCGAGTATGCAAAGATAAGAAAAGTGAGGATGCATCATGTGCTTCTCGCCACCTACAACGATCGATAAAGCGCTCGTTCTCGGTCGAAGAGAGGTATGCCAATTGTAGGGCTCAGGCAAAATACAGGGCAAAGCTTAGTGCCAAAAAATTATGGAAAACCTTGCCTTGCAAAGAAGGGATAGATGAAGCACAGTGGATTGAGGAGCATGTTCAAGGTTTCATGGCTACCTGGGACGCTCCAGCTCGTAAGGAGAAGCGTTTGTCCCGAACTTCCGAGAAGGTTCTCGGAAAGAAGCAAGCCCGTCAAGCCTCCATGGCTACATCCCTCGTCCCTGAGTCAAAGTGTGATAATCCTTTTGTTGATGATTCCTCGGAGGAGGACTAAGGACCTATTTGCATCTTGTGCTTTGTATTCAAAATGCAACTATTGTAATCTCTATTTGGAAATGACATTGTAAGCCTTATTTATTGTGAGTCATAATACAAGGAGGACTAAGGACCTATTTGCATCTTGTGCTTTGTATTCAAAATGCAACTATTGTAATCTCTATTTGGAAATGACATTGTAAGCCTTATTTATCCATGTTAATCTTTTCATTCATATTAGTCTCCACTCTTTATTATGTTTCCTCCAAGTTTAATATTGCTATGTAATCTCAATGAGTTTAAAGCTAAGAGAGAGAGAGAGAGAGAGAGAGAGTTTCTACCTACATGATCATATGACTTTGTGCATTATGAAGGATCCACCCATTTTTAAAGCAAATTAGAAGGCTAGAGACACAATTACAACATTTGTATACAGTCATCTCAAAATATGCAAAAAATAATCCATAATTGATGACATGTTCCTAGGTAGACATTCAATTCAATGTTTCAAGATTAACAATAACATCAATGATTAGGTTGTCTTGATGTAGCTTGCTTGTCTAGTTTTTTTTGCATCGTTACAGGAGCCTTCTTCTTGGGCCTTTGGAAAGGCTTTGCACTCTCATGTGGTGTTCTTCGCCTAGCAAGACTTCGTTCCACAAATGGCTTCTTTCGAACAATGCTGTTATCATAACCATCTTCCACAACCTGAAACTGAAGTACACAATCTGTCGCCTCGCTAGCATCTTTTACATCACAAAATTTATGCTTCATTCGCCTCATTAGGGACGCTAGATGTTGAAGTAGTCTCATGTCATCACCTGCATGAGGAAAATTTCAAAATTAGAGGCTCACCGTTTTCTTAAAAAACAAATAGAGACTCTCCAAATTTTTACGGCAACACTGACATACAAATGAACTTCGATTGCCTACTCACCTATACTCTCCATTTCCCAAGCGGATCGTTCCGTTTTGCAAGAAGCATAGGAAGTGCTCTGGAATATTTTGCCTAATATGAGATTCAATCCAGTGACTGTTCTCACTTCCATACAATACAAAACATGCTACTTGAATCTTTCCTAAAAGCAGCCATAGGAGCAAATGTCCCAAATTTTGGGGTGGCCTAATACGAAAGTCACATTCAAACCAAAAAGCCCATCTGGTATGAGGATCACTTGGCATGTATGTCAATGGGAAACCATACATCCATGGCACTTTTTCATCTGCCTTGTCAAATATTATTTTTCGCACGTGCCTGGGAATGCTTAGAGCCATGCCATCAATGAAATCTTGCAAATTCGTCTCTAACTCTGCCAAAATAGGGTTGCCTTAGCCACACGTTGTATACAAGAGGTAAGCCTATTCCATGAGATAGACACACAATGATTTATTACAAGCTTCTCTTGGACATTATACCTGGACTTTCGGGATCCCCTGGCATGGCAATGCGCAATCTTCTTTGTGGTGCCAGCATAGGAATCTTGACATGACCATGTCCCATATGTCCTATGCCATTTTGAGCAAAGCAGAGGAATCTGTCGGGTATGTGTGGTCTCACTTGCTGCTCTATCCATGGTCCCTCACCATTTGTTTCCAAACAAAAACAAATTACTTGTATTTTGCCTAGAACTATCCACATAAGCAAAGGTCCCATATTTTGGATGGGATAAAATTGAAACTTCTTTTCCAAGATGTAAACCCACCTCGTATACAAAGATGTGGGCATGTAGTATAATGGAAGACCACACTCCCAATTTGATTGGGCTTGCACAAGCCCATATATTTTTGTTTTGATGCTAGAGGGTAACTTTCCCATGTAGTGCTTGAAGATAGAAATTTCAATAGGGTCGATTGCTATGTGTTCCTCAGCTTCCCCTTCTGAAGTCGATTCCATATCTGCTACAAGTACATAAAAGCAACCAAGTAAACACATTTGCATGTATTTTTCTACACATTGCCACACCTTGGCTCTGACCCTACCAAAGAATACCTAGTGCATGAACCGGAAAATTATGCAATCACCTCTAAGTCCATCGGGACTTAATGCCATATCAATGTCATGTGACTCCTTTGATGACATGGTAGGAAAATATTTTGTCTTTTCCTTGAAGGTGGAAATCCAAGCACAGGCTTTTGCTATATCTAATCTTGGTGCCCCCTTGAAGACCATGTCTGCTACAAGTATGCACAAATTCATTAAAAGAATGTTCTTTGGTCTCACCCTTCCCTATGAATGAAAACTCCTTTGAGCAATGACACACATGCATGCAGTGGAAGAAAAAATCACCTGCGATCTCGACTGCTTCATCCAAGTCTGACATAATTGACTTCAATAACATTTCTCGATTGTGTGGGTCCTGGTACGAAGTATCTGCATGAAATTCTAGCCAATCACATGTGTGGGCATGAAGTGTAGGTGTTGGACCAAGCGTACATCTCATTGCAAAATAAAATGACATAATTTCATGAGTTTATTATGTGTACCTTTACCTGAACGTTCATGTGGATGTAGTGTCGAGTCATGTACATGCACTCTTGTTGTTGGAGCATGTGATGAAGAGGAAGCACCAATCTTGTCCTGGTACAAGTTGTGGCACTTGCGAACGATCGTGTGCACCTCTAAGCCCTGAAGAAGCATAACTTTGATTTGATGCTTGCACACATTCCCTTTCTTGGACCAGTTACAATTGCAGCAGGCCCATTCAGAGATGGCATTGTACACGGTGTAATAATGTTCGCGTTTGCTTTCACTCAGAACTGATGCAGTGCGTCCATCCCTTGAAAATGTAACAGATGCATCGCTAATATTGAGGGCTCTTGTGACAGAATGCTCTATTAGCCGTTCGATGTTAAAGTTATGCTTAAAGCCCTTCTCTTTAAGAACATCCATATACCAGTAGTAGGGTAAGCAGGCTGATGTAAGCTTATGTACCAGCCAATCTAGACGTCGCCCATATATTTTTTTCTTCTCACATAAAAAGCGAGACTTCAGAGTTGCGTGGTATGACTCGATTGCCCCGTTCGTGTCTTGATTTGCATGTGGGAGAGTACGTGCTGCTCGAACCCACATAGCTGTAGCACAACTAAGCAAGAGAGAGGTTACGCACGATTTGTAGACCCAATAGACAAGTCAGCATATAGAGAAGTAACACCACCTTGAGTATGGATATGTCCGAACTTACGTAAGCGATGGGCCCATCGATCTTGAAAATACTCTAGGAACTTCGATTCCTCGACAAAGTCTTCTATGAATTGGTCAATCTCCATCTCAACCTCAACCATCAATTGCTTGTCAGACCATGATTTATCACGTCCCATATGCATGATTAATCCCAACCTCTTAAAAATCTCGGCACGTTTGGGCCAATCGTTGACCTTTTTAATGACATGCTTTAACCAGCACCGTCGAACATGCCAAAGGCATAAATATATAGGTACATTGAAGACACGTCTACATGCATTCAAAAAAAGAGTAAGTAAGCTATTAGGAGGTCTTAAATTAGCAGAGACTGAGAACACACAAATGACAATATGCATTATCCAATAAGTATGTGTACCTCAAAGCTTGGATTTCTGCAGCTGCATCATCTACCATAAAGGCATTGATATCCCACGACTTGTTGAAGTCAAGGACACGATTGCGTAACACTCTCAACCAATATTCGGCCACATCCGTAGTGGAACTCGAGGTGATCACCCAAGCAACCGGAACTCCATTACGATGTGGATCAAAAACCAACATAGTGTACAATTGAAACTACAAGGTAGCCAAAGTGTAGCTATCATTATATTACTAGAACATGAAAGAAATATAGGATGAGAATGAGAATGAAAAATGCAGTTATAATAAGGTGTAGAGAAATATAAACTCTTACCTTATACACATTTGTTCCAAATGTTGAGTCTAATGCAACCAAGTTATCATTTCCAAACTCACTCATCTTCTGTAGTTGCCAAGGCGTTTGGATACCAAGGATGAAGTCATGGTGATTGTCTTGTTCTTGATATACGAAGACATGGTCTCTATTCTCAATCATCCACATTCGTATGCTTTGGGCATCATTGGAGTGTAGTTCATACGTACTCGAAGCTAAACGCTTTGCAATATTAAGTACATCCCTAATGGAAACAAAATCGTCTCTTTGATAAACACAATCCGGGCTTAACTGTTGCCTCTGATGCACCATTGCAATGTGCTTGTCCAAAACTTGTGAGGGAGTGAACCCCTTACACAACATATTGAATATCCATTGTTTCCTGTCTAAGGATAGCCATGGGGCAAAAGCAAGGTTGGGATCACTTATAATATCCATAGAATTTCCATGGCAAATAGTGTCATCCAAGTTAGTGTGATGCATGTGAATGTATGAAATGCATGCTACGTCAACCCAATGATACAACTGCTTTACCACAAAATGGCATTGGCAGCCTACTGCATTCCGCCCATGCATTGCATGAGGCCTAGATCCTTTTCCTAACTTTGGAACTTTGTTGGGATCCACAGGGAGTAGTAGAGCATTTTTGGCATCCAAGGGACCGAAGGAGCACCAATACCTACACCACACCCATATTGCAATGAGGGAGGACCTATTAACAACAAAGGATCGAACTCAACATAAATTTGGCATCCAAGGGACCGAAGGAGCACCAATACCTACACCACACCCATATTGCAATGAGGGAGGACCTATTAACAACAAAGGATCGAACTCAACATAAATTGATAAGAGCTTACGTTTTTTTAAGTAACCAAGAATTGTCTTTTGACTTTTTGAGGCACCCATCCTTTTTATGTTCTGTCTTTTGGATGCGAAAGCTTGTAGGGAACATCGAGTTTTGGCTCTCTCCCTCAATGAAGTCGTCAACACGATCCATGTTGATGTATGCTATGCGACAGACCTTGTATCGAGATCCAAGGTCTTCAACAAGATCCCAATGCAGGTTGCTTGCATTAAATAACCCAATGGGAGGTGTCTGCAATTTGCTGATATGGTATCCAGAATAAGTTTGTTTCAAGCAAATTGCTTTTTTCTCAATGTCTTGAAGCCTGTCATCGAAGAAGTTTAGAAATAGGTAAAAAGGATTTAAAAAAAACACAACCACCATGATTGAATAGAAAGGCACAACGTACGCAGTCACTGGGAGGGAAGCCATGGGGTCGACGGTGGATGGTAATCTTCACAGAGATGCTTTTGTAATTCTTGCAGATGCCCACGTGTTGGCCTCCCGAACCTATAGAACAAGCGAGGGCCAAGAAGACGTAAATAACTATGAGGAAGAAGGAGATCCAAAGGGGGGATTAATGGAGGGAGTAACGTTTGGGGAGTAAGGGGACACATGTAGTATTGGTGGAAGGGGACACATGGAGTATCGGTGGAAGGACAGATGGAATATTGGTGGAAGGGGACACATGGAAGGGGACACGCGTCGACTTTGTGGCTGGAGCAATCGACCCATGAAAGCGCTGCAGGTGAAGGTGGGAGCAAACCTTGGAGCACACCTCGAACGGGAGGCCTCAGGCTGGAGTTGCGAAGGAGTAGGGAGTGGGAGCAATGGATAAGGCCAGTGTTAACAGAGTATTCCACCAATATGGCCAGCGATGGAGGGGCGTTGGATAAGGGAGCTTTGGATAAGGGAGTTGGTCTTCCACGTGATGGAGCGCAGCAAGGATGGAGCGCAGCAGGGATGGAGCGGGATGGAGCGTAGCAGCAGGGGCGATGGAGCAGCAGCAGGGGCGATGGAGCAGCAGCAGGGGAGATGGAGTGCAGCAGGGGATAAATGCTTACCTCGTTGGGGAAGGTTAACCTTCCCCGTAATTCACCTCAGATAAATGCCCTTCCGTTTGGAAAACTCCGTTAGGCTCCAGGCCCGTTGACGGAAGGAGGGACCCATGCAAGCGCTGCTCCCACAAAAGACAAAGTGAGCAGGATGAGGATTATCCTCAGCCGTGGAGGTGGAGATCAATTCAGTCTATGTGATCCAGCGACTAACGAGTGCAGCTGTCCACAAGGTTACGGTTGTAATACAAGCTTCGATTGCACAAGGAAGGAAGCGAGCGGATACGATTTCGTTTCAGTAAATGTCTCCTTTCATCCTCAGCTCCATGCGTTTTCAGTCTTGTCTCCACAGGACTGCAAGATTTTGTGTGCGCAAAACTGCACGTGCAGAGCGGCTCTTTATGATTCTTATGGTCATTCGTGCTCCCTCTTCTCGATACTCCAGACGGTGCTGAAAGGGGAGAACGGAAACCAGATTCTTTTCCTGAAAGTTGTGAAGGAGAGAACCTCCATCATACGGATCGTCATAGTAACAGTTGGTGGATTTGCATCGTTCGTGGTATGTCTCAGCTTAATAGTATATTGTTTGTGTTATAAGCGGAGGAGATTAAGTCAGGCCAAAGCGAGAGCTGACGAGCTCTGTTTACATGCACTCCCTCGACTTCCTCCAAGATTTTCTTATCGAGATCTCCAATCTGCCACCAAGGAATTCTCATCTAAGCTCGGTTCTGGAGGCTTTGGGTCCGTGTACGAAGGTGTTCTTCCTTCTGGTATCAAAGTGGCTGTCAAGAAGTTGGATGGAGGAAGCGGAAGCAGCTGGGATCAGTTTCGGGCTGAAGTGGCAACGATCGGCAGCGTGTCTCATGTAAATTTGGTGACCTTGAAGGGTTTCTGCACAGAGGGAGATGTGGGGTTGCTAGTGTATGAGCACATGAGTAATGGGTCGCTGGATAAATGGCTGTTTGAGAAAGAAGGCAACGGGGAGGAATTAAGCCGGAGGGTGCTGGATTGGGAAGCGAGGTGCAGGATTGCGTTGGATACGGCGAGGGGGTTGGCATACTTGCATGCAGAGAGTGCGGAGAGGATAGTGCACTGCGATGTGAAGCCAGAGAACATCCTACTGGACGACGAGTTACGTGCCAAGGTTGCAGATTTCGGGCTGGCAAAGCTGATGGGCCGTAGGGATACGAGCTTCCAGGTGACGACGCTGAAGGGAACGCGAGGGTACGTGGCACCGGAGTGGCTACAGAATGCAACAATCACGGCCAAGAGCGATGTGTATAGCTTGGGAGTGGTGCTCCTGGAGCTCGTGAGCGGAAGGCGGTGTCTGAAAGACCAGAGGGACTATTTGCCAATGCGGGCAATGCGCGTCGCAGCAGGCATCAAGACAGGGCTGCATGAACATGACGATGCGGAGGAGGACGACGGGGAGGACAATGGTCTGTGGGAATTGCTTGACAATCGCTTGCGGGGTGGCGTGCCTCTCGCCAAACTGGAGCACTTTGTACAAATAGCCCTTCAGTGTGTCCTGTGGGAGCCCAGTTCACGACCATCCATGGCCACCGTCGTTCAAATGCTCGAGAACCTCATCAACACCCCTTCCCAGCTGCCCGCTCCCACCTTCCCACCCTCTCCCTCTCCTCACTCCTTCGTCCCTCACTCCCCCTCCCTCTCCAACTCCACCTCCATTTCTCTTTCTACATCTACTGCCGCCTCCACCTTCCACTTCTCCATGCCTTCCAGTCGTGACACTCAGAGTGATACGGATGGCTCCCCTCTTCTTGCCTGTTATGCACCATTATCTTGTCAAAATTAAGCGAGGGCTGGCTCCCCTCTACTTGCCTGTTATGCACCATAATCTTGTTGAATTTTTTAGCTACTTTGACCATTTAAGATCTTCAGTCTTGTATAAATATTAAGGTCTCATGTAAATGTATATTTGTAGGTCGTTGTGTTCTTCTTTCTCTCACACGTGCTATCATTACGGTAGGCACCCTAGAGGGAAGTTTTGGTTTTAAGAGCTCTCCTTGAGCCACGTCTTCTATCCTAACCCCTTGATCTTAAATTGATATCAAGGGCTACAAAAACTCCTCCAAATTTGAGTTTTCCAAATTTGAGTTTGCTTTTTGTCGATTCTTGCTTTACAATTCAACAATCTATGCACACTATGCTTTTCGTCAATCTGATTAATATGATTAAAGTGATTAAATCCTCCACCCTCCAAACGTTCCCTATTCCATAACCAAATACTGCTAGGCTGGCTCTCTTGCCTCATCGAAGGGAGGGAGCTTTCTCAATTGGACGTTGGACTATGCTCAAGAATAGTGCTAGCTCTAGTGGCCTTCCGTTGGGCTCTTGCCATGCCTATGACATGTAACAAGAGAAAAACAGAGCTAGCTCGGCGTTTTTCTATTGCAATCTACTCCAGTTTTCATGTGAGGAATCAAGGACCCAAGAGCCTACTGGTGTTTGGGCATATGAAGCTCTGCACGGGTATCAACTTTGGAAACAACAAATCTCCTACTGTTGAAAGGTGTTGTTGTGATGGACTAAGGGTGTGGAACAGGTATATTAAGGTGTAAAATGTTTGGCAAGAACATGCATATGAAATGAATGACAACAAAAGTAGCTTGTTGAGGAACATGCATATGATATGAATGACAATAAAAGTAGCTAGGTTGTGGACAGCTGCACTTGTTAGTCGCTAGATCACATAGACTGAATTGATCTCCACAACGGAGGGGATCCTCGCAGGCACCTATGGATAAGTTGTACGTATTTGTCTAGGTGTGGGCGCTATTGTGGTGAAAGACATTCAAGTTGCCAGGACCATCTTCATCATAATTAGAGAGGACAGCAATAGTCCTAAAATCAGTGCCGTTTGGCGGAAGTGAAGTTTGTGGAATCGTTGCTAGGAGCATGGCTTCTTAATGAGGCTAGAGATGAGGGGCAAAATGATAGTGGAAAGGTTTGAAGCTTAATGTGAAGAGTGATATCGTAATACAACTAAGCCCCATATAAGGGTGGCTTTCTTCAACAACGATTTGTGACCACCTACACATTTCGTCAATGGAGAGCCCCCTCACGCTCGTGAGCACTAGTCAAGCCCCCTTTGGAAATGTTCACACATGTCGGCATAAGGATAACAACGATACAGATGGGTTGGAGATGAGGAAAATAATAAAAAGCAAGGCCCGCCAATTGGTTTTGAAAAAAATATGGTAGAGAGATCTGGAATAATAGAAGAAGGAAGGAGCAAAGGAAGAAAGCTATGACTAAATCAATGGAACAAGAAGAGGATAACTAGTTTGACAAAAAAATAACCAAAAAAGAAGAGAATAACGAGTTCGGTAAAAAAAAGTTAGGAAACACAATGACAATGAACATGTTATCTCCTAGGCATGTTCAATTTATCATAGCTTCTCTAGCATTTTAAACCAAGCTAATCGCTATCTTCTATTTCCATATTATTTGGTCATGGGCGTGTTCATCTACAATTTCTTCCTTGTCTTATTCATGAGAACTCTTTATTCAAACTTGCCATCTTCTTCCCCATCTCTGACCCATCTCCATCAACTCCATGTTTGTTATTGTCACTATCATTATGAGTATGTTCTTCTTCATCAATCTACTCTTACACCCATGTTGTTGGTAATCATACTCTTCCTTTCTATATGGTTGATGTCCTTTTATGTACTTCTTTCACAACAAGACAAAGCACCCACAGACGTGCACATAGACGCGTTTCCTTAACTTAAAAAAAACTTACGAGTGTGTCTATTTGCACGTCTATAGGCACATCTATATAACAGACAAACGCACCTATAGACACGCTTTTAGACGCTCTGTAGAAATTTTAAAAAAATAGAAAGATGCATACATAGATGCACTTATAGACGCTCTACAGAATTCTTTTTTTTAATAAAAGCAAAATTTTGTGTGGTTGAACAGAATCTTGTGTATGTTGTGTATGCTATGTGGTTACAAGAATCCCATTTCCACATTGTGCAATTCAATTCTTACAGCCAACCACATTTTAATTAGCACAATTCCAAGCACGTCTATAGCCAATGATTACAATTCCGAATAAAATATTACAACTCCAAAACGTTTAGTTCACAAGGCATTCATTGAAAGCCAAAAAAATAATAGGAGTGTATATTAATTCATAGCCCAAAAAGTGCTTGTATGTACATATAGCACGAAGCCTAGCCACGTCTTGTGGCTTCAAGTACAAAAAATAAGAGGAGTGTAAATACAAGAGAGGCACAAAGCCAAGCCAATAGCTTCAAGTACAAAAAAGAGTAGCTAGGACTACTTCTACAACTAAGTTCTAAGCATCCTCGCTCCCTTCTTTGCTCCCTTCTTCGCTTCCTTCTTCCTCATCTTCTTCCTCGTAATCAACCGTAGGGCCTTGTAAATGAGGGACAACATGTATCAATATATGAAAAATCAAATCTTTATTTACAATATTGACATTATTTAATTACTTTTAAAAACCTGGGGGGCGCTCTAGTAGCCCGGATATACTGCTTCTCAGTAATTAACCCATCATCATAGAAGTGCCTCCATGTATCTCCTCTACGATGGTGGCGGTGGTAGGTTGTCTCAACAGGAGTAGGGTACCTACCCACGATATCACTTGAGCTACAAGATGATACAATTTGCGAAGGGGTTAGTACAAAGAAACAACCTCCTAATAAACCACATAAACACAATATAATTTGAGATCGATACTTACAAATAGGGCCTCCCATGATTCAACACCCCCTGCTCCAAAATGCACGTTTCCATATTGTTCCATTTGGATCCTTCGTGCCTCCACGTGTTGCAAACTAGGGTGCGCCTTCGCTTCCTTCATTGCTTTCTTCCACTCATGCTTGTGAGCAGTGTGGGGCTGGCCCCTTGGTGGTTGACCTCCCTCTCTCCTAGCAATCTCGACTAGTGCCTACCTCTTAAAGCGAAGATCTTTTATTGGCAAGTATCATAACAATCTTTGACTTGGCCCATTTATCTGTGAACTGAACATTGGGGGGATTGGGATGCCTAGAGTGAACAGCAGCAAGGGTCTCATCAACCAAATTTTCTAGCTGGCCTTTGTAGTGAATAAAGCAATCTCTGTAGTTGTTAACAATTACAGAGCGCATGAAGGCCATGATGTCCTTCCCCCGTGCATCCATCAAGATGCCTCCTGTCTGAGTGATGTCATAAAAGATCGTACCATCACCCTCTGGCATGTTTGCATCATCTGAATCATCCCCGCCCCCACCATTACCCCCCCCAAAGCACTGTGCCATGCATCCCCCACCGCTCTCCTTGCTACTATGCCTGTTGCCCTATCGTGTCGAGCGAGTACGCTAACCACTTGTAGTTGGAGAAGCGACTCTCGACTACACGAGAGTATGCTGACCACTCGTAGCTGGAGAAGTGACTCTTGACAGCACAGGATTACACAGGTGGCTCTGTGAGGCAGAAGGGCCTCCTAATCGTAGGGGGGGAGAAGGGGCTCGGCTCTGTAGCTAACTGGGCTATCTTGACTCCACTGGGGTAATCTCATCTGATGTGGGGTTGGGGTGGTTTGGAGTCTGTACTACCGACTCTTGGGGGGTGTTTGGAGTACCCGTCATGTATGTGTATAACTCCCCAGGAGTGGGAGGGTGCTCCAAAATGTTATATAACTCCCAAAAGATGGCATCCCGAAGATCAGGTGAGGCTGAAGAGCTTCATGGCCACATGATGAACTGAAGAAAATAAAAGAAGAAGATTACCATTGAGCATGCCCTCTTTCCATCATGCATGCCCTCGTCACGAGATGCAAAAGAAAAAATAGAGTGACAGCCTGACATTGAGCAAGCATTTACAGACTCCTGCATTCTTTGAATTAGAGTGACAGAAGTCTGTATCTGCTTGCTCAATGTCAGGCTATTGAAGCTTCACGTGGGGAAAAAGAGAGAAGGAAAGAGAGGAGAAAAGAGAGGAAAAGACAGGAGAAAAAGAGAGAAAAAGAGAGGACAAAAAGGAGAAAAAAGAGAAAAAGAGAGGAGATAAGAGAGAAAAAGAGACAAAGTGAAAAGAGAAAAAGTGAGGATAAAAGAGAGAAAAAGAGAGAAGGAAAGAGAGGAGAAAAGAGAGGAAAATAGAGGAAAGGAGAGGAGAAAAAAGAGAGAAAGAGAGAGGAGATAAGAGAGAAAAAGGCAGGAGAAAAGAGACGAAAAGAGAGGATAAAAGAGAGAAGGAAAAAGAGAGAAAAAGTGAGGATAAAAGAGAGAAAAAGAGAAGGAAAGAGAGGAGAAAAGAGAGGAGAAAAAAGAGAGAAAAAGAGAGGAGAAAAAGGAGAAAAGAGAGGAGAAAAAAGAGAGAAAAAGAGAGGAGATAAGAGAGAAAAAGAGAGAGAGTGAAAAGAGAAAAGTGAGGATAAAAGAGAGAAAAAGAGAGAAGGAAAGAGAGGAGAAAAGAGAGGAGAAAAAAGAGAGAAAAAGAGAGGAGATAAGAGAGAAAAAGAGAGAAGAAAAGAGACAAAAAGAGAGAAGGAAAGAGAGGATAAAAGAGAGAAGGAAAAAGAGAGAAAAAGTAAGGATAAAAGAGAGAAGGAAAGAGATGAGAAAAGAGAGGAAAAGAGAGGAAAAGAGAGGAGATAAGAGAGAAAAAGAGAGGAGAAAAGAGAAGGAAAGAGAGGAGAAAAGAGAGAAAAAGAGAATGGAATCCCTTAATTTCTCATTCATGCAATCCCTTTCTTCATTCATACAATCCCTTTCCATCACTTATTTCCATCATTTATGCAATCCCTTTCTTGGAAGGGGAAGGGGAAGAGAAAAGGAAGGAGAAGGGGAAGGGGAAAGGGAAGAACACACAAGAAAAACTATCGTAGCGCATCTATAGACACGTCTAACAGTGCGACTATCTGTTTTTCCAAAAATTAGATGCACTGTTTGATGCATCTATAGACACGCTCCGACAGACACCTTTTTGAAAGAAACTGAAAAGGACATGCACCCGACCCCAAAAAGAACAACACTAGTACCAAAAACATCCCTTCCCTGCATACAACAAAGGACGAATCCAAAGAGAGCAACTTCCAAAGAAGACCAACTGCCAAGAGACTTACCTTGGATAGAGGTATGGAACCTTCTTGTCGTTCTTCAAAGCCGCTTCTCTTCCTTGTTCACCCTCTTCTCTTGTATGCTTGGGGATGACTGTGTAAGCCTAGAGATGAGTGTGGGTGCTTAGAGATAAGTGTGGATGCCTGCAGCTGTGTCTGTTAATAGGAAAGCAAGCCGCGCGATGCTAAAAGTATGTGAAGGAAAGCAAGAGCGCTAAAAGTAGGTTTGAAAATCGGCTCCCAGTCTGCGCGTCTAAACATGCATCTAAAAGCGTATCTAAATGCGCATCTATTAGTGTAGCTATACTATGTTTTAGATGCACCTATAGACGCATTCCATAGTGTAGATCTGGTGTTAGACGCACTTTTAGATGCTACACAGTGTTTTGACATTTACAACTCATGCAAGAACACATTTTTTGGGTTGTTTATCTGTAGGATGTATTCATCTTCAACAAGTAGCTCCAGTGAGGATGAATCCCTCTGTATCCACCATCGCAAAATGTGGTTGGAGCAAAAAATCAAATGTATGTGTGATCGATGTCGAGGAAACATGTATCGTGCATCCAAAATTACACTCAATCACGTCTCAAAGTATGGAGAATGGGATGCGATCGTAAATATGGTAAGTGTTAAAGAGTTAAGGTTGATTGAGATACCTATGGGTGTTCATGTGTTTGATATATGATCCTTTTTTAATTTGATACAGGATGCAGTGCCACACCCGCATATATTGCCCTATGCTCGTCATGAGGAGGCAAAGCGTCGGCGATATGAGGTGGGATCTTCAGGAGGGACCATTATGGATGGATGCATGGAGTGAGTGATGGTGATAGTAGCCCTCTGCCATTACCTCATGAGGCCGTGGAGGAGGAGGTGTTTGATGATATGGTGCAGAATTTATATGTCCATCAATCCTCAAGTAAGGATGATAGCATTGATCAAGACTCTTTTTACTGCAGCATCAACTCCACTGTTTGAGGGGTGCACATTCTCTATTCTATGTATCTCCCTTGAGTTACCAAACTTGCAGACCATCTATGGATGGAGCAATGCAAGTTTGAATGCATTACTCAAGTAATCTTTAATGAGCCTATGTCTCTCACTAGAATACGACCTAAGATCCTAAGCTACACTCATACTACAAACGATGCCACTGATATTTGTATAGGTAATAAAAATCCTTGGCACCTGCATACCTTGAACACCCTGCTCTTCCTACAAAAGCCATGGGAAAGGGCCTAGAGGGACATTCTGGGGTAGCACCCAACAACTGAAGAGAGAAATTTTAATATCCACCATGAGATTATGTTTAAAATGGATGAAGGGCCCAGCTTCAAATAGGTCATATGCATGTACCTTCAATTTTTAAATCTCCATGCACATCATATATGAACATTCAAGGACATGCATGACACACATTTTTGGGAGCCCCAATTCTCTTTTTGTCAAATCTCACAAAGGCTTTTTGACCACCACTCCCTCGTGCAATCCATGCGCTCCAGGGATGGATCAACTACAGGAAGGGGCATGTTAAACCCAATAGAGCATAAGAAAGGTTAGAATAGGAATAGAATCCTGCCTTGGCATGGCTAAGTTCTTGTACATGAGAAATAGGGAGAGTGGTAAGGAGGAGCAGGGTTGTCCCTCCCTTCAAAAGCTGCTATCTATAAAATCTAGAAAGTAGACTTCAATAGGGAGAGTGGTAAGGAGGAGCAGGGTTGTCCCTCCCTTCAAAAGCTGCTATGTATAAAGCTAGAAGGTTGACTTTTGGTCTTCAATTATAAGTGTGCAAGTTTGAGAAATAGAATAATTCCTTCTCTCCAAGTGGTTTTGTCTATGTTTCTCATATTCTTGCCTTTGTGAATTCCTCTCACCCCCTTTGCCCTTCTTGCTTCATGCATTCCCTGCCCTTCTCTCTCTCTCTCTTTTCCCCTCTTCCTTCTCTCCTTCGCCTCTCTTTCTCTCTTGAGGATTCACATTGTTGCAACTCTGGGAGCCATTGAAGTGACACCTTGGACCGTATGAGCTTGCATTGCTCCCACAAGGAGTAGTAGGAGGTGTGGAGTTCTCTTGGCATTCCTCCAAGGTCCCCTCTTCTTGTGGAGTCACTTCCAGAGACTACACACTCTAATAGACTAATTGTGCACATCTATATGCTTGGTCCAACCATGGAAAACTAGCCTTTCTAACTACTTGTAAGGACCCACCACATGTGCTAGTATGTATGCTAGGCACATAGTCTACTTTTTACATGGATACTTGTATAAAAAGTTTGATGCCCTTAATTTTGATTTAGAGTGAAAATTTTCCATTGTCGGGTACTTTTCAATTTTCCATGATATAAATGTTGTTTGCAATCTAAAACTAATCTTGACTTGGAATTATCATCCACACTTCCTACCCAGTTTACATCTATAAATCTATTTGAAATAGTTTTTTTTTCTCTAAAAGTTTTGGGCACATACATATCTGGGTTCCATCAGGGGATGCCACCCTTACAAATATTGGCCATTTTTTATAAGATGCTATACAAGACACTAGATAATCTTTGCAAATGAGTCAATTGGGAAATTGAATCAAACACCCTACATAGTGGGACTAGAACCATACATAGCAAGAAAGTCATGATCATTGATAATCCTAATAGTAGTCATCATTGGGCCAAATTCAATGCAATTTGAGGGGCATGATTGTACAATCTTGGAGAGGTTAGACATGGAAGTCCTACATAGCCCATGAATTCAAGGGGTATTAAAAAACCCCCTAATTATATATTTTTGAGGTTTAGATATACCCCTTATGTACCCCTTTTCATCGTTAAATTACCCCTTACATATGGAAACTTTCACTTTTCAAATTAATACATCCTTGTATATTTTTTGTAACCCCACAAAATTAAAAACCGTATCTGTCAAACTCACATGATATCTTACATAATTTTGACTAATCTCCCTGAGTGTACAATATTTCCACTCTAAGATCATGGAAGTTCTTAAACAAGTAGTGATCTATGCATGCGTGGGATGGGGACCATTGTTCCCACATGGACAAGGACAAATATAAGGATCCACAAAGTGGAGTGTCCCCACAATGAATGAAAACCTAGGCCTCCCTAATTGGATGCTGAGTTCTTATCCATTTCCTGACGAATATCGCACATTAGGAAAAAGGAAACTCATTTTTGAGCCCTATAAGAAATTCACAATTTCTTCTTTTTTCTTTCCTCCAAAATACACAAAAATAGATTTTCAGTGAAGGCTTCTATAGATTCTCCCTTTAAAGTGGACTTTCCCCTAGTCTTGACTCGTGCTGGCAATAAATTCTATCTCAAGACCCCATAATTAGCCTTTATATATCTTTCTTTTTTTTTTTGGAAGTGTCATGAAGAATTAACATGGACTTATCATGGTAAGTCCCCATTGATAACACTTTGTTTTATAAAAATTTGATGAGGGTGTGAAGCAATGGAACAACATTGCTCAAGCAAAAGAAAAAAGGCAACATGCAACCATGCCACTGAAGAACAGTCCAAAAAGAAGAGACTCTACCATCTCCATATTAATTTAGAATTAGATTATGTGCAAGTGCAAAAATGATAGAAGGGTCCACAAGTAGGTGACATGATAAGAGAGAACATGAGGATATAAGGCTTACATCATATTGATTTATGGTGTGATGGATGAATTTATCCAAAATGTCCGATTAGAAACTCTACTCCATTTTACAATCTTACAATGCTACTGAAGTTTGTGGGAGGGAAGTGATCAAGAATGGTTACAACTCCATTTTCAAAGCACTTTCATCAACCTTGAAAGACCAAAGGATAAAATGTGTGCTCTTATCAAAGCCTACAAAAGTATGGCGATTAAGAGCCCTGGATAATTATATTAAACATTTTTTTCATCTTGAAGGGTGTAAAAATTTGACAAGGAAAGCACTTTGTATAACCCATGGAACAACATTTTTGTCAATCTTCAACAAGTACAAAGAAAAATGGTTGAATTTTATGGTGTCACATTTGGAGAGTGCCAAAGATGTCTCAAATTTGTTATAAAGTTGGATGGATGTATAATTGTCAAGGAGAAAAATATTGAATGAGAGACCATGACACTAATGAATAGATTTCTCGATCCATCAATTACAAAATCAAACTCAAAACACTTCAATGTGCAATAACAAAAGCACACTTCAATGTGCAATAAGAAAAGCACGTTTGATGGCTAGGCTCATTTGAGGTGAGCACATACTTGGATTTTAAATGATTCTTCATAAGCAAAATGTATTAACGTTTAATTCTTCCATTGCACAACTCAATGGTAGGTTAAGACAAGAACCACCAAACTCTTGATATTCCACTGTACAAAAATACCAGCAATCATAAAAAATTAAGTTCAAAGAGAGCATCTTCATATTGAGGGCAAAGGTGATTTTCAAGTGAAGCGGCATATTGTAGGTGACTTGAAGACTCTCAAGTGTATGTTCAACATAAGAAAAGGGGGAAATTCAAAATCTCCATTCCTTTTTAGTAAAGGAGCCAACATATGTCATGGATCCTAAATGGTGCAAGAAATGTCCTAACAGAGATAAGGTTGATCTAAATTTCATAGCTATTCTTGATATCCCTTTGTGCAATGCACATATATCCACACTAAATTCTTTATGTCATGTTAGATATGCTCAATGCCCCACCCTCCTGGTAACCACCAGTGGTCCAAGGTGCTCAAGTTGTAAGGCCCCAGGAGAAGCCATGTGTGAGAGCCCGGGACACTTGATGGATCCTGACTTGCATGTCAGATGAGGTCTATTAATGAGACCGTTGATGGCAGAAAGGTAATTTTGTGGGGGCCCCTTATTCTTGCTGGGGCCTGGGGTTGACGGTGTAGGGAATATTCCCTGAATATTCCATGGACGACTAGTCGGTTCCACCGACTAGGTTGACTAGTCGGCTTCACCGACTAGGTCGACTCCACAGACTATGTTGATCTGACTACCTCATAGCTAGAAAGAGGGGACCTCCCCAGTCCATTGTACCAGATAAGATCTTCCAGCAGAGATCTTCTAGCTAGTAGCTCTTCACCTAGTATCTGTCTAGATCACCATCTAATTTGGACACATCTCCTGATGACTTGGTCTATTACTCTTCTATATAGAACTCCAGCAATTACTAGGAAGGGCTTGCTTTGTAGGACAAGCTTCTTTCTATGATCTCTGGTCAAGGATTCAGGGATGAGACCATCAGTTAGAAAAAACAGCATTTTGTCATACGGATTTAAAGGATCGTCTATTCGGATCATAAACATGCTAGCATCAGGTAGGTCATCTTGAACCAGTCAAATCTTCTCCAGATGTCAGTTTGCTCAAATAATCTGCAATAGCATGCTATTTTCTAGCTCTATGCACAATTGTATAGTCAAATTATTGTAGGAGGAGCATCCACCTAGCAAGTCTTCCTATGAGTTGTGGCTTAATCACCAAATATACGAGTGCTTGGTGGTTCACATGAAAATTAGTTTTATTACCTAATAGGTAGTGTATGAATTTATGCAGAGCATATACCATGCTAAGTGCCTCTCTTTCATTGACATCATAGTTCCTTTCATGCTTTGTGAGGACCATGCTTGCATAGTACACTAGTCTAAACCTTTTTTTTTCTTTTGTTGCATTAAAACTGTGCCAACAACTGTGTCTGATGCATCTACAAAGACCTCAAATGGTAAACTCCAATTAGGAGGTTGCAAGATGGGTGATATTATTGAGATATCGAGCTCCACTCGTGATATGCCAAGGTGATCGTTGTGCATTTATGTCACCGACTTGTTAGCTGTAGATGCGGTTGGTACACCGCCCATGAATAATAGCTAGATGACAGCTATCCTTATGTACTCTAGTCTGTGGCTCAGTTAGTATGCCACCTTAGTTAGCTGAGTTTGGTTTGAGACCCACATACAGGGTTCTTCTATTTCTTTGTACTTGAGTTCTTTTGGCTTTCACAACTAAGAAGAGGAACACTATTTTCAGCCTCCACCTTTGTGTGTATTCCCCTCGGGGGGGTCACTCATCATATGTAACCCTATCACATGAGTTCAACAAAAGGATATTTTTTATTTCTAAAATTTACAGAAATAAATATACATAAGGGACTATTTAAAATAGTTTTGGGAAAAATTTACAGATTTGTACAGAAAAGGGGTACATTTTATTAATGAAAAATTTACAGATAAGGGATTTTAGAAATAGTCCTTGAACACACGTGGTATAGAGGGTTTATACATAGTGACCCCCCCGAGGTATTCCCCCATTGTGTATGTGAGAAAGCCGCAAGTGAGACTCCTTCCTTCTCTCCCACTATCTTCACATGGTATCAGAGCTTGGTTCGTGGTAAGGAGCTCAAGAAAGCAAACCAAGTTCGCGATGTCCTCGTAAGAGGACTAGTCTTGCTTTCCTTTTTCAAGTTTGGGAGCAAATCTCTGTAGGTAGCATAGCCGGAAAGTGCAAGAGTGCATTGTCTCAGATTGAGAAGCCCTTCGCGGTGTGGTGAGAGGGCAATATATTTTTATGATTCGAGGCCATTTTGGGGCCCGTTTAGGAGGCAAAAGTTCTCCGCAAGCACTGAGAAAAAGTCCCTGTTTTTGCTGTGCGACCACTGCTCTACAGATCGGTGAAAAGTTGTTGCAGAAATTGCATTGTATGCCTATGCGCAGAGATATTGGGAGTTACAGAATCATCCTTATTGTCTGTTGATGCAAAATCGTCACTAGGAAGTGGCTGTGTGGTCAAATACCACTTTCGTCAGTTTTGCAGATTTGCCCTTGTGAGGTAGAAGCTATGTTTTTTGCAGTGATAGAATATTTTGCAGTGTTCTGTAATGGCGTCTGATTCTCTTTCACAGATTGTCACTGAAAAGCTTGGCAAGAACAACTTCCAAGCATGGAAGTTTAGAATGACGAATTTCCTTATGGGAAAAGGCTATTGGGAGTTCATTACAGGAAATGAAGAAGAACCAGTTCCTCCTAATGTTCCCAATCAACAGGAAATGCAGGCATTTAAAGGATGGCATGAGAGAGCCAGAAAAGTTATGTACTGGTTGTCTATCAGTATTTCAGATTCTATGATTGTGCATATTCAGGATGCAAGTACGCCAAAGGAGGCATGGGATACTTTGGCAAAAATGTACAGCACAAATACGCAAGCCAGGAAAATGCAGCTCAAGCAGGAGTTGCACAATGTGCAGAGAGAAAATATGAGCATCAATGACTACCACATGAAGGTGAAGAAAATTGCAGATGCACTTGCTTCCATTGGGTCGCAAGTGGAAGATGATGATTTAGTTTCTGTGACCTTGAACGGTCTAGGAAAGGATTATGCACAGTTCCGAACATCCATTGCCGTCCGTGAAAATTTTCCTGATTTTGAGGAGTTGTTTGCTCTTCTAATTTCTGAAGAGCAGAGAAATGGTGGTGCATCTTCTTCAGGAGGAACTTCAAAAGAAACTGTCTTCTACTCAAATGCTAAAAGAAGTAGAGGCAGACGTAGAGCAAGCCGATCTGGAGGCCATGGTAGAAATCAAAATATGCAGCAAACTCAAGAAAACCAATCCTATGGAGGAGGACATGGTAACTCTAGAGGCAAGGGGAGCCAAAGAGGTCGCGGTGGATGGCAAAGAGGCCAAAATGCAAACAGCAATGTTGAATGCTACTACTGTGGTAAAATGGGTCATATGGCTAAAGACTACTATAAAAAGCAGAATGACATGATGAATGGAAAATTGCAGCAAGGGAATTATGCATCTTCTAGTAGACAAGGTGATGACAGAAATGAGCATCTGTTTATGGTACAGCACATGACCAATTCTGAGTGCAGAAGAAAGCAATGATGTGTGGTATGTTGACTCAGGTGCGTCAAACCACATGATAGGTCATGCAGAATGGATGCAGGATGCAAGGAAAATGGAAAGACTAGGATTTGTGGAGACTGGTGATGATACTGCACATCCTATTATGCAGAAAATTCCTTTGTCTATGCAGGATGGGAAAAAGAAATACCTGTCGATGTATTTCATGTCCCGAATATCACCAAGAACCTGGTTTCTGTTGGTCAAATGGTTGAGCAGGGCTTGCAGGTCAGATTTAATCCTCATGGATCCTTTGTTGAGCATATGAAAAATAACGGTCGCTTGATAGCAAAAGGAAAGAAGAAGGGCAAGATGTTTACGTTGGATGCGGACATGCCTGAATTGAGTGCAGCAATGTTTGCACATGGGATCGGTGTAGTTGTAGATATTGATATCTAGCATAAACGCATTGGTCATGTTAATGTACAGCGACTTAAATCAATGTAGGCCCAAAATATTGTTGCAGGATTGCCTAAATTCAAGGTTGTAGAAATGCATAAGGTATGTGAAGCCTGTCAATTTGGAAAATAGGCAAGGAAACCATTTCCTAGACATGTTCAAGAGAGTAAGAAGCCATTGGAATTAATCCACTCTGATGTGTGGACTACTAAACTGTATCTATTGGAGGCTGTCATTATTTTGTCACTTTTATTGATGACTACAGCAGAAAAGTTTGGGTGTATTTTATGAAAAAAAAAAGTGAAGTGTTTGGGCATTTCAAAGCTTTTAAAGCTATGGTTGAAAAAGAAACAGGCCTGCAAATAAAATGCCTAAGGTCAGATGGAGGGGGAGAGTACCTCTCAAATAAGTTTGCAAGGTTCCTGCAGGAGCATGGCATAAAGCAGTAATATTCATGTAGTCATACCCCATGGAAAAATGGACTTGCAGAAAGGAAAAAAAGGCATATTAGAGAGGTATCTCGTGCCATGCTCAACGAAAAAGACCTGCCAAATTATTATTGGGCTGAAGCAGTTGCTACAGCAGTCTACATAATGAAGAGGACTCCCACTGTAGCAATACATGGCATGATGCCAGAGGAGAGGTATACTGGTAGGAAACCAGATATCTCTCATTTGAAAGTTTTTGGTTGCATTGCCTATGTTCATGTGCCAGATGAGTTGAGATCCAAGTTGGATCCAAAAGCTGAGAAGTGCATCTTTATTGGTTCTTCTCTACAGCAGAAAGGGTATAGATGCTATAATCCTTCTACTTGTAAGTTTACAATGAGCAGAGATGTTGTTTTTTATGAGATGAGCAGCTGGTATAAACCAGTAAATGTGATAGATGATGTAGATGCACAAAATGGTAATGCTACACAGAATTCACAGCAGCAATCACAAAATATTAGTGGACCTGTAGTGTCCTCTAGTAGTGGTTCACATACTTCACCATGGACAAGCAGATTGAGATTAGGAGAATCTCCTCAAAGCAATGCAAATAGTGGTATGCAAGTATCACGAAAGGGAAAAGAGAAAGTAGATCAGCCCATGGTTGATGTGAATGCAGGTCACTCTTATGTGGATGGTGAATCCAGTGGCTCAGAACAGAGCCTTGATGATGAGTTGGGTATTCCTTCTGTTGTTACACCTGGAGTAAGGAAGACAAGGGATGTTTTGAGAGCACCTGGTAGTGAGCCTATTTTGCACAGGTCTACCAGAGTTAAGTATCCTGTGGATAGGCTGAAATATGATGGATTTACAGCCATTGACTATGCCTATATGGTCAAAGTGATACAAGAACCAGAGCCCACTTCTTTTGAGCAAGCCATGGGAAAAGAAAAATGGGAGAAAGCCATGGATGAAGAAATGGATGCCTTGGAAGCAAATGCTACATGGGAATTGGTGCCTTTGCCTAAAGACAAGAATGTAATTGGCTGCAAGTGGGTTTATAAGGTGAAGCACAATGCAGATGGTTCTATGAACAAATACAAGGCAAGATTAGTTGTCAAGGGGTATGCACAAACATATGGCATTGATTATGAAGAAACATTCAGTCCGATTGCAAGGATGGCAACCGTAAGAGCAGTCATTGCTATGGCTGCATCAAAGGGATGGTCTTGACATCCGATGGATGTAAAGAATGCCTTCTTGCATGGTGATTTGCAAGAAGAGGTCTTTATAGAGCAACCACCAGGTTATGTTCATGCTGTTCATCCTGAGTTTGTTTGCAGGTTGAAGAAAGCCTTGTATGGCTTGAAGCAAGCACCTAGAGCATGGTCTGACAAGATAGGATAGTATCTTTTCACTATTGGCTTTCAGATTTCCAAACAAATTTCTCACTTTATGTGAGAAAAACAAAGAAAGGTATTATGCTGCTTGTCATTTATGTAGATGATTTGATCATCACAGGTGATAGTGATGAAGATATCCTTCATGTGAAAATGCTATTGAAGCAGAAGTTTAAGATGAAGGATTTGGGAGAGCTGCATTATTTCTTGGGCATTGAGGTGATTAGATCACCAAGTGGGATACGGCTCTTGCAGAGGCAGTATGGATTGGACATGCTGTCCAAATATGGGATGACAAGCTGTAAGCCTATTTGAGTTCCTTTGCAGCAGAATGTGAAGTTGAGCGCAGATGCAAGTGAGCTTCTAGAAGACCCTACTATGTACAGGTGCATAGTAGAAAGTTTGATTTATATGACTATTACCAGGCTAGATTTGAGCTATGCTATTAGATTGGTAAGTCAGTTTATGCAGGCTCCAAGGAAACTGCATTTGGATGTGGCTAGATGCATACTCAGGTATGTGAAGTCCACATTGCAGTATGGACTATTTTATGAGACTGGGGTTCATATACAGTTGCATGGATACACTCATGCTAATTGGGCTGGTAGTATTTCTGATAGACGATATACCAGTGGATATGTGTTCTCTTTTGGGAGTGCTGCAGTCACTTGGAGCAACAAGAAACAGCCTACAATTGCCTTGTCAAGCACAAAGGCTGAGTACAGGGGTGCAGCAATGGTTGCATGTGAGGTAGCTTGGTTGCATAAGCTACTTTATGATATGCATCAGTCTACAGATGGGCCAGTTGTCATTTATTGTGACAACATGAGCAGTATACACTTGGCAAATACCCCAGTCTATCATGCTAGAACAAAGCACATTGAGGTGCATTATCACTATGTGTGGGAGAAGGTTTTACTAGGCCTTATTGATCTAGTTTATGTCAGCACACAGGATCAGGTAGCTGACATATTCACGAAGGCATTGGGCGCAGAGAAGCTGCGCAAGTTCAGAGACCTGCTTGGTGTGTGCAGGAATTGGGATTGAGCTCGAGGGGGAGTGTTGAGATATCGAGCTCCACTCGTGATATGCCAGGGTGACCGTTGTGCATTTATGTCACCGACTTGTTAGCTGCAGATGCAGTTGGTACACCGCCCATAAATAATAGCTAGATGACAGCTATCCTTATGTACTCTAGTTCATGGCTCAGTTAGTATGCCACCTTAGTTAGCTGAGTTTGGTTTGAGACCCACATATAGGGTTCTTCTATTTCTTTGTACTTGAGTTCTTTTGGCTTTCACAACTAAGAAGAGGAAAACTATTTTCAGCCTCCACCTTTGTGTGTATTCCCCCATTGTGTATGTGAGAAAGTCGCAAGTAAGACTCCTTCCTTCTCTCCCACTATCTTCACAGATATGACCATCATCTTTTTAAGGATAGTGAAACCCTCATCTTGTTCATTTCCCCATACATATGGCTCTATTTCTCTAGTGAGATTTGTAAGTGGATAGCATATCCCAACCAAGTATCTCAAAAATCTACAATGCCATTTGACTTGCCCAACAAACCTTTGTAAATTGTTTTACATTATTTGGTGGATTTGCTTTTTGAATAACAAAGACTTTCTTAGGATCAATTTCCATCCCCTCCTTTGATATGATATGTCCCAGTAGGACTCCTTTTCTGATAGCAAATGCACATTTTGCAAGGTTAAGGCTTGAGCCTATAGCCAACCTACATTTTTTAAGCATAGTCTTAAGTGATGAAGGTGTTCATGCCTCTTTCCAAACTTGAAAAATCATCCAAAAATACTCTCATAAAAGATGTTAAGTATTCTGTAAATACACTTTGGATGTACTTTTGGAAAGTAGGTGGTGCATTTTTGACCCCAGATGTCATCACATTTGATGCAAATACTCCCCATTCAGTTACAAACCTTGGTTTATTCTTGTCCTTAGGAGCCATTCTTATCTAATTGTAGCCACTAAATCCATCAAGAAAACTATACAGTACATGGCCTGCAATAGCATCTAGTAATGAGTCACAAAATGGGAGTGGAAATGGATTGATGATGGTGGAAGCATTCAATTTCCTATAATCCATACATATTCTGAGTTTCCCACTATTTTTAAGTACAATAACAATTGGGATAGCCATGTCACATGGTCCAAGGGATATATGAATCCAACTTTCAATAGAGCTTGTTTAGTTCCTCCTTCACTTGTCTTGCATAGTTGGGGTTCATCATGTATCTATGCTAGATCACTGGTGTTGCATCTTTTTTTAGGTTGATTCTATGTTGGCAAAATCTTGGGTCTACCCCTTCATGTCTGTATAGCGCCATGCAAAGACATGTTTGTATTCAACCAACAATTGCTTGATTTGTTCTTTGAATGAACTATTGAGGCCAGTGCTTATAAGCCTCTTATAAGCACTATTTTGGGGTTGTCATAGTCACCAAGATTCATTTCTTCTAGATCATCTTCTTTGACTCTAGCACTCCTTTTCATGTTCTCTTCAAACTGTGCTTCTGCCTCAATGATGGCTTGCATACTTTTTTGTAGTTCTCCTCTAATGTACCTTTTTCATTGTCTACCTCTTTTGCTGTGTTGGCATTTTTATTTTCTAATTATGTATCCAACTTCTATCCGATTCTATCTAACTGTGTAATGTCTGCAGTTGGATCAGTAGCTTGTGGTTTCCTCTCTTGAGTAATGTATTGTTGGACTATCTTTGCCACAACTACCTCAAATGTAGGTATTACAAATGGGTTTCTTCTTTAGGAAGCTTTCTTTCTCAGCCTCCTCAAGTTCAGCCACCATGTTTACACCTTCTGCTTTCAATGGCTGCGTATGCCAACGGAAACTTCTTTTAGATGTTAGGCAAATCTTAAACTTTTTCTTACCTTTTTAAATGTTGATTCTCTCAGCTCCCCAATCTTGTTTCACTCTTGCAACTCTCAGCCAAGGTCTACCTAATAACATGGAGTAGGAATTGTCTTTTTCTTCCATTCTAATAACAACAAATGTAATAGTGAAACTTGATCCCCAAATTCTTATTTCCTAGCCTCTGAGGATACCAAGCGAGTGGATTCTTCTTTGATAAGCCATTCTCACTTGGAATGGTGTTGGAGCTA
Source organism: Dipteris shenzhenensis (assembly GCF_047967505.1). Lineage (NCBI taxonomy): Eukaryota > Viridiplantae > Streptophyta > Polypodiopsida > Gleicheniales > Dipteridaceae > Dipteris > Dipteris shenzhenensis. The sequence goes on from NC_141625.1 coordinate 6,976,083, forward strand.
ACTCATTGTAGTAGAATTTCTTGAATAACTCGTCAGATAATATGTTAACACTTGATCCTCCATCAATTAAGACATGTGGTATTCACTACCTTTTGTATTCAACATTAATTGTGGGAACTCTGTAATCGACCTCTTCTATTATTGATGTATAGATTTCTAGAGACTCTTCTTCATCTTCTTCTATCATAGTCACCGGTGCCTTGGGTTGGCTGTCTCCTTCCAAACCCTGAAACAATTATTCCTTGAATGCTGGTACAAGATTTAATAGTCGGTCCAATGTGATTTGCACCTTGGAGTAGCTCTTTGAAGAAATTATCAGCTTGCTCTGGGCTAGTCTCCTTCCGTGTCACTATGCACATTAGAGATATGTTCTTCCTCATCATGATGTAGTTGCTCTTTGCTACTACATTATAGTTGTTGGATGGTATCTTCCGATTGGATTCCGACTGGAATTTTATTCAAGGGCACAATTGGGTCCCCAACAATGACCATCCATTCCTATGCAATAGCCACATTGTCTTGATTGTTGTTGATTCTAGTTAGTTTGTTGGTTCCAGTTCCTTTGTTGTCCCTAGTTTCTTTGTTGTTGTTGTTGAGGTTGCTACTACTACTACTGTGCCACGATCGTTGCATTGCTGCTATGGCTACCGCATTGGTGCCCGTTACTGGAGTTCTCACAGTGACTGTTGTAGTCAATTGTTGTGCGCATTAGGATTGTACCAGCATGCTAAAGTTGGATGACCCTTGCTACAAATATCACACTGCAATTGTGGTCAGTTCTGATTCTCCCCCAAAGTTTGCAACTTTTGATCCACTTATTTCTCCAAATCGTAGGTTGAAGGAGTCTTTTTTGACTTTGTCTTCTCTTTCTTCGTCTTCTTTTCTTCCTTTTTGGCTTTCTTTGCCGCCTTCTTTTACTTCTTCTTTTTCTTCTTTGAGTCAAATTTTGAATCCCTTTTGGACTCATTACTACTCGAGTTGAATTTCGGATTCAGGATCACTGTGTCGGATTCATTTGATTCTTCTTTGGATTCCACCTCAGATTTCTGCTTTTCTTCTTAATTGTGCCTATTTATCTTTCAATTCTTTTGGCTACATCAACAAGGATATTGAACCCATTTGCACCTGCTGGTAGTACATGACCACCAATTGATCCATTTTAGTCCTTTGCAAAAATATTCCGCCATTGTTCCAGTGGCCCGTCTTTTTGATGCATCCAATCATGCATTCAAGCCAAAAACATCAGATTAAGGTGATCTCATCTACCAAACTGACTCTTTCTACTCTACAGTCCCGAATATCGTATGCTGACGACCGCATTGTCACCCCGATATGTCGACAATCCTCATGGCTCTCATGACGCCAATGTTGCTTTTTGATTACCGGATAGGCTGATGGGTATTCGAACCCGCAGTATCGCCAGTGTTAAGGGAATACAAACTCCATTCTTTGGGGCCAATGCAGAGCATAATATACTTCTCTCTCTCATTGCTCAAAGATAAAGAAGGAAATAGACATAACATTGCACTCAAAAAAGCAATAATGGAAACATAATGCACAAAGATAAACAATAGTCAAAATTGTATTATCAAAGAGCTACTACAAGAACTGAAGGACAAATTGATGTAATGGGATGTACCAAGGGGTACAAGGATTTTGTGAGTTTGAACGTCACCACATGGTGGTTAGTGTGACCAGGTTAGGTGGTAGAAGGTTCTATTAGGTGTGATTGAGAGATTCATGGGCGTGATAGAGAGATCAATGGAGTGATTTGTGAATCTAGAGATGCTCTCCTTTGGGGCACATGCATTGCATCAATTTCCCTTATAAGGGCCTCTCCTCTTTTGAATAAAGATCTCTTTTGTTCCATTTGTTGAATCCTTCCTGTTGTTCCATCATGTGGTATCAGAGCCACGTCCACCCTCCTTGAGCCCTCTTTGAGTGCCATGTCATCATCTTCCCCAAATGAAGCTTTTCTTCATTCTCTTCCCACAGATTTTGCTTAGGCTTGTTCTCCTCCATCTCTGAGATATTTCCCATGCCCTCTGAGCCCAATCTTTCCCATGTTGGGGTGAATCCCTGGCTAGGAAGAATTAGGGACTAGTTTCTTCATTTTTCTGTGCCGACACGTTTTCCAGCCATCGAAGATTCATGCAATTCTCCCCGTAGGAGCCATCATTCATAAAATGGCTCTAGTTCCTGTTGGTCAATGCTACAAGGAGCATGTTGATGAAGTTTGGTCCCATTTGGTCTGGTAATCTGCTTGCAATTGACCAAAACACAGTCGATTTTCCTCATACAATGCCGCACGATTCTTGACGAATTGGTGCAATTTCTTTTCGTGGCTTCTTACCTAGGGTATGAGCTTCGAATCAGTACTAAAGGCCCTCTCTAAATCACTTTTGATCGCTCCAATTTTGGCCTACAAGTTCACTATTTCATGGTTGACTATTTTCTAAATGTTTGACTACGTTTAATAGAGTTGACCAAGTCAAACTAAGAAATTTATTGAGGGCTTTTGTTCCCAACATGCTATTTGACTTTGAAAAGCATTGGTTTGACTCTCTTGACTTTGATTGTCTTGAATGATTGAGACATCTGTAACCATTGGTCAAGAGCAAGATTTATCTTTGTGAGGGACTAGACACTGCCACATCAGTGGTAAGACAGCCTCCAAAACCAAGATAGATAAGTTTGAGGGAGAGGGTTTTCATACTTGGCAGACTAAAACTAAATATGAAGAAGGTGATCTGGAATGTGGATAATGGAAAAGAAAAGAAACCAACCACTAGGGAAGGAGAAGCTTTATGGCTCCCTAAGGATGAAAAGGTACTAGCCATAATTGCTCTTGGATTGAGTGATTCTTTTATCCACCACATTGTTGGTTGTGAGACTACTCATGCTACACGGAGTCATCTTGAGCTGGTCTTTGGAGCACAGGGGAAGTGTTCCAAGCTTAGCTTGCTCATCAAATTCTTTGATCTAAAATTGGATAGAGGAGAATCCATCTCTTCACATTTAAACTCCATGAAGAGCATATTGACTCAGTTAGCTAGCATTAAGTTTGATCTTGATGATGACTTTGTAATTGCTATCTTACTCAAAAGCCTAACTGAGGAATATGGCACTATTGTCACTACCCTCACCAATATACCAAAGATTAGTTTGGTGGAAATTGAGGCATCTCTCTTGGAAGAGGAAAGGAAAATCAAACAGAGGAATGACTACAAAGAACATGGGGCATATTTGGCCAAAAGCAACTTCAAGGGATCCACCAGCAAGAACAAGATGAAGTGCAACTTTTGTGGAAAACCTGAACATTTTGAGAAAGAGTGCTATGCAAAGAAGAAATGTTCAGAAAACCTTGTGGAAGAAGCAGAGAAAGAAGAAGAAGAAGAACCAGAGGATGTTAAAGCTCTGACTGCTTTCACCACCCAAGTCAATATTGATGAGGGTGATGACCCATATATCTTCTAAGTTGCTTTTGTGTGTGGTTAATAAGGGTTCTCTACCCTGGAATGTCCCCCTTAAATGATTGTTAGTCCTTTGTTTGAGGTTTTACTTTGTTGGACCCATGGGGATTTCCATACAGTCATTATCCAATCTTCCAGTTGTAAACCAAGAGCCATAACTAGAGTGAGTCAATGATTGGGGTCATGAGTGTTGTTACTAGGTGTGAACAAACCATGAAGCTTCCTATGTCCTATTGCTGGGGTGAGGTCATCAATTTGTGGGGGGGTATGAAGGACAAATTGATGTAATGGGGTGTACTAAGGGGTACAAGGTTGTCTAGTTTTCCTCCTCTCCCTAATAGCTCTTTTGTTGGTAAGCATGGCCTCCCTAGGGACCTTTTTGAAAAGATCCTCTCTTTTGAATATGCAAATGGAATTGGCAGTGCCTCAAAACTTGCAAAGAGGACAATCCAAGGCCTTTCCTCTAGATGAGTCTACAAGGGTCCAACTCTACAAAAGTGGACATGCCTCTCCCCTTGAATGTGGGAAACTCTAGCCCTTAAAAGACGTTAAACTTCCTCTGCTTCAAGACCCTACTCCCATGAAAACCTCTTATGTGAGAGCTATTCAAACAACTCGATGCTTATTTCCCATCCCCTTTAGAAAGGCCAACAATCTTACTACTATTTGAGCATAGGGGTCAAAGAAGAAGAGTTAACAAGCTGGAAATATGTCCATTCAAAATTCATCCCATCACACAGAGAATAAGAACCAAAGCACTTAATATCCTCATGGACTTTTGGAAAAGGGCATTCAATCTAAAGAGACATCACCTACAATCGGACAACTAGGTATCTCTATTGTTGTTATCATTGATGAAGAGCTTCATGATGAATCTATCAAATGGTTGAATTCTCATCCCTTAGTTGGGTCCCTTCCTAGTGCACGCACCCTTCTACCATAATAGGAAGCTTCGGTAAGGAAAATTGGGTAAGAAAGTGTTTTTTGTGTCAAGTGTCCACTTTCTCAAAAGAGGGTACTTTGTTTTTCTATTTTACAAGAGTGATCGGTACTATTAGAGTCTTACACAAAGGATTTGAATTATTAGAAACCAGCCCCTTTATCTAAAAAGGTGGACTCCAGACTTTAACCTAGATAAGCAAAGGTCAATCAAGATTCTTGTATAGGTTGAATTACCTAACTTGCCATTGTCTCTTTGCAATCAAGCAACGTCTTTGTGCAGTGGACTAAGTGACCTCATCAGTGTTGAAAGAGTACATTGACCACCCCTCGAGGTAGTCCCTAGGTGTGTGTTGAACTTGATGTGGCTGAAGACTTCTTACCCAGCACTCTAGTTATCCTTACTAGAAGACAGAAAGTCTTTAGAGAGTAGTCGGTGGTATGCAAGAATCTACACAGATTCTCAAGTTCCCATTTTTCTTTGGAACAATGACAATAGGAGCTAACCACCCAACTCTTTCTTTTTGTGCACAATTGTCAACCCATGTAATCAAAAGCTACCCTTATAATGAATCCAAACCAAAAACTTCATTAGCAACTCTTGTATATAAGGCTAATCCAAAAGACAAATTCAACTTAGACACCATCCTAATCTAAAGGGTAGTAAGTAATAAGGGGAAGAAAGTTGAGGTAGTAGCATCTAGTAGCAAAGAAGTAAGGAAAGAGGACAAACCTATCATCACCAAAAGATCCTTTGAATCCCTATCTAATCAAGAGGCTAATCTATGGATTCAAGAACATCAACATGACGTTGTAGTCATAGGTAAAAGGAGTCTGAAGAAGACGTAAATAATGTAGATTTAATGGTTGCAAAAGGCAATAAATATGACTATTGAAAAGGATAACTGGCTCAAGCTGTGCTTAAAGAGAAGTAATTATTTATTCAAGTAAATTGCCTTGCTCATTCAAAATAAGAGAAGACTTTCTAAAGTAAAGGCAGTAGTAGCTAGGCAAAGAGCCCTAACCCTAGGGCTAAAATGGGGTAGAAGAATAATGGTAACTCAACCGATCTCCTTCCCTCCAAAAAGGAGCTTTTGGCTCTTTGGCTGAGAGCCAATGCTCTCTCTCCTACTCTTTTATCATTATATGAAGTTAAGGTTACAAGTCAAATTCTTGAGAATAGACTAAAGGTGGTTAATAGAAGGAGAGAATGGTTCTTCACTAATCATGAAGAGGGTAGAGGGGGCAATTCCATTGGTGTGCTCTTCAACTTCAAGGATGGTCTTATCAAGTTAGACATACATGGGGAAGAGAGATGGATTGCATTGGAATGGCTTGTGAAAGGTAAGCATGTCATAGTTGTGTTTGTGTATGCCCCAACTTGTGCCTAGGACAGAAGAAGCAGTTGGGACTTGCTGTCAAATTTAGATGGTAATACTTTTGCTCTTGGTGATTTTAATATTATAGAAGATAGGAAAGCTAGATAATAAATTGCATGCTAATAAAAGGCAATGAATTGCATACATAGGAGAATCTAAAAGACACTCTTCACTTTTGTATTCTTGCCACCGGGTACCTTCATATGGTCAAATAGATAGGTAGGTGATCCAAAAGAAGAGAATCAAGGAAAAATGGAGCCTATATATCTCCTGAATTATTGATTTAGACTATTAGATTTGTTTCTCAAACTTTCTCCCCTCTCATTCTCTTAGACCACAAGCCACTTTACCCTGTTTGTGATTTTGGAAGAGAGTACCAAATCACCATTGTGGCTTAAACTTAATCTAGGTCTTCTTTACACTTTAGAGTGTTCAAAATTATGTTGTTTAGGTTTGTAGGGCTGCTTTTGTAGGTATTGAATCTCCCTATGATTTGGAAGAAGGCAGTTGAGGCTAATAAATCCTTGTTAAAGAAAGCTAGGAGAGATGGATCCAAGATTACAACTAAAAGAATGGACAAAATCTCAAGCACTATTCAAGGATTGTTGGAGAAGACTGCAAGGCAAGAGCTTACGAAGATCTCATTTTGGCTAGAAGAGGTCTCAAAAGATTCGAACAAATCAAAGTTAATAATGGTGGGTAGGAAAGATAGATAAACCTACCAAGGAAACTTTCAAGCTAATCGAGAGAAAGGGAGCCAATGAGGAGATCCCTCTGGTAATTAAGGAAGGTAAATGCAAGCCACATCTACATATGAAAACATGTAAATTATTTACCAACATTTCAAATCTCTTCTTTCTACTACTACCGAAGTCTACGATGGAGTTTGGGAAGCAAGGAGAAATTGCCAAGTAGTCAGATCTAAAATAGTTCAAAACTTTGCCAACTTTTACCTTAAGGCCTCTTGACCCTTAAAGATCTCAAGGATGCTATTGACATCATGGGAGGCTAGAACCCCTAGGGAATACGGTCTGCTAGTTGAGTTTTATAAAACTCTTTAAGAGATGGTAGGTCATTGTTTGCTTCTCATCTGTCATGAAAGCGTATAACAAGAAATTCCTAATCACATCAATGGTGAGATTATTAAACCAATCCCCAAGGAAGGAAAAGAGAGAAGAGGTGGAGGCCTCTGGCAATGCTTAACTGTGATTGCAATTTTTTTGCTAAACCCTTGCCTTGAGAATTCAAAATAATATGGATGCTTGGATAGCACAAGATTAGAAAGGCTTTATCAAGGGGAGGCACCTTCTAGAGGCAATTGTAAATTTGTGGAAAGCATGTGAATATGCTTAGGACACTCATCAAGATACCTATTTTCTCAAAGTAGATTTTGATAAACCTTATGTTAGGCTAGAATGGGATTTCCTCATCCAAGACCTTCAAGTATGTGGGCCTTGGGCCCAGCTTTATCAAAATACTTCTCACTACTTCCTCAGTAAAATTTTGTATCAAAGCAAAAAAGACTCATCCCTTCTTGCCCAGAATGCCAATTATACAAGTTTGCTTTATTGCCCCTCTTCTTTTTGCTATTGCAGTTGAGTCCCTTGGATGGCTACTATAAGAGGACAAAGTGCAAAGTTGTATCTTAAAAGGACTCAATGAACTTCCTTCAAGAAAAGATGCAATCAGTCATCAACAATTTGAAGATGACACTAATTTGGTCCAAAAAACACTTATCAGGATGTTCAAAAGGTTATTGAGTGCATACACCTCTTTTGCAGGGTTGGGTCAATAATTAATCAAAAAAAATCTAGGTATGCTACACTTAAAGGAGGTGAACAAAGAATTTTAGATTTGGCTATAAAAGGATTCCAAGAGAGACAATTTAGACTCCTAGGCATTCCAATGGACTTTGGTGGGCTTTGGGGTAATAGTGAAAAAAAGATCGGACTAGTTCATAAAAATCTTGATAGGTGGAGAGGCTTCCAATGGGTTTTGGGGTAGCACAATGATAAAGTTGGGGGCATTTATGGCATAGGTACCAAATTAGGTGGAAGGCTTGGTTGGAATTAAGAAAAGCATTTAGATTGATGAACCATGATGCTAGAATTATTAGAAGCAGATTGGACCTATGGGCTGGTACCATAAGTTTGAAAGGGAGGACTTCACTAGTCTACATGAAAGAATTGAGTTGGGTGGGAGCTCCTCATATTTTCCCCATCCCTACACCTTGACATAGAAGATATCTTCAAAGCATTCAACACTAGGTGGAAATTATCTGACAATAGGCAATGTTGGACCACACGATTTGGAAAAATCTAGAATAGGTCTATTCAATAAAAAATTCATTTTCTTCTTTGGTTAATACTTCACAAAGTAGTGTGGACTAACTCTAGAGGGGGGACTATTGTTAAGGAAGATGGTCAATGCAAAAGGTGTCCTGGTCACAAAGAGGATATCTTTGACTATTCTATTGCTTGTCCCAATGCAAGAAGTTTGTGGAAGGCAATTGAGTTACACCTTGCACATGTCAAACTGGAGCTGTGGACAATCATTAGAGCTCATGCCTTATGGTTCATATGGACTACCAAAAATCGTTTGCACTTTCATCATTTGATTATTGATGCTAATTTTATTTTCTTGGATTGTTTAATGAAAAACATTAGAATTGAGAAAGTTGTGGTGAATTACAATGAAGTGCATGATCAATTACTTGAAGAATAAGCCAACCCCTCAATATATATGTTGTACCTAGTTGTATTGGCACTTTTCATTGATGGTGTTGATTACTAGACAATGTAATCTTAGGCTCCTACTATCCTTTTTGATATCTCAACTCGAGATGATATAGGAAAATGAATTCTAAATTTTTCTAATATAATATATACATAAACTTGATCTTTTTTACCCCATGAAACAAAGTATCATTTTTAATACTATGATTTAAACATTAAAACATCAAAGTTTGGCTTTTCAAATTAGTGAAATAAACCTTGCTACATCTATAAAATAATTTCAAATAAAAAATAATATGCTACTACCAACTCAAGTAGACATCTCTTCCAAATAAAATGCTATGAACTTCAATTGATAGTGTGGCATGCCATCAAATCCAATGTAAGCAAGCAATCCAATCTCTCTCTCTCTCTCTCTCTCTCTCTCTCTCTCTCTCTCTCTCTCTCTCTCTCTCTCTCTCTCTCTCTCTCTCTCTCTCTCTCTCTCTCTCTCTCTCTCTTATCTATCTATCTCTCTCTCTATCTATCTACTCTCTCTCTCTCTCTATCTATCTATCTATCTATCTATCTACATTAAGAACCATGCTATGCATTACTATCATACTAAAATATTTAAATATAATTTATTTATTTATTTTCAAGAAAATTACTTCATTAAGTATGAATGAAAACGAGAGCAAGCTCAAATGTGGGAGTACATCATGCAATGCATGAGGGAAAAAATAGCTCAAAATGAGCTAATAAAGAACCAAGGCAGAGGCTGAAAATGCCATCTCAACCCTGAGGGAGACTCGGAGAAGAAAGGAGCTCCTATCCGAACTCTGAAAAAAGTACCTCTCCTGGCAGTACCTTCCATCAAGTATTTAAATTCAACTAAGAGAACATAATGTTCAACTCTACTCAATTATGACCTAATAACCTCCGAAATCGGGTAAAATTGCTTCACTATATATAAGCCACCTCCGCACAAATATAGACTAATAAAACTATAAAAGGCTAAAGTAATAAACTAATCAACTCCACTCAATAATGTATTACATTTGCAATACTGCATAGGTCACCTCTACAACTTCTTAAGTGCGCCATCATGAGATAATGAACAACACGTATTTCATTAATTTTGGACATGTTTGTGCTCTTCAAAACCAAACAAGGGAACTCTTTAAATTTCAAAACTTGGAAGTACCAAAGTCTCTCTTGAAAAATCAAGCAAAATACTAAAGGTTTTTTAGAAAATACATAGGACAAGTTAATAGCAATGCAAAAGGCTAAATTACTACAAAGGTCCTCTCAAATTAAAAAGTAATCATTGAGCACAAATTTCAAAAAATAGAACCTTGTACTTAATGAGATGTTCATTTAGAAAACATATGTGAAATTACAAAAAAGTTCATGACACTTATAAGAGATTGCAAGATGCTTTATTACAAAGAGAGTCCTCTTAAATATAGTTGATTTGGAGCTCCAACAGTCAAATTTTTGTTTAAATGATATCAACACACACGTCATGCAATTTTAACTTACTATGGTCTTAAATGTATGTTTTGTTGTAGTTCATTACCATGCTATGCAGAAGAAATGGCAAGATTCATGTCAACCGAAAGGAGATATGATGAGAGGCATTTAGATAGGCCATAAACTCACAACTACTTTGTTGATGATGAGTGTAAGGAGGAGTAGAATGTGGTTTTTAAAATAATTTTGTGACAAGAAGACTCATTTTTCAATGTGATAATATTGTTATGTGTATGATGCAATCCCATGCTTTCAAATCACCTTGGGCTTTTCCACATATGGGTGAAGTGAATTTCAAACCACCACTTTCTACATAGTTTAATAATAGTTGTGATAAGAAGACCCATTTTAAATTTCATAATATTATTATGTGCCTAATGCAAACCCATGCTTTGGATTGAATAGACACTTGGGTTTCCCCGGAGTACTAGGTGAGATCCTATGGTAAGTCCTGCAATGAGGTTGTTTTGATTATTGTAGGAGTTGCGACAATAAGACCCATTTTGAATGCGAAAGGATTGCTATATCAACAATGCAATCCCACGTATTGAAGTGGCACTTCATTTTCTTTCAATTACTAAACCCACATATTACCATTGCAGAATGTGAGTATGGCTTCAATTGAAAGTTAAGGTAGAGTGTAACTTTCAATGTTGGTATAGTTATTGTGCCCAAAATTTGACATAGCAAGTTAAGTTTCATTTTGGAGATTCTTCCCAAATAGTTCCTTCCATAAAGCTATGTTGAGTGCCTCTACAAGGCGATTGTGGAAAAACCCGCCCGCTTTTTCTCACTCATTCTATTGACTACATCCTTCCAGACTTGACACACTTTCCATATTTTTTTGAAATGAGCCTTCCACCAATTCCGTGCTCCACCTCAAACCCCATCTAGAATTAAGTGAAGATACCAAGGATTGTTTCATGCTCAACTTCATGTAAACAAAGCGCAGTAAAAGTTTTTACAGACATGTTTTTCCCACACACCATTGATTGATTAGCTAATCAACAGAGGCATAGCAATTGGAAGGCAAGCCATCAATATTCCAGGCTATGACTTTTGATGCACACTGCCCTTAATCACCTCCATAGGTATCCAAAATGCACCACTCCCATGCTTTGGCTATAATCACAACCATATACCTTTCTTTTGAAAGGCCCAAGCACAAGGAATATCCACCAAGGCAAGTGGCTTACCTTCAACTGTTAAAGCCCAAGTCCATCAATGTTTTTGTGATGACTACCATCACCCCGCAACCCAGCCCTTCCTTTCCAAGCCATTAGTTCCCACAAGAGTTCCAAGCATTAACCAACCCAGAGATAAGTTCTAACATAAAGACCTTTAAAGGGAACCAAGACATCAACCTGTCATACAAAGATAGCCCCTGTCAAAAGCCCACACCCCCTAAGTTTTCCATCGAGAAGAAACCACTTAACCAACTCTACCCAAGGGGCCTAACACTCCAACATGCATAATTATAGAGAAGAGACATATTCCTCATCCCAACAACAAGAATCCCAAGATACAACCTAGTTGTGGGGCTTCCATTGCCTCCTAGGAGATAAAATGCATGTGCCACTTGCTCCGACACCCAAAGAAAGCACGAAAAATCCAATCTATTTCCATATAGTGGCGCTTCCTGACATTCCATATAGATGCAAGATATGTTGTAGCTATAGCCAACACATATTGAATTATGGACACCCTAGCAATCCATCTTAGGCTCAAACCATGCCGTTGCCACTTCATCTTATCCTTGAACTAGTCGAGTTTTTGTCACATTAATAGCCCCAATCCCAAGGGCCACCCAGGTAGTGGGTGATCTCTTCTCTCAAAACCCATTTAATCGATAAGTCTTCAGTCCACTCCAGGATAAGATCCTAAGCAACTCTGACAACAAAGGTTTTTGACCAATTGCACTCTCTGACCCAAACAACTCATACAACCTATGTAGAGCATCAAACAACTAGCCACACTTTGTTGTGATTTCTACGTAAATGCCACAGTGTTGTCAACAAATGGCTGGAAGCAAATTTGTCTGCCCGACAAGAGAACCACTCCTTTAATTTACCCATCTTTAACAAAGGTACAAAGAAAATAGCAAATGATAGTGGAGCTAATAGGCAGCATTACTACACATGCCAAAGTGCCCAACTATTCTACCATTACACAAAATTGCAGAGGCATCCCAAAACAAGGTATTCACAATCTCTAAAAAAGTAGGACCGCAACACAAATGAGCTCGCATCTCACACATGAGATCACATCTTACTCTGTCATAGACTTTATCGAGATGAAACCTGGAGATCACATGCTACTGGCTAACACACTGACAAAATTCAAAGATGGCAACACGTTCGAGATATCTTCAAAAAGGTCTCTTGCCTTAATGAAACCATTCTACTCATGATCCACACCTTCATGCAGATTTTACTGATGCGTAGGACAATTACCTTCGCAATCACCTTATATTATGTATTCAGCATCATATTTCCCTACCCACAGCTTAATCTCCCTCTTAGAAAAAGGCTTCAAAGGCCTGATTAACAAATAACCCCTTTGTAGCTCCGCATTTGCCATGGCCACAACTTGTCCTTGATGACATCCCAAAATTGCCACATAAAATTCAATTATCAGGCCATCCATCCATGAGGAGGTCCTTTTCCATTACTTTCACAACATACCACAACTCTCTTCTATGAAGGCCCTAGCTAGCCCTTACCTTTAGACCTCTTAGACCATGTGTCATACATGCTAGGACCTCATGCAACTTATCCTTCCCCAAAGGATCTGACTTTACTAACTTCCCTACAATGCTTCTTAATTCATATCTAAACATCTTCATGATGTGCTAGAATGTGGCAACAATGTTACCATTAAGGCCTTGCACCTGGTCTATTGATTCTCTAGCTCTCTTGACTACCTAAAAGAACATTTTTACGGGGTGATTCCCAACCAATGGTCCAAATCTCTAGCCACTTCCACCAACCCTCTGAGGTTGTATTCCCACTTGACACAAAGATCTACAACACACTCCCTCGACTTCCTCTGTATCATATCACAATTCTCTTACACTGTAAAAAGCATTTTTTTAACTTGAATTGTATGTCCAAGGAACTACCCTCTCTACTTGTAAGGAGAATATCCACCCCACTAGCACATGGTAAAAAGTACCAGTGTGTGACAAATAATTCCCTCTCATCGAGTATCCACCAACCCTCATCAAAGACATAAAAACTATCTATTCTACTTGCACGAAATCCCTCTCCCTTTGTATCATTATTCCAAAAGAATCCCCCTAACCCTTCCGAGTCTAACTCCACACAAGCACCTAAGTCCCACTCTGAACAAAGATCCTCCCAACATCCAACTCTAGTCCAAACATCCCTCGGCACACTCAGTCATATTCTAGTCCCTTCCCCACCATGATACAACTTCTCCCCAACAATTTTGAATGTAAAACTCTCCATCTTTCCCCTCGCTCATGTGTGCTATTGGAGGCAAACAAAATTTGGCACCTATGAATCCTCTTCATCTCTAAACACTTCCTTAGAGCCCATGTTGCCTCTAATCAAGATCGTAGTACCCCCCTCCCAAAAAGGGCAATTCACAAAGAAAATAATCATATTACAAAAACACAAACCACAACCCTCCTCTTGACCATATTTCAACTCTTGCAATAAGACCACATCCGGCCACATCTCCCTAATCACCAATATTTCTACTTGATCTTATCACAACCACTGTGGATGTTTCGAGATAGAATAGACACATGCCTTCGATCCCAACCCCAACACCCCATCAGACTTAGTGTTGTGCAAAGAGCTTGTAAGCATCCCAGAGCAAAGTGGGACCAATTCTCTTTACCTTCACTTGAGCTTATGGCCATGTCGTTTTGAGACCCCACACACTAACTGTGTGTTTCAATTCAAGTTAATGTCCTCAAGGGGCTTTTTGGAGCCAGTTTATCTTCTTGCATGAATTTTCTATGGTTTGCTTCCAAGACATCCTCCTCCTAGACGTCGCACTAAGCCACCTAGGAAGTAGACCCCACCCCTCATAGATCCTCATGGCTTATGTTTCCTTCACGTACGTGTAGAGTTACAATGGAATCTTTCTTACCTTCATCAAGGACATTGTCCTTCAGCTTCAAATTGAAATCATCCCCATAAGCCAATTCAACCTTGGCCTCCCAAAGCCATAGTCTCCATCAGGGGACATCCTGATCCGAGATGCTAAGAGGATCTGTAAACCATTCTTGCCTCATCGGATCATCTCCTTGATCAACTGCCAGTGGGGTGAGTCTATGCTCCCTTGCATCTTTAAGTCCCCTCTGCCACTAGTTGGAGTCCCCCAGTCCCTACCTTCAAGAAGCTATAGCTGCCTCACCTCATCATAACCCAAAGAGGCACCCTATCATAGACAACCAAGTATCTATTGTCTACCCAACTCTACAAGGCTACCATGCGCCCCTCTAGTATGGCTGTGTCTCTCTCTCTCATTTGATGTTCGACTCTGTGGAGCTGGGAGAGAGCCCTTTGTCGCACCTCTAGTTCTGGTGGGAGTCTGCTTCAAGCCCCAAAGGATCTCGTCGGCTCGCTATCCCATCGATCCCAACCTATATGTGTCTGCTATTAGAGCATATATTCATCCTGATCTTGAACCTCCAATGCTCAAACTCCTCTCTCTAGTGTGGCGTGGTGGGGCCCGTATGAGTCCTCCTATTAGTCTCTTTCGTACCTTCAAAAGGCTCCTCATTGGTAGGGATCTGTCCCCCGAAAATAGGCCTTTGAAAAGATCCATTGCTGAGATTGCTAGCACTAACCGCCTGTGCATGGGGTGTTCCAAAGAAGTCCCCTTTGTAGGAGGAACTTCTAGGGCTCTACATGCTGAGCTAAAGCCACGAACCACCAACTTGCCTAAAAGGGCTCTGCTTTGTATCTCCGAGTCGATGATGCCCAAGCCTCCTCGAGCTTGCAGCATGATCACAGTCTGCCCAAGCAACCCGGTCCTTGGTAGGGATCCGTCCCCCGAAAATAGGCCTTTGAAAAGATCCATTGCTGAGATTGCTAGCACTAACCGCCTGTGCATGGGGTGTTCCAAAGAAGTCCCCTTTGTAGGAGGAACTTCTAGGGCTCTACATGCTGAGCTAAAGCCACGAACCACCAACTTGCCTAAAAGGGCTCTGCTTTGTATCTCCGAGTCGATGATGCCCAAGCCTCCTCAAGCTTGCAGCATGATCACAGTCTGCCCAAGCAACCCGGGCCTTGGTATTCCTCGTGCCATCTAAACCAGCCCAAAGGAAATTGTGTGCCAGCAGCAGGTGCCTGAGCTAAACCATTCATCCCCTATGAAATTACCAACAAAAGTCAATGTACCAGGGCATGGCTAAGAGAACCTGCTTGAATACTAGAGCCCTTCCTACTAGAGAGGGTTTGGCAAAGCTCCAGTATAAAAGCTACTGTAGGGACACCCTCTAGAGCTAGAAGCCTCAACATAGATGGCTAAGGCTTCTCTGACCACCTCCAAGCTCGCTATTGATCCCTCTACATATAGAGCCATATCATATGTAAACTTTGAATACAAAATCTCCTCCTCTTGTGGGATTGGAAGTCTCATCCTGATCAATCTTGTGGCCTGGGTGTGCAAGAAGTAGCCTAAAGCCTTTGCTACAAACAGGAAGAGGAAGGGGGCAAGGGGGAAACTCTATCATATAGAACGGGAGAGAGAGAAGGCCTTTCTTGTGTGACCACCAATAAGCACCTGGCTAGAGCTCCCTACATAGAGAGATGAGTCCCCCCATATCCAATGTTCTAAGAAGTCCAACTTGCGCACAGTGCCTTCCAAGAAGGACACTCCACCCTATCATAGGTCTTATCAGAATCCAAGAGAAGGATAGCTAGGGGCTATGACTCCTCCCTAGGCCACAGTCTAGAGCCTCCCAAAAAGTGAAGATATTATCCAAGATGTTGCACTCCTTAACAAGGCCAATCTGTGTGCTGTGAATGATGTTGGAGAGGTGGGGGCAAGCTCAAGACCTTGGCTAAGATCTTGTATGCAATGTCCAAAAGGGTAATCGATATCAACTTGCGAATGTCTGACCAATCTCCTCCCTTCGGATCAAGTAAATCCAGCCCCAACTCAATGAGTGAGGGAGTGCACCGGAGTCTGAGATCTCCTCATAAGCCTGCCTCAACGCACTGACTATAAGCTTTAAAAAAATCCAAATGAAGGTCGGAGTGAAGCCGTCCTCCTTAGGGCACTTCTGGGAAGGGAAGGCCTTGAGGACCCTCCGTAGCTCCTCATTCATGAATGGTATCTCCAATATCTGCTCAAACTCAATGGGATGCCTGATAAAACTGTGAGAGTCTCCTCCTCGAACTCGAACCACTACCAGTAGAAATCCATGGTCATCTCAAGGATCTCATAGGGATCATTGCGCATCCAACCTTTCTTGTCCCATGGACACTGGAGCCAAGTTCCTTCTTATCTGGGCTCTGTGGTCTGAAAGAATTTCCTAGTCATCATGTCTCCCTACTACACCCATTTGGCGTGGGAGGAATGGTATGAGAACTTAGCTCGCCGAACCTCCATAATCTAAAGGTTAAGTAATTGAGCCACTAAAAACCTGGACCCTACTCATTGAGTCTCTCTATGGAAGCTAAATCCCATCTCATAAGTATCTCTCTTGCTCGTTAAGAGCGTGTCTCCAACTCCATACCTAAGACTATAGCTCAGTACTGCTCCTTTGGATGGCCTCATAAGGCTCTCTCTCGCTTTTGAAGAATGTGTCTCCATCCCAAGTCCTGGGACTATAGCTCTGTATTGCTCCTTTGGACTACCTCTACGACCCAAGAGACCCATCCTGAACTAGGCTCTCCATCTAATTCTTGCTACCCAATCTCTATAACTACCTGTTGCACCTCCTTGTCTTGAAGAAGGCCATCTGACATGTGAACCGCCCTTGGTGGAGTCCTCTATGGAGCTAGTCCAAGTGAAGTAGAGTGGGGACTTGGTCTGACATCATGGTACCTGCCAAAATCCCTATGAGCCCCCTCTATGCATCGTCCAATCCCCAACATAGAACCTGTCTAGGCACTCCAACAAGCCATCACTTTCCTCTGCCCAAAGGAGAAGCGGAGACTACCTCGGGTTCTAGAGAAGCTGGACCATTGTGAGTTGGAATGCGCACGGGCTCCACAACCATGCTCGTAGTCAACCACAGTACCTGATACTCTGGCAGGAGTTGCAGAGGGCAGTGGTAGGGTGGACAGTGGACATCCTTTTGATCCAGGAGCATATAATCTCAGCAGCAGTAATAGACATCAAACGATGTCACCACCTTCTCCTAAGGAACTGGTCCCCTAGCTACAGTAGGACAGAGCGAAGGCATCTACATCTCGATCTCACAGACTTTGGCTCCAAAGATCTACGATCAAGGCAAGCTTATCCCAGGACGGGTAGTTTGGATAGAAATTAGGACAGTAGAGTCCAGGGTCAGGATCCTGAACGTGTATGCCCCAGCGTGCAGACATCATCGCCCGGCCTTTTGGAAGAGGCTATCAGAGTGTCTTCCGGAAGTAGACTCCTGGATTGTTTGAGGGGACTTCAACAACCTGGAGTTTGGAGGAGACAAGTAGGGCGGCGCCGCCTTCTCTGAGATGCTAGCAACAGAGCGTGGCACGTGGGAGTAGTTCATTTTCATGATCAATGGTGGCAGGGACCCATGGCAAAAGCCAGATTTCAACATGATACCTGGTAGCCTCCTCTTCTCTTTCGGACAGAGGAGACACTCTGGACTGCTTGAGAGACTAGATCATTTTTAAGTTGGGGACTGGGCACTACACAGAGGCGGCTCTACTAGGATTTATCAAGGTACCACGATGTCAAACCACTCTCCTGTAGTACTTCACTTAGATCAGCCCCACCGAGGTCTCCCCTAGAAGGGGGTCTGCATTCCAAAGGACCTCCGACAGCACGAGGAGATCTAGCAGATCCTTGCACGGATTTGGGAGTAGTCTGAGATGACACCGGGCGAGGGCTGGGCTTCGTGGGTGGCCGATGCGATCCAGAGAAGCAATGAGGAGTTACAAGCTCACGCCCTTAGACGGAGAAGGACACTTCAGGAGCATGACTAGGCTTTGAGGAGAGGCTTTGCCTCCATAGAGTGGCTCAAAGAGTAGGACCCAGGTTCTCAGTGGCTTAGCAACAGGTTCGAGAGCGCTCGCCTCGAGCTTCAAGACATGGAGATTCAGCGACCTGAGTTCTTCTATCACTCTTCCGGGCCCGGTGGGTACAGCAAGGGGACAGGATGACGAAGTAGTCCTTCCAGACCACTGGGCCCCGATCGACAGGCACATAGCTGTAGCATCTCCGGGATCCGCAGGGCATCATGCACAATGACCCATAGGAGATATTATACCTAACCATATGTTTTTACAACCAGCTCTTTCAGACGGAGAGGATGACTCCAGCTAGTATTATGGCCCGAGAGGTAGTTTGGGATCGCATTCCGTCAGTAGTCTTGCAGGATTTATGCAGCAGGCTAGAGGATCCTTTCACAGATGAGGAGCTCTGGGAAGCCCTCAAGGCTCTCCCGACCCACAAGTGTCCTGGAGAGGATGGCTTGACTCCAGACTTCTTTCGGAACTTCTGGGAGATTATCTCCGCCCCTTTCCGACTAGTATGCCAGGAGATTTTCGACACGGGCTCAAGGATGTTTTTATCGAAGCTATGCTTATATATTAATATAAAATCTTGGCAAAAGTTTTCAAGATCATTTTTTTACAATATTAATAGAATGTAGTACTTTTTTATATATATTCTTTGAAATTTTGAAGGAAATTTTTTAAATCCTGGCGAAACTTTAAATTTTTTTGCATAAAAGTTTCAAATTCTGGTGAATGTTTCAAAGATTTATTTTTATTAGGGCATACAAACTTTCGACGCCAATATAAAAGTTTAGCTTCTTAACGAAACTAACTTGAAAAAATCATCCATGCACGGTCTCCCTCCCTCAATCCTTGAGCAGGGGGTGTATTTGTTTGATCCCAAAAGGGGGAGATAGGTTAGACATCCGACAATGGAGACCAATCACTCTGCTTGATACCGCTTACAAGATCCTCACCAAGGTCTTAAGCTTGCGGTTACGGCCCCATCTTACTGACATCATCCATGACACATAGACGGGGTTCGTCCGGAAACGCAGCATCGTGGATAACGTCTTCACATCCTGGGAGGCAGTGGATTGGTCCAGGGAGGAGTCACAACCCCGCTGAGTGTCCTTCTCTTGGATTTTGAGAAGGCCTACAACAAGGGTGGAGTGGTCCTTCCTGGAGGGCACTATCCGAAGATTGGGTTTCTTAAACAAATGGGTCAGAGGAGTTTCTACGCTTTATGCGGGGAACTCTAGCCAGATGCTTATCTGAAGACACACGAGGGAGGCCTTTCCTCTCTTTTGCTCGGTCACCAAGGCTGCCCACTTGCTCCCTTCCTCTTCTTGTTCGTGGTGGCGGAGGATTCGGGCTACTACTTGAGATCAAAGATGGGAGGCCTCACAAGGTTGAGCCTCCCAATTAGACAAGAGGAGGAACTGCTTGACTCTCCGAGTTTGCAGATGACACAGCCTTGTATGTTGAGGGCACCACAGCGAGTTTGGAGAGAATCAAGGGAGCCCTGGCTATCTACTGTGAGGCCTCAGGTGCACGGATCAACTGGACAAAGTCTATTGGTTGGGCACAGTGGGAGAGTGGTCCGGCCAGGTCTTTTGGCAGATGGAGCAGATTACCCACGGAGGTAGAGGCGAGGCTTGGCGCCATAACGCATCTGCGACAAGGGGTAGGGCAACAGATGAGAGAGATCGACCTAGCAATCCTTGAGTCCTAGTGGGAGGAACTTCATGTTTGGAGGAACAGCATTTGGGTGGGGCAATTTTCTCGGATTGGTGTCCCTTTGAGGATGATGATGCAACAAGGCAGCATGCACCCCGACTTCTTCCATGTAGGACATGGAGGCCTACTTCATCACTCACTGAGAGAGACCCTAAGATGGGTGGGAGTCTTGATGGGATTCACTGGCAGATGATCAGAGTGGTGGGATGTTTAAGGAAGGAGTGGGGCACATTGGCCCTCCCAGTATCTTAGAGCAGGATGCCCCCAGATGGCGCCTCTGGCTATGGGGAGGGTAGACCCTTGAGAGAGGTCCAATGGGATCCGAGAAAGTGGTTCAGGCCCTCCAGGAGCGACCTTGCCAAGCAGATGGACGAGATGCCCTTCTTTTCGTACACCACACAGATTGGCAGGAGGCTTCAAATGGACTCTTTGAGGTAGACCCCTCGAGGGAACACATTGGGTGACCCAGAGAGTGCCCTGAAATGTCCGTTCCAGATTTTGGAGGCGGTTATGTTAGAGTTTGCGGCCAAGGAAGATATCCTACTTCTAGCTGGCCGCCCACGGAGGCTTGCCCATTAGACCATGGTTGGGGAGCAGATGCGAGTGGTGGAGGGGCAGTGCCATTGTTACTCTGGTGGTTTCCTGGAGACAATTCCGCATTGCCTTTCGAGCTATTGCAAAGCAGCGAGGATCTAGATGGGAGCCCTCAACATCATGACCCGTATGCAAAGTCTGCAGAGGGACTACACCTGGGGGATGGTGGCCCAGTTGACTGAGGGAGGAAACGCGTTCCAAATTGATGAGATCTCCTTAGCCTACCGGATACAAGGTCAGACCATTCAGAGGATAGCACTCCATGAGGTAATCCCTCCTGATATCCTTGATCCCCTATCTCCTCCGGAGGACAGCGTTTGGGAGGTGGTAGCCAGTGTCATTGCGTGGAACATTTGGGTGGCTCACTGCAGTCTCCTGATGGGTGAGCATCCGGTTCCCCACCCTCGGCTACCATGGTCACCATCTAGCAGGATATCATCTACACTCTATGCTCCACCTAGGAGCGTGGGACTCCAGGCTCCAGAGTGACTATTGAGAGGCATGCTCGATTCTACAAGGCTTGGCCTGCAAGAGGCTTCTACATCTTCACTCTGCGAGGGATTCGTTGGTTGTATGATCCCCCCACTTGGCTGTTAGCCTCAGTACCAGAGATCTTGTAGGCAATAAGCTGGGTTTCTCTGACAAACCGGTTTTTCTTTCAACCTTTCTTGGTTTTTTCCACACTCAACACCTTCGGGGCTGATATTTTGTATAAAGTCTTTCGAGCATTAATAAAAGGTTCCTTTCTTTGAAGGAAAAAAAAAACTCACTCTTTCAATTGATCACTGCCGCCACTGACCGCAATGGTAAACTGTTCCCATGTGCTTCTTTCTACTACCGACAACTCTACGTATGAAGCTCCTCCTTATTTGTCTTCTACAAACGCCAAGTTGTTGAATTCACCCCCAACAATCCAAGAGCCTACAAAAAGCGACCGGTGCTGCCTGCAGAGGCTGATGCATAAACGTTCAAGATGCCAATCTTGGACTCGCCCATGAGAAGGCCCATCCAAATTGCTCGACCTCTTATAAGCTCTCCCTCATCGGGAGCCACTGCCTAGGACGCCGAAATGCAGACAGCCCAACCCGCGACCTACTGCGCGAGACCAAGCTTCTAAGGGCCTCCCCAAAAGCAAATGATGGTGATGACTAATGTCTCCTACTATGAGCATGTGCTCCTTAATCACAAGTCCATTGCTCATCCCACCATTAACCTCTGCAACTCTGCTGAAGAAACAAATGCTGCGGCAGCTGACTCCATGCACGATCGTGGAGTCCATGCACGTTCCATCTTACCATAGTCCAGTTCATGGGGAAGAGGAAAGAGAGAACAAGGCTCATCTATGTGTAGAAAACGGCACCATAGTCTTAACCTTCTGACTTTAGGGTGGGTTTGGATGGAAATTCAAGGGTATGACAGGCTTAATGCCTACCTTTTGTGCCCACTGTGTGATGAACACATCCACCCCAAACCCGTCGGCACACTTCTAAAGCAACCAATAGGTCGGATGCGTGATCTCCACCTTTGAGGATAGGCGGATCATGGCAACTAGCAGCTGCCAAGCCCTCTCTTGGTTGCGCGCTGCTGAAAAGCCAAGCTAGTGGATAGCAGTATCCCATGATTGAGCCACAGGTCAACCCCTTGCGGATCCATCCACTACTGCATCATGCGATACATGTGCTCAATCATCATGCAATCGAACAAAGACGAGATCCACTCCTCTCCGATTGACACAAAGTGAAATCCCCTAAAAGAATGAGTACGAAAGCCAAACAAGCCGATGGAGCCCCCTTTGAGGGACTCTAAAATCAACACGACCATCCCCAGAGTCAAAGGATACACATCCGAAACCTCGAGATAGTTCCAGGGTCCCAACCTCCAAAACTCCCTCGCTAAGGGCTACCCAAGACACGATCTCAAACCCTGTGGCTGAAGGAAATGATTGCCCATCCCAAACGTGGTCGAAGAGGCCATGTGAAGGAGAGAACTAGTCTACTGATGAGAATGAGGGGCCTCAGCCTAGGACAGAGGAGTGGGGGGGAGAGATCCCTGCTTCCCCCTTTCCCATGGGCTGAGAGACCATCTCTAGCCTAGATGAAGTACTGGCAGCGAAGGAAGTGGACGAGGGGGAAGAGCCTACTTTAGTAGCGGAGGGGGGGGCATGAGAGGATGGGACCGAAAAGGGAAGGGAAAGGGGGACAAGTGGACGGTGGCTACAGCAATTAACAGAGGCGGAGGGGGGGGAGGGTGTGGGGAAGGGGGAGGGAGAGGGGTGGAGGGATGGAGGACTAACAGAGGAGGCAAGCTACAGGTGAACCTATCGTGAGATTTAATGCAACTCCAACGCCCCTCTGTTGCACTGACAACTATGATCCCTGGACCCTTGCTCCAAGGGATTGGGAAGGTATGATCGGTGGGGTAGCTGACACTAGAACCTATGAAGATCTCGTGTGTGGACACGTGTCATGTGCCCCAGTCGCTTGTGGGTCGTCTTAAAGGTCGAGAAAGTCTCGTCCCGTGGCATCTACAAGTGTTCAAAGGGCACACTTCTTGGCTACTCTCTCTCAACCTAGGAAGAGGCCTCACTCTCTAAAAGCAACTTCTCCTTGCCCTTCGCCCCCTACTATAACTCTGCTCATCCTACTTTCTTTGTTTTTCTTTTTCTTTCCAACTATGGTCCGATTCCATTCGAATGGTTCCACCCAAGGGATCTAGGACTCGCCTATTGTTGGTGCTGCTGATGTCGGTACTGCTATCTACGTGCATGATGGGATCTCTACATGTGTCGCACTATTTTGCCCCAAGTGCACCTTCAGAGAAGGGGGAGGGGGAGGGATCGTCCCTAACCTCTAGGATAGTCCTATGACACGTGCCCCATCAATCGACACCAAAGGCACTGGCTTGGTAGCACTGAGATCACCCTTTGGCAAAGCTCTCCCCATCTAGTGTCTCTATCTCCCTCTGAAGGCGACTCTGAGCACTCTACTACTAGTCAAAGCTCAAGGACCCCGTTATCCCCTACAATCAGTGCTACTGCGTCCAATGGGGACTCCAACACCGTGCCAAAAACATTCTTATGGACAAAAAAATGACCCGCTCTGGAGAGCCTCAAAAAGCGAATCGTCACCAAAAGTGAGGTACACGATGTATTGTGTCCATGCCCTCCACCATGAATCCAAGGTACCAAGGAAACACATACACCAAGTGCGGGTAGAGCAAGATCAATCTCTACTCCACAAGGGTCAGAGCAATCTCTGGTGAGAGCATGTGGGAGAAAAACTCCCCAACCATAGATGGTAATGTCTTGGATATGATCACCTTTCAATGCTACTGAGAAAGGTACACAATCCTGGATATTGTCACCTTCCAATCCTAAGGCGTAAGGTCCACAATCCTGCCTATCACTACTTTATCATACAATGATCAAGGGTGCTACGATGAGAGCCCCCTCTGACCAAACCTGGTCACCACTAAGAAACTTCTACCCAAAAATAATGCGAAGAACCACCTGTTGTGAAGAGGAAGGGAAAGAAGAAAGGAGGAAGGAAGAGAACCACCATCACGCCGAGAAGAACCACAAAGAAACTGCAAGGCTTCTTCGAGCACCAGATAGTGCTTTAAGACAAGCTTCCGAAGCAAGAAAACCCTTGAGATTCCACCTTAGGAAGCTCCTATCAACTCAAGCTGGTTAGTAGCACGAGGTAGTCGACCGATAGAATTGGGTGCTCTTCGTGCCCAACCCAACCACACGAGCTACGCTGCACAACTAGGCACGCTCGACACAACTAGGGCACATACTATGCTCTACCTAGGCACAACCTAGAGGGTGCGCAAACCACAGAAGGGGTGATAGAGGAGGCATAGCAGAGGCGATGGAAGAGGCAGAAGGGAAGGCGATGGGTGAGACGGAAGGGACATAGGGAAGGCACGAAGGAGGAGGCAAGGGAGCCAACTGGAATTATTTACTAACTTTTCCTATACTATGAATTTCGTTTTCTTTTCCAATATACTCTAGCACCTACTCAACACTCTAGAGATTCAATGTATATATCAACAACAATATTCGAGAATCTATTCATACCCTTGCTCCAAATTGTCGCTTTTAACATTTACTACTAAATCCTAGAGACTACTCGAGAATTCTCCTCTGTATGCATGGGTTCCAATGTAGTTTCTTGTGAGCTCAAGATCCAAAAATTTGGTAGGGCTGATCCATTTCCTTCACTTGTAAATGTGATTGTTGTCACAGCCCAAGGAACATGGTTTTGGGCTTCATAATGTTCCAATTGCATGTTAGAAAACCAGAGACTTGAGATATCAAAGTCTCTCTACAAGCCACTTTCAATACACGCAGATCTTCTCTGCAACAAGATGAGGACCTCTAATCCGCCACTCTAGTTCGCAAGTAAACATGAGTTGAGCAAAGGGGAACATCATTAATTTCAATACAAGCTTTATTTAATCCATTCTCTGAGATGACGTGAATGCAGCTTTTTTTGTTTTCTCTAACTTGCAGTTGTGCTTTTCTCACTAGGTGATGAGTCAAGGCTCAAATACTTTCTTAAAGACTAGCAAGCCGGAGAAAATTGTTGCTTTTGACCCTTTCACAAGTTGGTGACCTGTGAAATACTTTAATTGTTTATTTAGTTAACCTAGGAATATTAAAATTACTTAATACATGCTCATTATATTTATGTTTGATGTTTGAGATAATGTAGGACATTCTTATGATTTACTGGTTGCAACACCTTCGAACACACATGTGACCCTTGACTGGATAGTTTCAGGATTGACCAAATTATGAATATGCCTCAAATTTTTAACTGCCCATTGAGGTGAAAGGTTTTCTGATGCATGTACCTCTGACGTTTTAATATACTTCGCAGCTAAATTTAATGTTTGATTTGATTAAACTGCATAACTACTTTTCAGTGACCACTTCAAAGGCCATAATTGATTGTTTCAAGAAGAAGATTATTAAGGTTACCACATAAACCAAACTGGTTCCCCAGAAGTTCCCAGGAGGCATTCCATAGATAACACCCGGATGGTTAGTAATTTCCCCAGATAGTCCACATTAATAGCTTTCAACTATCTCTAAAACATATAATGTTCAACAAGCTCGAGGCAGGCTTTCTAAGTTCCCTCTCAAGCTGGCTTTAACCTTCAGTGAGGACACTCCAACCTAGAAATTAGATTTTGCTTACAGAAATAAGATGAGCCTTCTCACTACCAGCGACATAAAAGCAAAACTACCACAGAACTGGATGCAAAATGTGGATATAAATCACTCTCAATATGTTAACTGAATAACTCACTCTTAACCAGCGACATAAAAGCAAAACTACCACAGAACTGGATGCAAAATGTGGATATAAATCACTTGTTGAAAGGAGGGGGGCATTGTACCTCCTGATGTCATTTAAAACCTGAACAGAAGGTTCTGGGTCTGCAATTTAATCTACAGAGAGCTTTCAACCTCCAAAACAACTTTCAATTATTACCTTGTTGCACTGAAACAATGATGCCATTTGAAACTCTATTACAAAAATAAATGAATCAAATATTGAACCCCTGTACATGAATGAATAGAATCAACAATTGAAGATAAGGGCAGATCACAATTGTGTGCCACCTGATTTTATTCAAAAGCCAGGCCACCTTTATAACCCAAATTACATGCCTGCACAATACCGCCTCACTCAATTTTCACTAGGATATATTTCCTCCGTCTCTTTCCATTAGAGATTCTCTCAAAGGAAGAGAGCATAGACAAGCCAAAAATATTACCAGCATGGCTTTAACACTCTTTCAATTTGCATAGTTGATCAGGGGCAAAATCTGGAGCACGATGAACCAAAGCCCATGAATGTTCAGAAGACTGATGAAGAGCCACAACCACCATTGCAACATGTGACTCTTCAGCCCACTCTGTTTTGGCCTTTCATGTCTCTGCTTTAGCCCACCTCAGCTAACAGATTCTGATGTCAATCATCCTCCTGCTTCAAAAGCACCTGCAACCAGAAACAGGAAGCACACTTGCAGCCTGCTTAAAAAGATGGGACTCTCCTGAACACCTAAAGAGCTCATCATCTTTCAGAACCTTGGACTGAAACAACAAATTGTTGAGCGCTGCCAGAATGAAGATTCTCCCCTTTTATTAATACCTGCAAACCAGCATCTAGATAAGACTACATACAGCCAGCCTAGAGGTCGCCAAGCTATATCTCAGACACCACTGCACTACCTCTCTTCCCTAGACAGCTATAAGCATCATGTTTTACCTCAGTCGGAGTGGAGTCGGATGAGAACCAACCCATTAGGATCCCCAAGTGTACCACGACAGGGATAAATTTGAAAAGCAGAGGAGTTGTTACCTAAAAAACAAAAACAAAAATTTGAAGGACCACTAAGTATGCAATCCAGGGCCGTTTCTTTCTGCACAAGATGAGAAGAAAGCAAAATTTAGCAATTACTTACCAGGCTGAGTGCTGTTGTCCCTAGAAGAAGCAAGTACAAGTGGTTCTGCATGCAACCAAAAAATAATATCCCACTTGAGCTGTTTAATTGGAAAAATGTGTACTGTAGCCTACAAATATAAACCAGCTACTAATGCAATCTCATGAACTGGACCTTAAAACAGTCCCCGAAGGGGGGGGGGGCGGGTCCTTACTTGAACTGTTTGACATGAAAAAGTGATTACTGTAAAATACAAGAACCAGCTAATTATGAAAACTCATGGACTGAATGCTCAACAATCTACTATAAAAAACCAGTTGAGGTAGGCCTTGGAAATATATATCCAGTTGTAAAAGTTTGAGCAGACCACCTGAAGCAATCGACTAACAGATCTCCAGTTGAAACTGGAAAGGCACATCCAATAGTATAATATTTATGGGCAGACCAACAACCTTATCGTTCAGCACTACTCCCGATACTAAAACAAAAATCTCAGCTATGACACACTCTCCCATTGCAGAGCTGAGGTATTTTGTCATTTCTTTGCATTCAAAGTGCTTCTGTAAAGGGGGGATATTTTGTCATTTCCACATGAAAATTTAGCTTTGGGAGAAGAATAGACATTACATAGAACTGTAAACTAAGGAGGAAACTCATCTTTGCTGGAGAAGAGGTCACTAGGCTTCTTCTGGTTGATGCCACACAGAGGTCTGCATGTTAGTCCTTCGTTGGAGCAGATGCGAACATCCAGGACTCGGCTTCACCCACCCATCAAGGCCGGGAATTCTCGCCAGGACTGTCTGGGAGAGAACAGCAAACATCACCGCCTGGAATTTCTAGGTGGCAAGATGCAGCTTAGTGATAGGACAGCAAGTTCGCCATGCTGCCACTGTTGTAAACACCTGTGGCATGAACAATAGATGGCGCTGCCTCCCAACCGTGCGCTCCTGTGAAAGAAGCTTCGATGGCGAGCTGGAAACAGTAGAGGACGGAGGCTGGATGCTAAGGAATCAAGGTTGCTGTAGCCAGTGATGAAATGGGCTTCACGAGCTTGCTCTTATATAGCCACCACAAGTAGTCGGTTAGAGCCAATTGGGTGACCGACCCAGTCCGCCCAAAACGACCGACTAGGGGTCGGTCCAAAAATAGGCCACCGACCACACGATAGAACCGGTGCGAAAAATAGAGCAACTAACCTATGGTCTCCGTTCGGCCCAGAGCCATCCAAGATCATCTGAGGCTCCAAACGGGCCCTGCAACCCGAGAGTGGGCTGCCCCGAGAAATGCTCCATCTACTCTCAGTGCGGTCAATCATGGGACGCCTTCCCGCACTTGCATGTAGCCTAGTTGGCGGTGTGCCAACTCTATATGAAGCCGTCCAGCCATCAGGCCACACATGGCCCCCATCTGGTGTCCAAACCAGGACCTACCGGATAACCGAGCTACTCAAATGCCTTCTCCTCATATGGGGGGCTTACAAGTAGAGTTAGCTGGTTCCCACGTAGTTACACGAGAGTGGAGCATTGATATCTAACAAGCCCAATCCCCCCATCCTTAATGCCAAGAAGATGACATTTGACCCTGTCAGGGTTCCCTCCTCGCTCCAATCCACACCATCTGCATCTAAACTTGCGAGCTCCTCCTTTCTTGGAGTCATACTTGCCTACCAAATCAAATTGGCTCCACCAATAATCCGATTGGGTGAACTCCTTCTCTTGATTAGGGACAACGCTTTGTGAAGCCATATCCATGAGCAAAAAGAGCACTTGTACAAGCTGCAATAGATCAAATTTCAAAGGGAAAAGGCAAGAATCAATGGTTGCAGCCAAAAAACAGCAAGATGTTTGTGGCAAGAGAAGCATAGAGAAAGGAAATGTGCTCACCAAAGCCGGGTGTCCAAAAGAGCAGCCACTCGTAGGACTGGGACTCGGGACTCTGGAGAGAACCAGCGGGCCAAGAAATCGTGAGGGAGAGCAACAGGCAGAAGAGCAGAAAAACGCGACCAAGCACGCGGCATTTTTTTTATGTTTTGCCATGTTTTTAGGTCACACCCGAAACGGCACCAGAAACGGCGCGTTTCGGGTCTGAAGCAACGTTTCAAAAGCCGTTTCGACGTTTCGGATCGCCGTTTCAGTCTACATTTCGCGTTTCGAGGCCGTTTCGCATTTCGGGAGAGCTGACACGGGGGAAACGTTGTTTCAGGCCTTTGTTGCACCGTTTCGGCGTTTCAACGTAACTATGGTGCCAGCGCAAGCAACCACGTCAACTGCCACACAGGCATCTCTACAACCATGCAGAAAGCCTTGCACAGTTAGCAATCAGCACAAAGTCACCAGACAATGAGCGCCATGTCATTGCAGGTCCAAAAACGCAGAGGTAACTTCTTGGTCAAAAGTCAAAGAGTTGACTTTTTTGTCTAGACCAGGCCAACAGCGGCGTTGACCAAGTCGGCCAGGCTGGCCTAACAGCTATACAAGGGCAGCCTTTGGCCCCCATTCTTCATCCCACAGTTGGGCACTTCAACCCTCACAATAGTAGCAGCAAGGCCTCCCCGTAGCAGACCAGCAAGGTAGCCTCAGCCTCTTCAAGGATCTAGTGAGGGTTCACCTCCCCTAGGTTACTAGGTAGTCTAGTCTTTCCAGTTTTGCAGTGAGGGTTTCAGCCCCTTCATACAGTTGTATGCAGCCCTTCGGGCAATCATTATTCAGTTGTATCTATTTTCCTCTTCGGAGGTCCACTACATTCTGTCCCTCTGATTCTCTCACTCACATCCACCGCATCACTTTGTGTATTGAGTGCATCATCTTGCAGTTACAGTTAGTATTGAGCAGGAGAGAGAGTGAGGATAGTCTATCTCCCGCTACATTGGTATCAGAGCTTCAATTTTCTTTCCTGATATAGAGAGGGTGAGTTTAGGGGTAGCTCTATTGTTTTATGGTCCAGACAAGATCCAGCAAGGACACCATGAGCACCAGTGAGCAATCCACCAACACAGGGGGGGATGAGTGTTCAGTGTCTCAACCGCCACCCCCACCACAAAATGTTGCGGACACTTCCATGTCTGCCATGACAACCATGTTGTAGGTATGATGCAAACACAGCAACAACAATCCGAGGCTCTCTTCACCCGCATGACCTAGCTTCAGAAGATGTAGGAAGATCGTGAGCAGGCCTTGAGAGAGCGCGAAAGGCTAGCTCGAGAGGCAAAAGAAGAACACAATCAGGAGGCTCGGGAGCAAGAGAAGAACACGATCAAGAGGCTCGGGAAGCCAAGGAACTCCGCAACTGCGAGGCTTAGGAGGCCAAGCAGCTCTGAGAACGTACTGATGGAGAAGAGAAGGAAGAACGGGACCAGCAGCTTCTCATTTCTCTACTCCAACCAACGGGGGGAGAAACAGAGAGACTTCCATCTCCAGCCAAACCTTCCTTTCCAGGGAAGCTCAACTTCACACGATACGATGGTAAACAGGTACAGTTAGTGTTGACTCCGTAGCTCAATTAGTTTGAAGGCTATTTTTCAGAGATGCCTGCGAAGGACAATGAGTGGTGCATCCTACTCACAGGCAAGAAAGTCGCCTACTGGCTCGAGTGGCAGAAGGACCACTACGATGTAAACGAGGAGGCACCTTTCTACAACTGGACGAAATTCGTGAAAGATCTTTGATCACGATTCTTGCCACCGCAGTACCTCGACAAGCTCCAGAGTCAATCCTACAATGGGCTGCGTATAGACATCCAATGGTATGTCAGAAGTTTTAGGCCACAGGATTATGAGTGTGCATATGAACTTGCTCAGACTTTTGAGCTCATGCACAAGGGTCAAGGATCCAAGCAGGTCAACATTAAGTAGTCCCAAGATTCCATGCCAAGTGATGGTGGGAATGGGCAACAAAAGAAGAGCTGGATGGCAAAGCACAGCAACAGCTATGGCAGGTACTTGGATAAAGCACCCCGAGCACTGTGCCAAAGAGAACTGATGCTTCCATTGTCATGTGCCGGGCCACATTAAGGATGATTGCCCGCATTAGCACAAGGAGCCGCGTCAAGTGGTTCAGCAACAGCTTCAAAACCTCAGTAGTCATTGAGGAGCTTGATGAACAGCAGACTATAGGGACAACCTCACTAGTCATACAGAAGCTTGGAGCTCAGCAGAAGAGGGAGCCTCATCAATTTTATGGACAGGTCGGTGGTCAGAAGGTCCTTATCCTGGCAGATTCAGGCAGTTCTGAGGACATCATCTCCACCAAAGCAGCTCAATTGTCCCTTACGTCAGCGGAATCAATGACCTTGAATGGGACATATTCGGGGCAGCAGATAGAGAGTAACATGTAGATAGCGTCAGCCACTTTAAAATTCTCGGGGTGGTTACACATTCGGCCACTCTAGGTCGCACCTACTCAGGCAACTGACGTCATCTTGGGAGCACGATGGTGGCACCAGTTCGAAGTCCGACCAGATTATCAGCACCAATGCTTGGATGTCAAAATCCCAGGCCATGGGTCCAAGTTCATCTATTGGAGTAAGAAAGTTCTACCTCGACCTTTGATATCAGTCATTCAAGGGGTTGGAGACCGGCACCAACAAAACACAATTGTACTATGTACAGCAAGTTACAGTATTACAGCAGGCAACAAGGTTACAACAAGACCAGGATGCCTCTCCCAAACCCAGTCTTCCTCTGTCCCTATCACCTATATGCACCGAGGAAACCCACATGGAGCATTATCTTGGAGCATTAATCCACAACACATATCCTTACCAGAAGTTAGCACTAGATACAAGCATTCAGTACTTACAGTTCACGATTCATGAGTTTAGCAAACATTCCAGATTCATGAACTAGGCATTCAGATCAGGGTTAATCATCTAGGTATACCACAGAGACAGTCACCTTCGTCACCATGATGGGAGACCCCTTTCATACCCTAGTTCGAGTTTCAGCAAAAGGGGATGTCACGGGCATCCACAAGCCCGCGGCCATGCTACTAGTGCTATCGCAGGCAACCGGGGCTACCACGCAGGCATCCATACAACCATGCAGGAAGCCTTGCGCAGCCAATAGTCAACAGACAGTCAATGCCACATCATTGAGGGTCAAAAAACACAAAGTGATAACCTTTTGACCTGCCTGGTCGGTGTTGACCAGTCAATCAAGGTCAACGGTCGCATTGACCAAGTCGGCCATGCTAACCTAACAGCTATACAAGGGCAGCCTTTGGCCCTCATTCTTCATCCCACAGTTGAGCACTTCAGCCCTCATAATAGCAGCAACAAGGCCTCCCCGTGGCAGACCAGCAGGGTAGCCTTGGTCTCTTCAAGGATCTAGAGAGCATTCACCTCCTCTAGGTAGTCTAGTCTTTACAATTTTGCAGTGAGGGTTTCAGCCCCTTCATACAGACTTACAGTTGTATTCAGCCCTTCGGGCATTCATTATTCAGTTGTATCTATTTTCCTTTTCGAAGGTCCACTACATTCTCTCCCTCTGATTCTCTCACTCACCTCCTTTTTTTTTTTTGTGAAACAAGAACATTATATTATGAAAGTTAAAACATCCATTTTACAATAGGGCAGTGCTCGAGAAAAGAGCCAATGCCCTATCCATCAGAAACAGTAAAAGAAAAACTGAATGCAAGAAACATCCAAATCTTCCTCATGCAAGGCATCATATAAGGACTGCCGCAATGAGGCCCAGAAGAACTCATAAGGGTGCTCAAGGGGTGAATTCAGAAATGTAATATCAATCAATAAGCCTGTATGGAAGTCAATAGATGCAAAGGCTGAGAGGATAATCCTGGACTTGAAGACTGAAGATGCCAATCTTGAAGCCTGTCTCTTACTTCCAATGTTGGAATCGGAACCAAAGGGAGTAAGAGATCTACAATAGCTTTCCATATGGGTCTATGATGCATCCCAAGATTGTAGTGTTGGCATGCTGCCGGAAAAGAGAGAATATGCCCCTGAGTATCTACCACATCATCAATGAACCGGATGCCCAACTTCATGAGATTGTAAGCTCTGATTGGTTGTTGTACAGCAAGAGGAGAGTAAAAAACAGCACTCCAATGACGGCTTTCCATTCGAAGCAATGAAGCTATAGAAGCAAGATGGGGAGACCATTTGATGCGAGAGAACACTTTCTTCCAATCCTGAATCAAGGCAGTAGAAAATGGACAACCAGGTATTTTACCTTGAAACTTGCCAAGTACTACTTCCGATGGATCAACTAGCCAATGTCCATAAGCATTTGTGCGCATCTGGCCACACAAAAATGCCAACATAATAGACCATGGCTGCTCTTGCTGAAAAAAAGCCTTAAGCATAGTGATCTTTCTTGCCAACACATGAAATTTGATGTTTAGAATATTCAAACCACCATGCATTCTTGGTGAGCAAAGCAAGTCCATCTTGAGCAACCTTAAAGCTTTTTTATGAAGCTTAGTTTTCCAAAAAATCTCCATGGCTTGAGCAATAAAAGAAGAGAGAACTCGAGATGACCAATGTAATAAAGGAAGGTAAAACTGGACATAAGCTAAAACAATGGACTGGACAATTCGAAGCCAAACATGCAAAGGCCAAGTGGAGATCTTCCAATATTATAATTTGTCCTGAATTTTGTTAAATACCCAAGACATTTGTTGCTTATTTCTGATTTTCCAGCCAATTGGATAACCCAAATATCTTTCTAAGTTTTCCAGATGAATAATCTGGCCGGACCAAAGGATAGCATGCCAGTCGCAATGCTTAAGAGGCAAGAGTTTTGATTTCTGAAAATTAATTTTTAAACCAGCTGCCAACTCAAAATCAGAAAGGGTATCCATTAATAAGCGAAGCTCTAGAGGACTATTCTTTGGCATGAAGAAAGAATCATCTGCATAAGCCTGTGCAATGAAAGGCCGTGAGCCAGGAATCTGAAGCCCCACTAACTGTCCAGTATCAACCAGATGATCCATATAAAGAAGCAAAGGATGTGAAGCAATAGCATAGAGCAAAGCACTGAGAGGGCATCCCTGTCGAACTAATCATCCCAGAGTCCAAGACTCAGACAAATGATTCCCTATAAAGCATTGAGCAGTGGAATCTGAGTAAAGCCAATATATGACATTAACTAGCTTTGGCCCAAAACCAAGTTTAGACATGATTTGAGAGACATAATCCCACTGTACGGTATCAAATGCCTTTGCCACATCCACCTGCATGACCATTGCGATGAGGGTATTGGAGATATTATCATGTATATTCCTTCTTGGAACAAAACCATATTGCCTGGGATGAAGTCCATCATGAAGAATATCCTTTATCCGATGAACCAACATTTTAGCAATAAGTTTATATATAACATGCATCAAAGTGATGGGTCTCCAGTCATCCATAGTCTCACATAGGAGTTTTTTGGACACAAGCTTGACCAGACCATGCTTCCAAGCTGAAGGAAGATGTTACTGCTGCCAGGCTACATTAATGAGCTTTAAGATTGGACCCTTCAATTCAGCCCAAAAGGCTACAAAAAATTCAACCGTCAAACCATCCCAGCCAGGGGATTTATGTTTACCCAAATGTTTGAGGGCTTCATCCAATTCAATATCTGAAAAAGACATTTCCAGCAATGAAGCTTTTGGCAAAGAAACAATAGGAGAAACAAGATCAATAAATTTACTCCGAGCCAATTCAACCTGAGGAGTAGAAGAAGATGGCTGAGAAAAAAGAAGCTGAAAATGATCTAGACATTGTTTTTCTAGCCGAGATAAAGTCTGGGTCCAAATACCATCGGATTTTCTAACTCTCATGATAGATTGACTTTGTCTATATGCATGTAAATTCCGAAATAAAGATTTTGAGGAACAACCCTTATCTAGCATAGGCTTAACTCTAGCCCTTGTCTGCCATTTGGAAAGCTTGCGTTTATCATCAGCATCAATTATGGAAGAAGCACAAGACAATGAACTCTGCTCAGAAGCAAAAAGGGACCTTTGATGGCTAATCTGTACCAAGGACTGCTTGTATGATTTTGCCCACTGGATATGATGCCTGGTTTCTGCCATGTACCATCTTCCATATTCCTTGATGACATTTTGAATACTATGTACAAAAGAGTTCCAAGCAAAGTCAAGATCCTCCTGAGCATGAGATAACAATGGCCTGCAAGCCAATCGAATCATTTGCTCGAATTTTTCATGAGAAAGATATAATTGATTGACCTGTAAGTGTCTGACTGAAGAGAGCTGCATGTCATCCAAAGGCATGCCAAATGAAAAGTTCAGCCAAAGTGGAGTGTGATCAGATAGTTGTTGAGAATAGTCAGTCCACATTTGACATGTATAATCATCATATTGCTGAGCATGAATAAGATACCATCTATCAAGCCTGGCCCAATATTCTGTAAAAGCATTATGATGATATGTAAATCCCAAAACTGAAGGGTGAGTTGCTGTCCATAAATCTGCAGTACGAAGTGATGAAATCATATGTTCCCATTGCTGAATTTCAGAGGGCAGCATATGGGATTTATGTGTGGTAATGTCCTGCCAGTGAGAAGAATTATTGAAATCACCAGTGGACCAAGGATATCGCTTTATGGAGTCCCACATTCGAGCTCTAGAAGCTGAAGTTTGAGAGGCATACAAGGAACCAATTTCAAAAATCTCTCCATTGATCATACATTGGATAATCATCCATTGGCCACATAGATCATTATATGCTACCCATGGCTGCAAATCATGTCTGGCTAGAATGCACAGCCCAGAGAATTGATCAGAGCCTGCATAAAATATATCATATCCTGAAAAGAACCCATGCTGGCCAGCAAAAGAATGCTGATTATGCTCTTGCATACACACAACATCTGGATGAGTTTTTTTACATAGTGCCAAAGGAGCCTCCATTTATTCGGGTTGCAGAGGCCCTGTATATTGTAAGAAACACATTTAAGAGAAGCACGCATGAAAATATGTACAAGAAATGAGTAGTCCTCAAAAAGAAAGGGAGGCATCAGGCCTCTGCCATTGCCTCAGGGTCTTGCTGACCCTCAAAATCCAATTCCCTTACTAGATCATCTTCTTCACAAAGCAGAATACCCTTCTTTACTGCATTAACCCATGCCTTTGAGATGGGGCTGTCCGAAGAGGTAGATGGTTGACCAGGAGAAGGAGCAGAAGCATCCCAATTACGAGATTGGAGAGGTCTTTGTTTGAGAGGCACTGTCTTCTTTGCAGTCTGCCAACCCTCGTGAGAAGATGAATTATTTTCCACTAGCTTGCTCTTTCCTTTATCCTTGTTTTAAGCTGAAATGACTTGGCTCCCTGTATGAACTGAAGGCTTTGCTCCTTTGGCTTCTCTCTTTTGCACATAAGTCTTCTGACCTCCTTTATTAGATGGCAGAGGAATGGCAGCTAGAGGAGGCGGATGAAGGATAGAGGGACACTCAGAAGCTAGGTGCCCAAACTTGTGACAAGAGAAACAAGCTCCATCAAAAATGCCCCATTTCAAAGTGAAATATTTCTTTCCCAAATTAACACCCTCAATCTCAACTGCAATAGAAGGAGGAGTTGGTCTATCAGTATCCCATAAGATGCAAAAGCAATTTTTATTACCTGTGGGACGAGGGGGACAAATCACTTGTCCCAATGTCATCGCTAAGCCAGGAAGCTCCGTTCTCATGTAATCTGGGAAATCAACCACATCAACCCATACAGGGCAATGATGCTTGATGAGATTCTAATAGTCCTTATTAGGAGACCAAGGCATGATGATAATCACTTGTCCCAATGTCATCGCTAAGCCAGGAAGCTCCGTTCTCATGTAATCTGGGAAATCAACCACTTCAACCCATACAGGGCAATGATGCTTCATGAGATTCTAATAGTCCTTATTAGGAGACCAAGGCATGATGTGCACCGTTTGACGACCAAAAAATAAAGGGGACATTTCCAGCATCTTTTGTTTTGTCAAGGCATCCAAGAGATGAACTTCATAAAATCCTCGGGAGGCAAAATAAACTCCTTCCACATACCATCCACCTAGGAGAGAATTCACCCATTGTCCCACATCATTAGCCGAGGGTATTTTCCCTGGGAAAAAGATGATGACTGCAGTCTGAGAGAGCTTCTTCAGAGGATGCACAAGAGAAGGCAACTTCATTTTGTAAGTGAGTTCCGGAGCAGGTAGCATCCATTCTCTTCTACTTTGTTGAAATTCGTCATTCAACATGTCAAACACATAGGAAGCATCTACAGATGAAGGAGCTATGGGGGGCAGAGTCTCCCTTGACTATCTTTTGGGTTCTAGAGAGAGCGCTCTCTTTACATAATACTTATTTGTTTCTGCCATTGAAGCTAGTCGATTCAGTAGGAAGATTCAAATCTGAAATTGCAATTAGGTAACAAGCTATGAGATAGAGGGGGATGACGGCCAAGACGAAATAAACAGACTGGACAGAAATTTCAGTCGAGGCAGATAGCAAACTGAGAAGGAATAGACAAGCGGAGCAATATCCAAGCAAGAGAGGGAGTAACCAGACAGTAACGCAAACTAGAAAGATTGGGTTGAAACCAGAAAAAGGGCGGCGACGCTATAGCAGCTGGGCACAGGATTTGGACAGAAGGGCACGAGACCTGGACAAGAGGACACGGGAACCTGTTGCGACAAAAAAGCTTGCAGGAATACTACCTTACACACAACTTACTAATCCAACGCACTGATAGAGTGGGCAAAATCTGAGAGAAAACCAATAACGAGGCGCTAAAGGTGGCTTTAGAGAGCACACAAGATGGCAAAACAGTGATGAAATCTCCCGCGAGCAGAGGTAAGGGCTCCGAACAGGCTGCACACAATCCAAAGGAAATGTGGAGCAGGCCATCCCGCTCACACATACACAAACGGGGAGCGTAGGCAGCAGTAGGGGCAAGTCGGGATCACCAACAGGGCTGGCTGAGGGCTGGAATCGTCGCCATGGCTGGAGCTCTCTCACACACACACACTTTTTTTTTGTGAAACCAGTAACTATAAAATTAACATGAAATCAATGTACATGACATTAGACTCCAAAGGGGAGCCTAATGAGAGAACTCAAAAACAGTGAGAAAACACTTCAAGGCTAGTAGCATCCAAGTCCCTCGCAGCATAACTATCATATAAAGATTGCTTGAGGGACATTCTGAAGAAAGCATATGCCTGAGGAAACTGTTGTCCCATCCTAAAATGCAATCTCTATGTCCAAATAGTCCATAGTACCCAAAAGCGAGCCCAGTGAAGGAAAAGGAGAAATGGAGACATCTGAGGTGAGAAGCATCCAAATATCCAGAAGAGTTTCCCGAATCTGATAGAGGGAAACCGGAGCCGTAGCAAATGAGAGACATGAGTGATCAGTATTCGAGAGTGCGGGCAAGACCATAATGAATGGGAAACTGTCTCATGGTGATGAGAGCAACAGGGGTAGGAAGAGGAAGCAATACGGCGTGCTTCCAATTTCACCCCAATGGAAAAAGCTCCCACTATACATCTCCAAAGGAAGAGCCTCTGTTTCAATGGCAATTTAGCTTTCCAAATTTTCCTGAGTTTTGATTGCCACCAAGATAAAGGCCTATCCAAATTCCAAAGAGTGTTGGCATGCTTATCAATCCATGGCGGTGGAAGAAGAAATCTGTAGACCATCGAAGATGTCAAATTATGCAGTGAAAGTGAAGAGGTAGCAGGAGACAAGGAAATCATATTCCAGTCCAGTAATCTGTCCTGAACAAATTATAACGGAGGAACAGGAACAAATGGCTGCAACATAGTTGTAAGTATTCTCCAAATGGGCCTATGATGCAGGCCCAAGGGGAATGTCCTGCAAGCTTGTGGAAATGAGAGCACATAACCATGTTGATCCACCACATCTCCGACAAATCTTATGCCCAATTTCATAAGATTATATGCTTTAATTGGTGCCTGTAAAGCAAGAGGAGATTCAAACACCTTGCTCCAATGGATGCTTTCCAAACGAAGGGAGTTACCATGATGGGAGGAAGCACCTGACCATTTAGCATAAGAGAGGATTCTCTTCCAGTCATGAATAAAAGCAGTAGAGATAGGACAGCCAGGAATTTTCCCCTGAAATGTGGTCATGACTGCTTCCCAGTGATCTATAATCCAATGCCCATATGCATGAGACTTCATGTTTCCACACATAGCTGCTAGCATAATAGCCCATGGCTGTTTTTGCTGAAAGAAATCAGCACTCATAGTGCTCTTTCTTGCCAACATATGAAACTGAAGATTGAGAATATTCAGTCCGCCACGAGTCTTAGGAGAACAAACAGATTGCATGGGAAGTGGTCGCAAAGCCTTTTTGTGAGATTTGCTTTTCCAAAATATCTCCATAGCCTGGGACATATAGGAAGCCAAATGCTTAAAATACCAGTGAAGAAGAGGCAAGTAAAATTGCACATATGCCATAATGATAGATTGGACTATCCGAAGTTGACAAGTGCCAGTATTCCAGCTTCTTGTTAATCTTTTGAAGCACCCATTTAAGCTCTTGTTGAGGGGTAATATTCCAGCCAATGGGATACCCTAAATGCCTCACAATGGTATGGGGAGAAATGATGTGACCTGGCCAGAGAAGTGCATGCCAATCAGCTTCTTTCAATGCTAGAAGAGTCGATTTCTGAAAGTTCATATGCAGTCCAGCAGCTATGCCAAAATCATTCAAAGTATGCATCAAATGAGAGAGGTCACTTTGAGAATTCCTGGGCATGAAATACGAATCATCAGCATATGCCTGTGCAAGAAACAGCTGTGCCCCTGGAATTTGCAAGCTATGAAGCTGTCTTGTATCTGCAAGATGGTCCATATGCAACAATAACGGATGAGTAGCAATGGCATATAGTAGGGAGCTAAGAGGGCATCCATGTCTCACTAAACGGGTCATAGTCCATGTCCTTGACAACCCACTACCAAGCAAACACTGTGCAGTGGCATGAGAATACAACCAGTAAATAACATGAACGAGCCGAGGGCCAAATCCCAATTTATGCATTGTCTGAGAAATAAAATCCCAATGGACAGTATCAAATGCTTTCGCAATGTCCACTTGCAGAATGAGAACATCTTGTTTAGAATATTTGGCATACTCAATGGCAAGCAAAGCATTGGAGATATTGTCAGTAATCTGCCTTCTGGGAACAAACCCATACTGCCTGGGATGAAATCCGGCTTGCAAGATAAATCGAACCCTAAGGACAATCATCTTGGAAATGAGTTTGTAGATGACTGGCATAAGAGATATGGGCCGCCAATCAGCCATTGTCTCACACAATCTTTTTTTGGGGATCAATTCGACAAGCCCATGTTTCCAGGAAGGGGGAAGAGATTGTTCTGCCCAAGCATGATTGTATCATAAGAAGAAGAGTGTGCTTGAGATCACCCCAAAATGCACGGAAGAATTCAACAGTCAATCCATCCCAACCAGGAGAGCTGCCTTTACGTAGATGACTCAAAGCATCATCTAGTTCCTTGAGCATAAATGGCTACTCCAATGCATGAGCTTGTTCCCGAGACAATATAGATTGAACATGCATAAGGAATTGAGACCTAGCTGCATTCACTTGCATCTAGTGATCATGCTGAGGAGAAAAGAGACGCTGGAAATGACTAGAACATTGTGATTCCAGTTCTGATTTGGAGGTGGTCCAGGTGCCATCATCTTGCCTGATCCTGCAAATATCCTCTTTTCGCCTATCCGCATGCAGGCTTTTAAAGAAGGCCTTGGAGAAGCAGCCCTTATCCAAAAGGGGTTTCTCACACTAAGAAACCAAATCAACCAGAGTTTTCGCAACAGCAGCGAAATCATAATGGACTAGGAGAGGGATATGAGAATCTAGTAGAGAGTATTGCCATCCAACGGCAAATTTCAATACTAGAAGAACTTCAATTAGTCCTAATTGGTGAAGAACTCAGCACGCAAGCCATTCAAGCACGCAAAGGTCATTTTAATGATCAAGCATTCACAGCTTCAGGTAGAGGCAGAGGTAGATCATTCCAAAAAAGTGGTCATCATCAACAATAAAAAAAGCAAAGTCAGAATCAGCATCAGCATCATCCTTAAAATCAACAAAGAGGAAAGCATTCCAATCAAGGAAGATTCCAAGGATGAGCGAATGCATCCACCAACGTGTCAAACATTCAGTGCAACTACTGTCACAAGTTTGGACACTATGAAAGAGATTGTCGCAAGAAGTAGTATGACCAAGGCGGTCAATCCAGTAGCAATCGACGAGGGAATTTTTGTGGTAGAGGAAATCATCGTGGTGGACATTTTAGTCACAATCATTTTGCAAATGAACATGGGAATATGTTTCTTGCAAATGAGAAAATGCAGCAAACTGATATAGTGTACCTAGACACTGATTTCAATACAAAAGAGGATTTCAACTAATCAAGTTGACCAAGCAAATCAAGATCCTTGGTATATCGACAAGGTTGCATCATCTCACGTGACAAATCATCAGGAATGGTTCACAAAGATGAAACCATTAGAAGGTCAAAAGATTGTCATCTACACAGCAGCAAATAATACACCAAATCCAGTTCAAGGGACAGGTGTTATCCCTATGAACAATTTCACTGGTACAAAAGGATTGGTGAAAGATGTGCTCTATGTTCTGAATCTCAGCAAGAACCTTTTGTCAGTAGGTCAAATGACGAAACACAATTATTAAGCCATCTTCGACGGAGATGAATGCACTATCAGAAACAAATCCAAAAGATGTCAGCTAGTAGCAAAAGGTGTCAAGGAAGGACGCTTGTACAAAATGCTAGCTATAGTACCAGAGAAGCATGCCATGTTAGCTCAACCACAATAGATGCCACTATTTGGAAAATGGCACAAGAGATATGGTCATGTCAATTTCAAGTACTTTTTAGATGTCATGAATCAGAATATGGCAATCGGGATTCCAAAGCTACGTTTCTTAGAAAAGTTTGCGAAGCATGCTACTTTGGCAAACAAAAGTGAACAAACTTCGGCAGAAGTACCTCTCGAGCATGAGGTATTCTTGATTTGATACATATAGATGTATGGGGTTATGCCTAGACCTGCACCATCAATGGTTCACTTTACTACTTGACTTTCATCGACGACTATAGTAGATATTGTTAGGTCTACTTTCTAAAAGAATCTAAAGTGTTTTCCAGATTTCAAGAATTCAAAGCCATGGTAGAAAACCAGACAGGAAGAAAGATTAAAGATACATGTCTTCAGCATTCATGAACTTTTGAAAAAGTCATGGCATTCGAAGACAATTCACATGTGTAGATACTCCTCAGCAGAATGCAAGAGTAGAAAGGAAGAATGGAACTTTAGCAGACAGTGCTAGAGCAATGCTTAGTGAGAAGCATCTTTCGAATCAGTATTGGGAAGAAGTAATAGCCACTGCAAACTACTTGCTTAATTGGCTTCCTACAGAACCGATACAGGGTATGACTCCTTATGAAGCATTCACTGGACATAAGCCACACATTGGGAATCTCCGCATATTTGGTTGCATAGTATATGCCCATATACATGATGATCATCATAGGAAATTGGATGCGAAGTCATGCAAATGCATCACGGTTGGCTATAGTGAAGAAAGCAAAGCATACAAGTTGTATGATCCCATCAACCGCAAGGTCATTATCTCTAGAGATGTAATCTTCAATGAGGAATCAGAATGGAAAACCTCAAATACACAGGAGATAGACGTACTGATTTCACAGTCATCTACAAAAAAGGTTGATGAAGAAGAGCAAGAATTGCTAGAAGATTGTTCACACGCACACACGCACACACACACACACACGCGTACACATTCTCTCACTCACATCCACAGCAACACTTTGTGTATTGAGTGCATCATCTTGCAGTTGCAGTTAGTATTGAGCAGGAGAGAGAGTGAGGATAGTCAATCTCCCGCTACAGCAATCTTGTCCACTCCTTGATTCGCAGCTGGCTTCTGTGTCTTAATCACATGCCCCATTCTCTCATTCGCACAGGTGCATGCATACTTGCCATCCATGGATACCTTCACCGTTGATCCTCTCCATCTAGGAGGACGAGTTCAATGAAGCTTGACTATTGACCATTATTTCAAGAGCAAATCAGTAGCCCCACACTCAAGATGCAAGTGATATCATTCGTAGAATAGAACGCAGTATGATGTATCATATGTAAATATATACCTTTGTAAGACTAGAATATGTCCAATCATACATATTTAGATTTTTTGTTGTTCTAAAGACCAAAAATCTACACAAAAAATAAAAGAGAAAACGAAAGAGAAGAAAAAATAGAGGTAAGTAAAAACTTTAATGAAAAACAAAAGGAAGACATACTTAGCAAGCAAAGCAACACGTATGTCGTCATCAGTGTGCCCAAGCATAAGCAGCTATACTTTGTTTCGTCTCTTGGGCAAACCCAGTGCTTACTAAAATACGTCCAAAATTTGAGAAATAAAGAAGAAAGGAAGAAGGTGACTAAGGAAAAATAAAGAAGCAAGTCAAGAAACAAAATCTTCCACAAAACGGGAATAAAATCTCTCTCTCTCTCTCTCTCATTTAATTGGAAACCAAAAATATAGGCGCTAAGAACCATGTACAAATACAAAGTAAAAGAGATCTCACGGATTTCTTCTTTGAGTATGGTTGTAATGGGCTCATGCCATCCAAGATGAACTTTTCTTCATTGAGGTTTCCTTCTACCTTCTTCATTACATCCTTTAGTTTCTATGGTCCAAATGGCGTTTGCTTGCTGCTAATTAAGCTTCAACGTAGACAATTTCTCCTTGACTTGTTTTAAAAGCAAAGAGGAAATTTGTGCATGCTCCACCACATATGCACAACATTCATGCAATAAGTAGTCATCTGTAAGAGGTTAATGCTCCATCTACCACTGTACTCACTAATGTCATTCATGAAATAAGTATAGCCATCTCTAAGAGGTTAATGCTCCATCTACCACTGTACTCACTAATGTCATTTCTATCCCAACCAATGGTCATTTTTTATTTCGGCATCAGTTAAGCTGAGCTGCTCTATTGTAGGATGGATGTGTTCCTTTGTAGTTCTCACCAATTCTTTGCATTTATACTATCTTGACTTATTGCCTTCAATTCATTTGTTAAGATGCCAATCAACATTTCTTGA
Organism: Dipteris shenzhenensis; assembly: GCF_047967505.1. Classification (NCBI taxonomy): domain Eukaryota; kingdom Viridiplantae; phylum Streptophyta; class Polypodiopsida; order Gleicheniales; family Dipteridaceae; genus Dipteris; species Dipteris shenzhenensis. Next base: position 7,020,224 of record NC_141625.1, read on the forward strand.
AAGCCTCCACACTCTCATTTTTGTCCTTTCAACTGCAAAATCTCCTTTGACAACCCCTTATTTTTTGCTTTGTAACTTATAAGCCTCCATTTTTATTCAACATTAATAT